>NC_135347.1:40520527-40831891 GCF_023851605.1 Tamandua tetradactyla | reverse complement strand
AAAGGCTTTATCTGGATATTTTTCTGTTTCTGGATTCTCTATCCTTTCCTACCAACCTGACAGCTTATTTATCACAAGCTTTTCAAAACTGTACTTCATATTGGAAATATCCTTTCAAGAAACTGAATAGAAATTTGCTAACTTTATAAAAAATGTCAATTAGAGATGAAATTAAAATGTCCACTTTAATATTTATTACACAAATGTTTACTTACAGTTTTCTGAAACTTATAAGAAGACAATTTGTGCATGTCACATTCATATTACTATCCACAGAAGAACAAAGACACATAACTTTATTTGACAATATCAGGATAACACACAGAGTTTTTGTTTGTTTTAAACTTTTTAGTCAGAAGGAAACATCAAATAAGGAAAACGAATTTTCAGATATTCAGTATTAACAAATAACAAAAATTATCTCTAAATCTTTTACATTTGACAACTTAGAATTATACCTACATACCAATATTTCAAAAAATCATAAACTACAACAAGGGTCACTGCCAGGGTGAAAATATGTATTTTTAAACCTTTTTTTAAAATATGCTATTATTATGCTTTAACATCATATGATTCATTCTTGGCACATGTGGCATATTGAAAAGTAAAACTACATTTTGCCAATTTTATGCTATTGTGCAGATATAAGAAAAAGAGCACAGTTTGGATGGCAGACAGGCCTGTGTTCAAATACCAGCTTTGTGTCCAAAGTTGTGTAGTGTGAGGATGGTGAATTATTTCTCAGTACAGGGGCCAGGATTACCTTAAATAATGCATATTTTAAATTACTGGAATGGGTACCCAACGGATGAGAGATCCTTTCCCCAATTTATTCACACTGAAATAACAGCAAAATATCACAGTGGTGTTATGGTAAAATTTGAAAAAGTGAAAAAAAAATCAGGAAATGAGAAAAATAAAATGATGTGTCTTGATAAACTGTAGTTTTATTAAGTAAGGAAATCCTTCAACAGGTTTAAATATCTGCCAGTAAAACTTAGTGCCTACTATACCCTGATTTAAAAATATATATCCTAAAGTATGATAAAATGGTCAATGGTTAAGGACTTTTGGTATTCTTTTGTGCTACTGATATAAAAATAATGGCTATATTTAAGGCTCATTAAGTGATTGTTCATAGTTGCCCTGAACCAAAAACCATGTTCTTGATGCTGTACTATCAGTTAAAACAGATCTACTACCTTGAATGACCATCATAGAGAAACTTCCATGATATTCTACCCTTGAGCAAATTGCGGTGGTATCCATTTCCATTCTGATTTTAAGTAAAGATTCATTGGTGGTACAAGTGAACAGCAGTACAGCTTGCTTGTCATTAAGGATGCCTCTTATATACACAATCACAACCCCATCTTTCTCATGCTAAATACATGGTGTTTGGAAGATATGGGGTTCCTAAAATTAGATTTAAATTTTCACAAGAAATAGACTACTCTAGACAGCAATGCTTACATCCCTACTTTTGGGTCTTTTTTTAAATTTCAACCCTGACCATCTAACAAGTCAACACCCTTCCAAATCTGACTCAAAACAACCTCCTCTAAGAACCTTTTCTAAGCAATGCAACATAAATGAAGCATACCCCTTCATTTATGTCCCTTATGCTCATGCATAATTTATATAAACTTCAACTTGTACATATTATTGTTCATGCTTTATGTTGGTCTACAACCTCCAGCTAGAATGTAGTCTCTTTCATTTTTTTTTTTAGGTTTCCACAGTGTTTAGCACAGTATTGTGTATGTATGTAGTTTGTGTGAGTGTGAGTATGTGTATGTGTGTGGTGTGAATGAGTAAAAAACTAAAGAACTTGGGTGGCTGTAGGATAGAAAAGTTTCATATTTTTCCAGAAAACAAAATGCTAGACCTTCCTAATATTTAAAAAATCTAATTTCCAAAGCTATCGCATTTTGGTTTTAGACATGTCAATAATAGAAAGGCAGTGAAAAAATCAGTTTAAAAAACCTTTATGAAATATTTCAAAAGGCTTTTTAATAAATTATTATTAAGAGCACCCAACTAAAACATTTTACTAAACAGGAGTACAACCTTTCCTATGACTTTACATATGTAGACTTCTTTTCATTCCACACAAAGAATACTGAACAGGAGTAGGTGTTGTGAATCAGGATAAAAAAAAGGTAATTCACTCTAAGTCAATACATGATGCACATTTTGCAATTAATTTGAAAAGCCTTCTGTGGTACAGATCCATGTTATGTAAGATAAAAGAATGGTTTGTATCAGAATGCTGCAGCTCCCCATGGTTGTTTTGATTCTATAAAATATGACACATATATTGAAGTTGTTCTTCAACAAGAAAAACTGTGTTCATAATACTTGTTAATATTAAAATAGGATATAATAAAAAATTATTCTCAATGTGTATATTTTCAAATTTGCCTGACAGTGTCCTTTTGAGAAAAGTGACAAATTTTTAGTTAGATAACAGACATTTAAATTTCACTTTTATGATTGAAAATATTACACTTACATAATAACAAACAACAATATAGTAGCTTTTTACTGAAGCACTTCTGCAGTTAATATTTAAAGCTTTGCAATAAAACAAAATTCATTGTACTTTTCATAAGTAAAATTACACATCACATAATGTATACTATTATTACATAAGGAATGAATAAATAAAATGAAGCATAAAAAATTCAGGGCCATAACAGTGGAATGCTTCGCTGCCATTATAAATGCTAGTTTATATGTTTGTACTGATTTCTAATGTAGTTTAAACCCAAGAACCTTTATCTTTAAATATCATACTGAAAATACTAAGTTTGGAGTACAAACATAAAACTTTCTTAATACATGCCTTTTTTTTCTAGGACATACAGGAATAAAATAAGACAAATGTGAGGCAAAGACAATTCATTTTCTTCCTGTAAGATGCCTCCTTGAATCTTCTTATATTTCTATGTAATTTCTAGGGTAAATATGAAAAGATGACAGCTTTGGAAAATTATAAGCTTATTTCAATGGTTTCTTGTTTGGAAGAAAGAAAAAGACTTTAAAGTATAAACTTCCCTTTTTTGGCATATTCATTCTCATCTTTCTTTCTCCAATATGCAGTAGTAATATAAAAGCACTTCTTGAAATGTTCACTATCAATCATTCAAACAGCACAAAATGAACTGGACTAATTTATAGAATTAATCAAAACAGATTATCAGTACAGATACTAGGGTGAGGTCCTAGAATTTGTTACACGAAGAGCTAAGCTAGCAAGAGATCGCATGGCAAAAGTAGAAATTTTGTGACATATCCCAGCTTTTGAGATATAGTTGGAAGCCAATCGAAAAAGCCTTTCAGCACCAAAGGTATTAAAGTGCCCAGGAAGCACCTTTTCTACCAGACCTCTGTCCACTAATTCTATCAGTCGTTCACAAGTTCCAACATAGTCACTTATCCTGCTGTATGGGAGCCAGTCAATCAGTGATCCATCATACACGACGTCTCCACTGAAGAGAATTTTTCGGTCTTTGTCATGTAGGCAAATACTGCCCCTGGAGTGACCAGGCATGTGCATAACAGTGAGCTGTCTGTCACCAAGGTTGATCACATCCCCTACAAATGGAAACAGAGTTTACAGACAGACATGTCATATATTTGACTTTAATTATTTAAAGAATAAAAGAAGATTAAATGCTTTCAAAAGTTGGGAAGGTTGGTGCCTATTTTACTTTCCTTTTATAAATACTGTATCTTCTAATGATGACTTTACAACAAATTAGCTATATTTCATACCTATCGTTTGGTAAACCAATGTTTGCCAGAGTGGGCAAAGGGTAACACTATTTCTGCAGATTGTTATGATGTGTAAAAGAAAAGTAGAAGATTCTATGGTTAAATAATTTGGAGAATCTTGCTTCTAAGGAAATTAATAGCTTTCGTTATGGCAAGATGTTTTGGAGCTTTTAGTATGCCAGAGTACACTGTGGATATATATGAGGTAGATATAGTTGTAGAGTTTTTCAAACTTACCTGACCATCAAACTTATTTTTCAGAACATCCATGGTACCATTATCTGTGTTGACAAATTTGTGAATGCCAATCTTGTAAATAGTATTATATTTTGGCCCTCTATTTTTCGCCGTGGGGGAATTGGAGCTTGGGGAATAGGTGCAAATGATAACGCTCAGGCTACTATTATTACTGTGAGTAATAGATTGTCCTTGTTTCTTACCCTGGAGCCCCAATTTCTTTTGGTAAAATCCATTAAACTGTGGCAGTAAACACCTCACAGTTCTTGACAGTAGGGGGCATAAGGAGATATACGGGTACAAAAATGCTATATTTTACTGGAATTAAGTTGGTACTACCTGAAGTAAATTGTGGAAAGTTAGAGATTCACATTGTTATAGCTAGTGCAAACACATAGATAACAGATAAAAATCAAAGAAATAACACTTTAAGTTAATAGAGGAATTAAAAGTGTAGTAATCAGAATTTGTTGAACATAAAAATTGACTGTAAAGAAGAAAATGAGGGTTAAGAAGAAAACAAGGGGCGGGCAACGGTGGCTCAGTGGCAGAGACCCGGGTTCACTTCCCAGCGCCTGCCCATGCAAAAAAGAAAGAAAGAAAATGAGACATCTAGAAAACAAATGGCAAAATGGCAGATCCAGAAACAACTATATCAATAATTATATTAAATATGAATGGACTACACATTCTAATCAAAGGCCGAGATTGGCAGACTGAATAAAGTACAAGATTCAATTATAGGCAATATATAAGAGAGGAACAGTAGTTATAAAAAGTATGTTGAAAAGTTTTACCATGTACATTTAACACAAGAAAGCTAGAGTGCCTATATTAATATCAGGCAAAATAGACTTTTAGACAAGAATATTACAGAGAAAAGAAGTATTTTTCATAGGATATACATTAGGTCACCACATTAAGAAATTATAATATTACACATTTACATGAAACCTAAAATCAGAGTCCCAAAATGCATGAAATAAAACATGCAGATTGAAATAAGAATAAACAATTCAGCAATCATGCTTAAGTATTTCAATATTTCTCCCTTGATAACTGATAAAACAAGTAGAAAGAAAAATAAAAAAGGATACAAAAGACCTGAACAATACTAACAACCAACTTCACCTAACTGGCATGTAGAAAATACTCTACCTCAAAACAGCGCAGTACACACTCTCTTCAATTGCACATGGAATATTCACCTGCATACACTATATGCTAGGCCATAAAAAAGTCTCAATAAATTTGAAAGGAATAAATCATACAAAGTATGTTCTCTGAACACAATGCAATTGAATTAAGAAATCAATGAGATAAAAGTATGGGAAAATTCCAAACATACACAAAGTAAGCGACACATTTTTACATAACGCATGGATCAAAGAATCACAAGGAAAATTAGAAACTATCTTGAATTGAAGTGAATGAAAATGAAAACAAAGCATAATAAAATTTATGGAATACTGCTAACTCAATACTTGGAAGAAGATTTATGCTTTAAGTGCTTACTTTATAAAGGATTAACTACTTAAAATCAATAACCAAAGATTTCACATTATGAAGTTAGAAAAAAAAGAGCAAATCAAACATAAAGTATTAAGAAAGAAATAATAAAGACCTGAGCAGGAAAAAATGAAATAGGAAACAACAGAATAAAATCAATGACAACAACAGTAGGTTCTCTGAAAAGAGCAACAAATTTGTAATCCTTAGCTAGACACATCAAGAAAAAATTATAAGAGAAACAAATGACCAAAATCAGAAATGAAAGAGGAGATATTACTATAGACCCTAAAGAAATTAAAAAGAGAGTAGTAAAAAAAAAGAATAAAACGGACCTATTATGAACAAGTCAACAAATTTAACAAGTTGGACAAAATGGTTAAATTCTAAGGAAGAAACATATTAGCAAAACTGATCAAAAAAAAAAGAAGAAAATATAAATATATATCAAGTAAACAAATGGATTTAATAATTTGAAATCTTCCAGTAAAGATAAGCCCAAGCTCAAAGATGACTTTGTTGGTGAATTCTATGATACAGAAGTTAAGAAAGGGATAATACGATCCTATATAAAGACTTCAGAAAATAGATGAGATGGAAAATTTTCCAACTCAATTTTTGACACCAACATTACCCTGATACCAAAGCTAGATGAAGATAAGCAAGAAGATTATATAGAAATTCCTTATTAATTCCTTATTATTCCATAACGAATATAGTCTCAAATACTTAACAAAATATGGGCAAATAAAATCCAGCAACTTGTAAAGAGAATAATGACCAAGCAGATTTATCCTGGCAATGCAAATTTGGTTTACTTCTCAAAATAAATTGATGTAACATACCACATTAATAAGATAAAAGAGAAAAGATATACAATCATCTCAATAGTTGCAAAAAAAGCATTTGACAAAATCCAAGCATAATTCATGATAAAAACATTTAACCAACTAGGAACAGAAGGGAAGGTCCCCAATTTGATACAGACATGTACAAAGAGCCTCTATACCTAACATCTTACTGAATGGAGACTGGTTGTTTTCTCCCTGAGATTAAGAACAAAAAAAGGATGTCTGTTCTTACCATTTCTATCCATCATTGTAATGACGGTCCTTGTCAGTGTATAGCCAAGAAAAATAAAGTAAAGAAAGAATGGAAAAGAAGTAAAATTGTCTTTATTCATAGACAACATGATTTTATATCTAGAAAGTCCCAAGAAATCCAGGAAAAAGCTAGCAGAACTAAAAGCAAGTTTAGCAATGTTGTCGGATACAAGAGCAACATAAAAAAATCACATATTTCTATATGCTAGCAATGAACTATTGTAAACTGAATGAAAACATTCCATTCATAATAGCATCAAAGAGAATGAAATACTTAGGAATAAATTTAACACAAAATGTTTCATTACATCTGTATAACACACAATGAAAACTAAAAACAAATTGTCAAGAGAAATTAAAGAAGACCTAATAAAAGGATAGTGATGCCATGTTCATTGATTATAAGACTCAATATTAAGATAATAATTTACTCCAATTTTTTCTATAGCAGCTCTACCCAAAAGAAATTTCTATAATGGCTGAAATGTTCTGTATCAACATTGCCCAATAGGGTAAGGAGCACTTGAAATGAGAGTGCATCTGAGAAACTAAATTTTTATTTTATTCCATTTTAATTAATTTAAATTTATGTTCATGTCGTCACATGTGGCTAATGGCTACTGCATTGGTCAGTCCAGATCTATAAATTTAAGACAATCTCAAACAAAATCTCAACATGATTGGAGAGGTTAAAAATTTGACTCTAAACTTCATAGAAATGCAAAGAACTTAATATAGCCAAAAGAATTTTGACAAAGAACCAAATTAGAGAATTTCAAGAATTATGACAGAGCTATAATAATTAAAATAGTGTGGTACTAGCAAAAGGAGAGGCACATAATCAATGGAAGAAAAGAGAGTCCAGAAATAGACACTCACATATACAGTCAATGGATTTTTGGCGAAGTTCCAACTGAGGTATCTCAATGGGTAAAGGACATTCTTTAAAACAAATTGAGCTGGAACACTTCAGGTATTCATGTGCAAAAAAAAGGAAAAAAAGAAAGAACCTCAGCCCTTATTTTACAATATCACAAAAAACACAACTTAAAATGGATCATAGACCTCAATGTGAGAGCTATAAGTATAAAACGTCTAGTAAAAACAGAGGAGAAAAGATAATGGGTTAGATATGGAATTTTTAGATATGACACAAAAATTACAAAACATAAGGAAAAATTGACTACTTGGACATGATTCAAATTGAAAACTTTTGTGCTTCAAAATACATCATTAAGACAATGGAAAGGTAAGCCACACACTGGCAGAAAATATTTGCAAAACATATATCTGATAAACGACTTATATCCAGTATAAGGAACTCTAGCAATACAATAAGACCAAAAATCCAATTTTAAAAATAGGCAGAAGATCAAAGACCCTTTAAGAAAGAAGATAGGTAAAAAAAGCAAATAGTACCTAAAAAGATGACCACAAAATTAGTCATTAGAGATGTCCAAATTAAACTACAGTGAAATACCTGTACATACTCACTAGGATGGCTACAATTAAAGAGCTGACAAAACCAAGTGCTGACAAAGATATGGAAAAGTGGAACCCATACACAATGCAATTGGGTGCGTAAAATTGCATAATTACTAGGAAAATTTTTTTTTCTTTAAAAATTAATATATTTGCCATTCAGCCCAGGAATTCCATTTTAGGTAACTACACAATAGATATAAAAACATAGGTCCACACAAAGACTTGTGTGCAAATGTGATTGACAGCATTATTTCTCAGCTTTCAACTGGTGAACGGGTAAACAAAATGTAGTATATCCATACGATGGAATACTTTTTCAGCAATAAAAATGAATGAATTATTAATAGCTGCAATAATATAGATGAACCTCCAAAACATCATACTAAGTGAAAGAGGGGAGACACTAAATTATATACTGTATGATTACAACTGCATGAATTTTTAGGAAAACAAAATCCTAGCGATAAAAAAACAGATCAGTGGTTCCCTGGGGCCTGGAATAGGAATGGCAAAAATTCAAGGGCTTCATCAATTTTCCTAAGGGTTTTTCTTTTTAATACTTTGAATTTCTAATTATTTGGTTTTGAAATGCTATATGTGTCATTATCTGTATCACTTTTCTTTTCTTTTATTGTTAAATGATTTGCCTCTACAATAGTGTTCTTACAGTATGATCTGAGGACAAATAAGATCATAGTATCAGCAACTGCAGCGGCTTTTTAAAAATGTATGATATATTTGAAAATCACACCACCGCAGTTTCCAGAATTTACCTGACAATAAGGATGACCTGCAATGCTTTTAATCATATACATTCCTGGGCCCCTTTCTGGATTTTTTGCATCAGTCTCCAAGGAAAAGCCCTGGAATATATATCCTGAACAAATAACCACAGTGATTCCCACTATAAAGCAAGCCTGGAAAGCAATGAACTAGACCAGTAGTTTTCAAAGCTTAGTGTACATCAGTGTTACCCGTAGGGCCTGTTAAACATAGATTGCTGGGCCCCACTTCCAGAATTTCTGACTTGGTAGATCTGGGGTAATGCCTAAGATTCTGCACTTCTAACAAGTTCCCAGGCAATGCTGAGGCTGCTGATCCAGGGCCACATATTTGAGAACTATTGGCTTAGGGAATTTTTCCATCCAATGATGATAACGTGGAAAAGGCTGAAGTGGAAATACTGCACAGTAAGAACTGAACTATACAATTTTATAAAATAATACCACAACTCTGAAAGTATAGTATGTGAAGTTAGAATCACTTAGGCTGGAGGTGAAATTCCTGCATCCCACACCTACACAGATGCTACATTTCTACAGCATCAGAAATGGGTGACAAGGCCTAGAAAAATCTATTCACATTTTATTGACCAAACTCATTTTCTATTGACTTCTTGATATGATGGAGATTTAGCACATTTTAAACACCAAATCCACCCATCTTCCCTTAATTATTAAACCGAATTTATGATGTCTAAAGTTGGATTCACTCATTCATTCAACAAATACTTATGGAATGCCAACTGTATGCTAGATTCTATTCTAGCTGCTGAAAATATAGTGGCACAAAACATAAATTCTTTGCCCTGATAGAGCTTACATTCTAGAGGAGGAGAAAAGCAATAAACAAGTACACACTAGATCAGTGGCGTAGAGTTAGGGGATGTTGTTTTATTTAGAGTTGTTAGGAAAGCCTGAAGGGAGAAACACATCCATGAGATTCCACAGGGAGTGTGTTCTAGACAGAGGGAACAGAAAGTACAAAGGCTTTAAGACAGGAGTATACTATGCATATTCAAGGAACATCAAAGAGGTGAATGAAGCTGGAGCAGAATATGCAGAGGTAGGTGGTAAAGGAGCCAGATCATGTAGAAGCTTTTAGGCCACTCTCATGGTTTAGAATTTTGTTCCAAGTGCCATGGCAAGCCATTGCAAAGTTTCTAGAAAAGCAGTAGTAGCATGGTCTAACTTAAATTCTAAGGAATCGCTCTGGTTGTGGTGTTAGGGACAGACTACAGAGGAACAAGGGTAGAAGCAGTAATATCAGTTGGAACGTTACTGTGATATTTCAAGAGGGAGATGATGCTGAATTGGATCAGGGTGGTATAATTTGGGAGTCATCAGTGATGATTTTTAAAGCCATGAGAATCCATGAGAATCAACTAAAGAGTGATCACAAATAGAGAAGAGATGAGATCCCAAGAGTGATCGAAGTTTGGAGCACAGGAAGAACCACCAATGAAGACTAAAAAGAGCATCCAGTGAGGTAGGATACCAAGTGATAGAGTTGCCTCTGTGACAAATGCGGCTGCAAAGAAGCAACGATGCATTTAACAACATATAGATCTTTGGTGACCATAACAAGAGTTTTTGGGAGTTGTGAGAATGAAAGCTTACCTGGACGGATGAGTTTAAGAGAGAATGGGAAAAGAGGCAGTGAGCTTAACACAGAATGGGAAGAGAGCAAAAGCAGACAATGAGTACAAACAACCATTTATAGGGGTTTCTTTTAATTTGAAAGCAATGACAGCATGTTTTTTAACTGGCAGAAATGATTCAATAGAGAGGAAAAATTTAATCAAGCAGACAATTGCTGAAGCTATATCTTTAAGTGAGGGGGGTAACTAAAGTAAATACAGTGAGGTTGGCTTTAGATAGAAATATGGAATATTGATAGAAATGGTGGTAGGAATGGAAGATTGAGTTCACTAGGGAAATAGGGTAAGGCAGGCAGCTCTAAGAGCCTATTTGGGATTCATGGCCATGAATTTACAGCCTGGTTGTCTGTTTTTCTCCACACACATCTGTAGACATGGAGTAGGTGGAAAATATAATATACCCAGGAATGGGGTTTCAAATTGTTCTCAGATCTGCTCTTCTCCATTCTTTGCCCAACTCTGTAAACAAAACCACTTTCTACCCAGTTATTCAGGCCAAAGACTTGACATTAATTCCTTCCCTTCCCACACCATTCCCTTCATATCCAGTTCATCATCAATGGCTGTTGGGTGTATTTCCAAAATGATCTCAAATCTGTATACGTATTGCCGTACACACTGGCACCACTCCAGTACAAGCCATCACCATCACTTGTCTCCTAATTGTTCTTCCTCCATTGACTCTTGCTTCCTTCAATCCATTGTTTATATGGCAAACAGAAACATCTTTTAAAGACATCTTTTTATGTCATTCTCCTCTATAGAGCCTTCTTGCTGTATGTAGAACAAGCCAAAATCCTAAATATGATCTCAAGGAATCTAAGTCCCTGCCTATTGTTCCAGCCTCACCTTGACCTAGTTATTGCCAGTCATACCATGCTTCTCTTGACTTCTCAATGCATTAAGCCCTTTTCCATTTTAGCATTCCAATCCCTTTATTTTTATTTTTTTTAATCAAAGAATAATGAATAGAATATTACTGAAGGGCTTAACATGCAAGAAGTTTTTTACTCCCTGACTCAATCCCCCAAACTTGCTCTCAAGAGGCAACCACTTTTTTAAAAATTTAGCTATTTCTTCTGATAGTTATCTCCAAATAATATTTATACACCTTTTTTGACTTACCAAATTAGATATATTCTACCAATTTCATGCATATAGTTCCACTTCTTGGTTTTTCAATTTTAGGTGTTATTTGTTGATTTCCAACATGAAATTTAAGGGTTTTTAAATCTCTTTACTCCTTACTCTCCACCTACAAAATATGTACATATTTATCATTCCCTTATCTCCCCAAAGAGTTATGATTTTGATTAGAATACTTAATGTTTATATTATGACTATGTATGCTCTTCACAGATAAGCCATGTTGCAAACTGCAATTACCTTTCCTATGCAATTTTTGTTTTCTTTGGAAAAACAATCATTAGTAATTCAAATACATTCTTTACTAAGTATGTTAAGTCACCTCTCAAGATGTTTTTTCACATCAAGTGTTTTATTTTCTCAAAGTAGTCTCTTCTAGGGACTTTTTAACTGCCCCAAACTGGAGCGCTCCATGCCTGGGTACTATCATTGTCAGGATGTATTTGTTTCCCAGGGATGCTGTAACACAGTTCCACAATAAGGACAGCTTATAATAACAGACATTTATTGTCTTACAAAAATGGATCCTTGGAGTCTGAAATCAAGGTGTCAGCAAGGCCCTACTCCCTGTAAATCCTGTGGAGGAGAATCCTTCTTTGCCTCTTTTTATTTTTAGTGGTTTGCCAGCAATGCATGGCAATGGTTGCTTCTTTGCAGCAGCAGCAGCAACAACAGCACTTCAATCACTGCCTCTGTCATCACAAGGCCATCTTGTGGGTACGTTTGCAACTCTTCTCCCCTTCTTCTAAGGACAGTACACTTGTTTTGGGGCCTTCCATACTCCAGGATGTCTATATCTTAATTTAACTAATTCTATCCGCAATGTCCCTTTTTCCAAATAAGGTCAAGTTCTGAGGTACTTGGATTAGGGCGTCAACATATCTTTTTTGGGGACACAATTCAACCTGTAACATTTGCCATCATCTAGATGCTTTCTTTGGACTTTCTCTTGTATTAGCTCTCCTATTTCCTGTATTCTGTGTCTTCCTCCTTCCTCCATATTTTGATGGAATATACCCTGGTAGCTTCCTAAGTCATAGTATGTGGGAAAAACTTTTGAGAAATTGATTGATAGTTGGATGGATACAGAATTTTACATTGGAAATTGGTTTCATTCAGATTGTGAAGGTCTAGCTCTTCTTTTTTAGCTTCCAAAGCCGTTTTATCTATACACATGACTTTTCAAAAAAAAAATTGGGGGAATAGTCTGATTCCAGTGTTCTGAAATTTCACAATAATGTGCCTTGGTGTAGATGTGTTTCATCCTTTGTGCTGGGAGCTCTGTGGACCCTTTCATTCTGGAGTTACATCCTTGGATTGTGGGATATTTTCTTGAATTATCTGTATATTTATTTCCTCTCCTCTGTTTTCTCTCTATGTGCTTCTGTTATTCCAATGTTGGATTATTTTCCATACTGGTCATCTATATATCTTGTTCTTTTCTTTCCTAGTTTCCATTTTACCTATCTCTTCTACCTTTTGCAAGTTTTTCAACTTTATCTTCCAGAACTTCTATTAAATAATTTTTGATATTTTAACTCACAAGAGCTCCTTTTTGATTGATTTGTTCTGTTACTCAATTTTAAAGCATCCTTATTATCTCTTCGATGTCTTGGATTCAATAGCTTCTGTTATCCCCTGGATGAGTTAATAGTTTTTCCCACTGAGTTGCATTATTGTTTGTTTTGAAACTTGATCTCACGTTAGAGGATTTTCCAAAACGCTTGTTTAAGCATTTTAAGATTTGGGGATCCAAAGGTTGTTTGAAGCATATGCCTAGGGCCTAGTGTCACAGGCATCTTGGTTTTTTTCCTTTGGAGCTGGGCAGAACCCCAGATAAAAATTCTTCTACTTTTCTATCTGGGGAGGAAAGGCCTGGCTGCTATCCTTCTGGAAAACCAGTGAGGACACATATGTGCATATATTCCTCATGTTTTCCACAATGAAGTCCTAAACTCAATAATGTTTGGTGTCCTATCCTGAAATCAAAAAACTCTTCAGTTTTAAAGAGTGGGGGAGGGGTATTCATTTTCAGCAACCAATGTAGGGTTTTAACAGCTTCTAACATGTCTTCCAACCAATTTTACTCATTTTAGTATCCTTTCCTTCACCCAATGAGGTACTTAATAATTCCTGAGCATCTTAAGGCTCCTGCAACATAAATGGCATTGGCTCCTGATTTCCTAGTGCAGGCACAGGATAAAACTAACTCAGTCCCTATATCTGCTTTCCAGATCTGCAATAGTTCCCTGGTCAATATGGATTTATACTTAAAACAAATAACCCACTATCCCTTTCTAATAGTCTTAATGGGGTTTTGGGAGGGAGCCAAATTACATGGGTCTATTTAATCTGCTACCTTCTTGGAATCTGTATGTTTGTTTTTAACCTCTCTAAGCAATTTAAGTCTACTGGAACCACTCCTCTGACACAATATTTACAATCATTGTAGTGTCAGTTCAGATAATATCTTGGTACTCTGGGCAAATTGCTTTAAACATGTATAAACGTTCTTCACATCACTTGATAGCACTTCATATTATTTAAATATTGTGAAAAACAGGCAAAATGATATCTGCCCATTTCAAGAGGAAACTGCTATATCAATCTAAAGTATATTACTATCTTCTTATAAGTAGATATTATTTCACTATTAGGGTGAATTGCTTTTGCATCAAAGATATACACTGGATGATATAGCTGGTGTCTTGGCCTCTTTGTACCTCATTTACAAGTCAGCTTTTGAGTTTGGAATACTGTGCACAGATTTATGCTTCTCCATGACAGGTGATCCTCCATACACTAAATGAAATGTAATAAACAAATGACTCCAATCTCCTTGCATTCTAATGAAAGCAGTGAAGACTTTATCCTGTTTGGGTTTGTGCTATTTGTGTTTGTATGTGTGCGTGTGTGTGTAACTGTTTATAAATTTTTACTATAAATATTTTATATCTTTTTCCAGTCATCTGGATCCTTAATAGCAAGTTAGAATTTTTGAAGTAATTTGTTTGCCACCCTGCCCCCCCGGAAAATGTGTGTGTACCATTTTATGACATTGTTGGCTAGAATGAACCAGACTCTATTTTTTATTCAAAGCTCTGCCTCTCTTTGGAGACATGTCATGAGAATAAAAATGTACACATTCTCTGAAAAAAAAAATAGCAAGTTAGAAAGCCACATCATTCAGAAGAGACAGGAAATTAACATACCTGAGAAGGGAGGAAATTAGATACTACTTGAGAGTGTGAGACAACCAGCTCCTAATGAAGAACAACTTTTGATAACACAGTATTTTCACCTTCAAAGTGCTTGGTAAATATTAAGCTTTCTGATTACACCTTCAAAAGTCTTAAAGCTCCACACAAGTAACTTGCAGGTCCTTTGCAGTTTCAAAATGCTACATTCTACCATCAATTGGAATTCAGGAAACCTGGGTTTAATCTCAGCTCTTGATCAAACTGGTTATGTTTGATCTGCTTGGGACTCCTGTTTTCATCTATAAAACAAGGGAGTTTCACTTGTTGATCCCAATTATTCTTTTGATCTATAAATCTCCCTTGGTGCCTTCAGAAGTAATTTATTCTTTAAAAAATTTAAATACATTTAATATTATTATAAACATATTTTGGTCTAGGTGGGATATAATTCACTGGAATCAACTAATTCTGAATACCTAGTAACTGCATGTAAATCTCACCTCTAAAAGTTTGAATTTTATCAAGAAATACATAAATTAAAAGGACATTTAATGTGAATGTACTTTTTTTCATCTTGAACTGTTATGAAAAGATGTTTTGGGTGGTGTGGGCAATTTATAGAATTGTGTTTTCTATTTTTTAATATTGCAAATTAATGAAATCTTGTAAGATAAAAGTGCTTATTCTTTATTTGGCAGTATGGCTGGGTCAAAAAGTGAGCTCTGTCTGGTACCTATTGTACTTCAACAAGTGGGTCTTTCTACCTTATAGAGGGATATATTGGTAGCAACTAAAATGGTTTGGAAAGGGAAAGGAAAAAGGGGATTTCATTTTACAGAATTATCGTAATATATTTACGGGAGGAGATTCATGTATGTTCAGTTTGCTTGGATATACTGCACCTTGGCTCCA
This sequence comes from Tamandua tetradactyla, assembly GCF_023851605.1. Lineage (NCBI taxonomy): Eukaryota > Metazoa > Chordata > Mammalia > Pilosa > Myrmecophagidae > Tamandua > Tamandua tetradactyla. The sequence goes on along the minus strand of NC_135347.1, from coordinate 40,816,076 downwards.
ATCCATTTTGTTAACTATTTTGCTCGGTAGACTTCAGCCAAGTCATCTAACTGGGTGTCAATGGCCTCATTTCAATTGTGTTGTGAGGGTAAAAAGAAGAAAATGGAAGCATCCTACAAAGAAGGAAAATTTAATAAACCAAACATTGCTACTATGGCTATTTAGCTCAATTATTTAAGCACCAGCGTAGAGGGTTTGAGGCAGGGGCTGACACCTTCCTCTATTTTGTTTTATTCCATGAATTTCTTTCTGAACCCCATTCTTTCACAGAGCCAGAAAAGATCAGGATTACCTAGGCATTAGACGACATCTCTCTCCTCTACCGGAAGCAACATCCTAATTAATTATTCTCAGGTTTGAGACTCAGACATGTTTTACTTTTATGTTCGCAATCACGCTTTTTTTCTCGTGAGGCAACATCAAGAACAGAAATCTATTTTGAAGATAATGGTGCTCGATCACATTGGAACCGCTACTCTCTTAATGGTCTTCTAAACCTACAGGTGGTAATCGCCCACATGCAGTGGTGACCAAGCAGATGAAGTCAGCAGTTCTCAAAAGCATAGCGCATGGCATGCTCTCTTCCTGAGGTGTCACTCCTTAGAAGTCTTCTCGTTACAAAAGCACCTAGAAATGTCAGACAGGTGCCCGGAAAAGCACTGGGAAATCCCAGCCACAAGTCCCTGTAGCGCTACTACTGTTAACGGATCGAGGAAAGTGACTAGGGGGTGGGGACGGCTTTCACTCGAGCAGCGCAACCGCTACACAGTGGCCGAAGCCGGGCTCGGCAAGGAAAGCTGCAATGGCCTTGCCTCTGATCGGGTGGGCTTTTACTCAAGGAGTGCTGCAACTGAAGTGGTGTTTATGCGACGTGCCAAAACAAGCCCCTTACAGCCACGCAGGTCTGCAACATGCATCCCTAGGGCCGTCTCTTCCCCCATCCCTTCCCTTAGAGAGCGCGCGCGCATGGGGGCCCCTTACCATCCTGCAGGACCAGGGTGGGCTGCACAGCCTGCACTCGGAACTGCCTGGCCCTCCAGCCGGGGCTGGGTGCCCGCACCACCTCGCTGTCGGACAGCCAGGTCACCGTCTCAAAGTTGTCCCCACGAGCGAGAGCCTCGGCCTCGGCGTGGTGCACCGCCACTCGGTCAAACTGGTAGAGGCCGCCGGCGTGGTCGAAATGCACGTGCGTGGCCACCGCCAGCAGCGGCCGGCGCGCCGCGTCTTCCTTGGCTCCGCGGTCCTGCAGGAGACCGGAGGAGTACAGGTACTCCGGGAGGCTGCGCAACCCCAGGCCCGTGTCGATCACCACGTCCTGCTCCGAGCCGCGCACAAGCCAGATGTTGGCGCGGTTGCCCGACTCATAGAAGCGTTCCTGAATCCAGAAGATGCCGTCGCCCAGGGACTTGTGGGCGTACCACTCGAGCGCTGACATCGTGGGCAGGGGTGCGGCCGGGGGTGGGCGGGTGTGGGCGTGGGAGCTTCCCGCAGGCTGTCCGGAGGAGCGGCGCTGCGGCGGTGTGGAGCGCGGTGCCCACAGGCCGGAGAAGCGCAGAGCGAGGAGGGGGGCGGGGGCTGCGGAGATACGCGTGGGGAGGGGGGAGCAGGAAGGACGCCTCGCACCTCCCGCACCCTCCCACCAGGTCCGCAGAGAGCAGAGGATTCGCTGCCCGCACCCGGACGCAGGAGCACTAGCTGTCCAGCACAAGGCGGGGGAGGGGAGGCGTCAATGCAGGGGCCGCTTCAACAGAATGGAGATCCAAAAGGCGATACTTTCACCACCTCGCGAGGAGAGGGGCACTGGGGGCTGACTGCAGAGGCGTGGGAAGTCCCGGGTCTGTCCGCCCACCCGCGCAGCACTGTGCTCACTCCCAACCGGCGCCGAAAGAGTCAGGCCAAGCCGGTTGGAAGAAAACTACGGCGCCTGCCAAGGGCTAAAAAACCTTTAACCCAGGAGGTGGGGCCTGGCTGCGGGCTGGGCGGGGCTAGATGGCCGGGCTCAGAACGCGGGCCTGCGGCCGCGTGGAGGGCGGGGCGCGCTGCTCCAGAGGTAGATCCCCCGGCCGGCGGCGCCGGCTCCCTCCATCCGCACCCCTTCCTTGCCGGCCGGCACCTCGGCTGCAGTTTTGCCCGAGCCGGGAGACTTAGTGAGCAGGTAACTGAGGAAGCAACCGGGACCCTGGGAGGGGACGAGGTGGTTAGGGGGGAGTTTAAAGAGGCACATGGAGTGGGTGGGGGAAGCCAGGCGTGGAGATTTAAGGTCCTCTGGGAGGAGAAATGTTGAGAGATAGCTTTATCCTCTTCTGCTCCATTCAAAATCTTTTAGTTGTGGTTTCTGGATCTTACTTGGTCTCCACTTCCTGGGACCAAGTGATTTAGGGGGGAACTTATTTACTCTTACTGATGGTAGGAGATTTACCAAATCCTGTGACTATGCGATTTTTCAGGTACTAGTCATTGCCGCAGACTTGCCCCCTAAGGACAGATTATTCAGGATCTGTTTTTAACTGTGGGCATTTTACCCTTCGTGGGGAGGGAGTTTGTTAAGATTTTTCTTCTTTTTGAAAAGTAAAATTCTTTATTTTTCTTCACCTCCCCTCGCCCCTCATTTTTGGTTAGTTGGTTCGCTGTTGGAAGAGAGCAAGGAAAGTTGGTAGGCATGCCCAACCAAGGAAAGGTGGAGGCAGCCAGCCCTTCTGACGCCTGGAAAAGTGAATAATAACTGGGTGTGGTCCCGCCAGCCACGTAAATCACCTCTGTTATTAACACCCGGTGCCTGCAACCTCCCCTCTCCTTATCTGCAGCTTTTGAAACATCCATTTAGGCTTAGAAAATTCCCTTGAGAGCTTGATTTACCTCCCCACTCAGTCAGGAAAAATTATTAAGGGACCCATGAGACAACATTATAAAAGATAATTATGGAAACCCTTACTCTGGCAGTTACTAATAAGCCTTAATAGAAACAGAGGTATATGCTCTTCTACATTTTTAAGGCATTTGGTGGGGATGCGACCTTTCTGAAGATTTTACTAATCCTTGGAGGTTATCCAGTCACCACCTAGGGGGGCACTTTTATGTGCATGACCCTGAGCTAGATGCTGTATGAGGAAAATAATTGTGTGAGAAAGACATGATCTGAGTTCTCAAGAATGCGAAGGAAAACAATATCTGTACACAAATTTTTGCAATACAAAGCAAATATGGGGTATAGACCACAGAAGGAGTCGAAATTAGGTGCAATAGAGTACAGCTAAAAGATGTTTTTATTAGGACATTCTCAGCAGGGAAATACAGCGCTCCCAGCAGTTCGGGTATTTTTCATCTAGGCAGAAAGAAACCGTTGGAGTTGAAATGAAATGATATCCTTGTGAGACCAAAATCTCAGCAAAAATTCACCCAACATTTATTGTATTTTTTTGCCAGGCTCTGGTTAGGGATAGGACATAAAAAGAAGAATAGGTTTTTATAGAGACCCTATGCATTTACAGATCCCTCTCCTTATATCCCATTTTCTCCCTAGATATCCTTTCCAAATTCCTTGCATGGTTCCCTCCCCTACCTTCCTCAGGGAAAGCCTCTCTCCCTTACATTCTTCAGGGTGCTCAGATATTACTGAATGAAGAAAAGACTTCTTCAACCATCCTTTCTATAGACGGGGTGTTCCCAAATCTAGTTTCCACTCTTTCCACTGTAGGCCTTGAGTTTAATTTAAATTTATTCTCCATTTCCTATACTAGATTATGAATTCCATGAGAGCACAGACTTCGTTTTGTTCATTGCTATGTTCCCAATGCATAGAAGATGTCCTGATTCATAGAAGGTGCTTAGTAACTACTTGATGAATAAATGAATGAAGAGACATAATGGGGGGACAGGCAAGAAATGAACAATTACATTACAATTCTAAAACCAGCCATAGAAGCATGTACTACTTGGTAAACGCTGAGAAGGGAGAGGACTACCTCTGTGTAGGGTGTTGAAAATAGTCACAGAGAAAGTGACATTTTCAAGGAGTCTTAAAAGGATTGCTCGGGCTTCCTCAAGTGGATGTGGGAGGACACTCCAGGCGGAGGGTACACTGTGCAAAACTAGGGTAGCAGCGTTTGCTGTGGTTAGAGTCTGGGATGCAGAGGACTAGAGGCAGAAAGTTAGACTCAAAAAAACTCTCTTGGGTGTTTATAAGGTTGAGAGTGACAGGTCAAGATATGTTTTGTAGAAAGGCAAATGGAGAGTGCATTGAAAGACTGTCCATGGGAAGTTTGTTCTGTTTTAGAGGTTCAGGTGAGAGACCATGAGGGAGTAAACTAAAGGAGAGGTGAAAGAAAGGGAGTGTGTGGGAGAGCACACAGACCTGATAGTCTTCTATAATTAGATGAGGGAATGGAGAGAAAGGAGGTGAGGATGACTATCAGGTTTCTGATTGGGGCTACTAAGGTGTCATTCATCAAGAAAGGGGCTGCAGATAGTGAACAGGTTTGCTGGAAATTTCAGTTCAGGACACACTGAGTTGAGATATTTGTAAGATACATAGGTAGAAATATGCAGATGGTCAAGATAGAGTTCTTAAAAGAGGAGAGAGAACAAGGCTGGATTTAAAGATTGGAGAATTCTTGCCATGCTGGAGACCTGAGTTTGATTCCCAGTGCCTGCCCCTGCAAAACAACAACAACAAAAAAGATTGGAGAATTCTCCAAAGAGGTTAAGTGAACCTAAAGTGGATGGACTCCCTCATTGGGAGGTAAAGTGGATAGACTCACTGGGAAGAGTTTCTAGAGTAGTGTCACCGCTGTGGGGCATGAACTGGAGGTGTACATGTTTCCTAACGGCTCCCAGGCTCAAATGATTATGGAAGTTGCTTCCCAGATGCTCAACTTTTGTATGTACTCCTTTCTAACGTTCAGAATTCACCTACCTTAGAGGCTGGAGGTCTACATCTTGCTAGTTTTCCATTCCTAACTTATCTTTCCCATTTGTCTTTTTCCATTTTACAAAAGAAAGGCATACCTCTTATTCACCCTGGATTTGGTGCATTGCTTGGCGTTATGAACAATGTGTGATTGCCAAGACAAAGGAAAGTTCTATAGGTGTCTTTGTTAAGAAGGTGAAGAAAATTTGGTGGTTTCTAGTTTTTGGCTTTCAACAAAATTTTTGGAAGATCAAATTGAATTGTCAGCTGATAGATCATTAAAAATAATTAAGAAAATAGGTTACTATGTGACTATCTAGGTACAAAAATCTAATGATATTACTGTATCAAAAAATCTTCTCTTTCCATATCCTGATGTATATGAATATGAGATGAGTTTCAGCATGGGCAGCTACAAAAAAGGAAAACGTAATTAATGCTAAAACCTGTTCATTCTGGCGATAAATATATTTATGAACTAAATTGAGAAAGTAAAATGTAATACCTAAACTAATTTTTGAAAGGCCCATCAATCAAATCAAAAGATGAATTTTTAATAGTTTTTTTTATGCTTAGTAATTGATCAACATTTAGTGTTTTTTTATTAGTTATGTTCTAATAATTATAATAATTTAGAAAAACAGACTGTTGAATTAACAGAAAATTAAAATTTGCTTAATCTTAATTTATGTACGTATTTTTGCAACAAATATGATAGATATTCAAAAAACTTTCAGCAAAATGTAATCTATTAGGATATAATTCTTTTTTTTTTTTTTCTACATGGGCAGGCACCGGGAATCGAACCCAGGTCCTCGGGCTTGGCAAGGCAAGCATTCTTACCTGCTGAGCCACCGTGGCCCACCCTATTAGGATATAATTCTGTGAGAGGTAGATTAGAAATACAAGATTGAAATGTAAAATTTCTCACTAATTAAGAAGAACTTATTCATGTACTTTATTTATTTATTTTTTTAAATGGATGATGGAGAATTAATGTCAAGTCACTACAGTATTTAGATTCCACTAGGTACATTTGTAAGAGTGATACAACAGTTTAATGAAAAAAATGCCAATAATTTTAATATGCTGAAAGTGACAGTTTTCAACTGTTTACACTTATGAATAGTTCTAGATATTTCTTCACCAGTGTGTGCAGAAGTAATTTGTTTTTCAAAATTCTTTTGGGCATAATCAAGCAAAAATATTTTAATTTCACTCTTCTGTAGTAAGAAGAAAACAAGGCTAGAGCTGGAGCCCTAGGGAACGATAGCAATTACATGTGATGTGTGGATGTCTTATGCCTTATATCCTTTGTTTGTACTATGGTTGGCACTTAAGAGCACTCAATAAAGGTTTGATAAATGATAATATTTTAGGAATGATAGTCTACAGACTGGATGCAAAATGAATTGGAAGGGTAGGAATTTTGAATAGGTTAAGTATATAATTGCAATATTCTATGAGAAAACATGTTAGAAGAAAGTCACCTGCATTTTTTTCCTGTAGAATACCTTCATCGGGCTCCCCCTAGCTTCCATGCTTGTGCCTGTCTGTTTATCTGTACATTTATTCACCTAACTAATTTGTGCAAGGAACTGTGTTAGTCATGGAGGACAATACATTTAAGCCACAATCACAACTCAAAATGCTAGACCTAGGAGGAATTTCAGAGATCAGCTCAGCTCCTGTGGCGAGGTGGTTATAGTTGATTAGAATGAGCTTTTGCATTTCAGTACTTGGATGCTTGAACCACATCCATTACAAAACCATCTTGGAAAATTTTGCATAGGAATTTTCTAGAGGCATCCTAAAAGGGGGTGGAGGAATCAATGCTACTGACTACATTTTTAAATCCAGCCCATTTTGCCATAATTCACCTCACTGCAAAGATTAATGATATCCCTGGGATTAAAAAGGTTTTCACCTAGCCTAGAAATATGCTTCAGGCAATGTAATGTGGAGGAAAGGACAATGAAAAAGTATCCTGAGGCTTTAACTCAGTCTTGCCTTTGCTGACAAATTAACTTTGTGTCCTTATAGTCACTTTAGGCCTCACTTTCCTCATCTGTAAAATGGGAGGTTAAAATTTAGGTTGCAAAATGTAATCTTCTGGGAATTTTTAGAAAGGCCTACCGTCTAAATCCTACCCATAGTGATTCTGATCTTTCTGTTCCGTGTGAAATGTGGGAATATTTTGTAGTTCTGCTCATGATTCTCATGAACAGCCAGGACCCCAAATGTTATGGTCAGAAAGTTAAAAAAAAATCTTAATAAAAGACTGAATAAATTATACTTCTCTGGGTAGTTTTGCTCGTTAAATCAGTACAAAACAAAAAGAAAAAAGAATGGAGTTGACCATTAATTTTGGAGCCATGACTCTTTATAAAGCATTGCACTAGGTAGTGAAAAATATAAAATCTCTGCTGTAAATACAGTCAAAGAAACAAACACACAAATACAAAATGTAAGTGAAACACGTCCCTCTTGGAAAAGACCAGCTTCCCAAAAGGAGCATTTTCTATATTTCTTCTAGAATTCAGGAGTGTAGCAGTATATGTCCATTTATGTTAAGCAGGATGCAGCGAAATGAGTGTTGTGGATGTTGAAGGACTTAAGCTGTATCTTAAACTGAAAAGAGATACAGTTAGGCAGAAAGGACGGGGGTCTAGGTTGAATTTGGGAGAATGGATGTCAAGACGTGACTCAGGTCAAGGCCATTGAGTCAGGAACCTAGCCTGAAACCAACTTAATTGGCTCTGAGAGCTGGGATAGGGAGTTTGGATTTATTTCTCTAGTCAAGAGGCTATCCTGGAGTGGCAAAATCAGAGCTATGCTTTCTGATGAATAATGTGGAAGACTTAAAATATAAAGGAAGAAGCTAGGAATACCACTAAGAGGCTCTTGCAGTTAATGAGGAGTAGGATGGAAAGGGCCAAGCTGGCTTGTGGTAAAGGACATGGAAAGGAAGGGACATTTTGGCAGAAGAATCAAATGCTTGAATGCACAGGAGGGGAGGAACAGAACGAGGAATCAATACCAGGCTCTGTCCAAATCTTCAAATATTGGTAACTGGAAAAATAATGCACCATGGATAGAAATAGGGATATTCTATATGAAAGGCAAGATAGTGAGGGGAAAGATGATCTCAGGATTTTGAGTTTAAAGTGACATCAAAATATTCCTTTAGTAGTGAGAAAATGGGCTGTAACTCAGGACAGAGGTCAGTGACAGAGATAATGGTCTGGGTGAGGTAAGAAACCCTGAGAGTAGGTGCATTTTCCAAAGATAGAAAAAGAGCAGAAGACCAAAGATTGAACCTTGAGGAAATCCATTATTAGGGAGTTTAATAAAGAAAGGAGAAGAAGTAGTCAGTGTGGCAGAAGATCCTAGAAAACATACTTTTAATAAAGCCTAGGGGCGAGAGAGTTTCAGAAGGGAGGAGGCAATAAGGAGCCATGTGCTTAAGAAGTCCAAGAGCATTCACAAGAAGAAAAGCCAGTGGGTTTTGTCTTTAGGGGACCATTGATGACACTTGCATTTAGCATCCTTGTCGACATAGCTTCTCATTACAAGTCAGATAAAAGCCACATCTATTACTGCAGCTCACAGAGCTTCAGTAGATCTGGCCTCAGCCAACCTCTCCTCTTGCAGCTCACTAACTACCTTGGTTTCTTGCTCTGTAGGTGCTCGCAGCTTGTGGCTTCCTCCGGGCCTCTGTACTTCCCATCTGTATCCATCCCCACCCTACCCTTCCATATTGTGGCTCATGGTCCCTCTTTAGGACCATGCTCAGATTTATCCTCAAAGGAAAGACCTTCCCTTGACTACCCTGTGGAAAAAGCTACCACCATCCCCTTTCCTTATTCTCCTTCTCATGATCTATTTTTCTGCAGAGCACATAATGTTATATTGCACATGTATTTGTTTATTTGTGTATGTTCTATCATCTGCTGAAATGTAAGCCCTGAGAGCAGGGACTTGATTTTGTTCAGTGCTCTCTGACTCTTAGTATAGTACCTGGAATGCTCAAGGTGGTTAAATAAATGACTGAATGAAATGAGGCTTTATGAAGTTAAGGAAGATTTAGAAAAACAGGAAATGGGGAAAGTTGGTGTAAACCTTCATTCAATAACTTGAGCAAGGTGAAAATGGAACAAGTTAATGGTTGAGTCACTTAATGAATTTCAAAGTGATGCTTGGACTTGACTTGTGAGCCATTTTTCCTGAGACAGTTACCAGAGTCCAGAGACTGCTTTTCAGCTTTGCAGATCAAGAAAGTGAACTTACCAGCTTCCCCTGGTGTGAGGGAACTGACTCATGATAACCAAACGAAAAAACAGATGGAATTTTTGGCCAGAATGCTATGTAATTAAGGGTGTCTCAAGAGCTAGGATTGATTTTTCTGCCAAGGGAAGAATATTCACTAATGATATCTATTTATACACTCAAAGATTGCTTGATAAATACAGAATTTAAGGGTCAACAGAGTTTGTATCTTTCAGTGGATATTTCCATCAAACAGTGGTAACTGATATACTTGGTTTCTCTATAGTTTATTTCCCAAACTGCTTTCCAGTACCCACCTCTGAAGATTCTGATCCGGTAGGTTTGAACATTTAAGGTAATTCTTATGATTAGGCAAATTTGGGAAATCCTACCTAGACTTGTTCTTAATCTTTAATTAGTGGCAATTTGAACTGGGATACAGCCCAGTGGTCTTGATTATGCCTATTGGGCTCCTGCAGTGAGTTTCTTAGAGTGAAGGTGCGAGCTGTTCGGTTCAGCAATTTTCATTCTTGGGAGGCCTGTAGGCTCAGCATATCCTTTACTGACTCAGCAAATGAAAGACGCTCATTTGGATGTTTTTCCCTTTCTTAATGTGGACAGGTGGAAAGAGCTTGGTTAATTTAAAAGGTACCTTTCCTGTTTTTTAAAAATACCTTTCCTGTAATTCAAGGTGGATTACAGGATGAAGGAAACTGATTCCTGATAGAATTCCAGCTAATAAATATAGAAAGAATTAAAAAATTGTTTATCCCCATTTTGCAATCCATAACAAAATAATGGATCCTGGCAATTATCCTCAATGGCTGCTAAAATCATTAGGTGAATAGCTGATGGGGAACTTTATAAGAGGTAAAACAAACTGGCAGTTCCTGAACCCAGTAACCAGCCTGACATTACCAAGAGCGAAAACCAGACTTCATGTGTATTCCAAAGTGATGCAGTAGCAAAAATAGAGCATCTCTTTTAAATATTGTTGTAAAATAATCAAACCCAAATCTGAGTAAGTTTCCAGTCCACCTGTTTATGGGAAATATAGAGAATATGTGTTAATCCATCTGTTAGATATGCAATCTGCCAAATCCAGAATATGCAAGATTGTACAGCCTTGCTCCTTAAAGTGCGGTCTGCAAACCAGAAGCCTTGGCATCCTCTGAGGACTTGTTAGAAATGCAGATCTCAGGCCCTACCCTAGACCAACTGAAGCAGAATCTGCATTTTAACAAGAGTCCCAGGTAATTGCATTTATCTTAAGTTTTGAGAAGCATTCTACAGGACAATGACATAGTTTCTTCAACAAATAAATAACAAAAAAAAAAAAAAGAGGGGGCATCTGAAACAGTTTAAAAGAGGTTTAAGAGACAGGTTGATCAAATGCCGTAAATGCTGGGTATGAACTTTTTGTCTCCTGATTTGAACAAACCATATAAAAGACATTTATGTAACTACTGAGGAAATTCAAATAGTGACCGTATAGATGATAATATTAAGGAGTTGTTAAAGTTTGGGGTATGAGATAATTGTGAGAATGTTTTTGTTGTTGTTTTAAGAAAGCTCTTTGCCTCTCAGAGAAGACATTGTGGGGGTGGGAGTGAGAGAGTATAGATAAAATAAGATTAGCCATATTTTATTACTGTTGAAGCTGAGTGGTGGGTACATAGAGGTTTATTATACTGTCCTCTCTGCATTTGTATATTATTGAAATTTCCATAATAAAAAGTAATAAACAAAAGATATAGAGTTGTACTTTAAAATGGCAACATTAAACATAACAATAATAAAATAATTTTTAATGTTCAAGCAGTTATGAAGAAGGGAAAACTGTCAAATATGCAGGCATATAAGGAAGAATGCATTTGCAAAATATACAATGCACAATTATATCTAAAAATCTTGTCGGTATCTTAGCCATCATATCAAAATGAATGCCATCCTATTTGAGCAACTCACAGAAGGAGAAAAGAGGAAACAATATTTTAGGATAGAAAGATGATGAACATTTGATTTGATTCTTTGTGTGTAATTAAAGCCTTAAGTGTATTAAGGATGTTTAAAATGGCCAGTGATTCTTTGTGTGTAATTAAAGCCTTAAATATATTAAGGATGTTTAAAATGGCCAATCAGTGGACCTTTAAAGTGCAATGCCTTGGTACTATTCCAGGTACCACTGCATGGTACTATATTCCATGCAAATGGGTTAAAAGGTCAGGCTACCACATCCTGAATGCTGTATAGATTTACATCAGTCACCATGGTCATTTCGCCTTTAAAGTAATTTATTTAAATTTATTTAAATCATTGAGGATCATTTGTATAACTTTACACTTCAAAATGGTACCTATGAAGCACCTGATCTATAGATTTGACACTCTTGTTATTTAGCAGTCCTGATATTCTCAACGCTTGCTAAATATTAAGAATCACCCAGGAAGTTTGCAAACCTCAGGCCCAAGCCTTATCCCCAGACATCTTGATTTGACTGGTCCAGTTCAGTGTTTCACAAACTTCAACATGCATCAGAGTTGCCTGAAGGTCTTGTTAAAAATTTTCTGGGTCCACTGCCAACATTTTGTTTTTGTAGGTCTGGGTTGGGGCCCCCAAATTGCATTAAGTTCCCAGGTTATACTGCTGCTGGCCCAGGTTAGGCTCGTTGAGAACCACTGCTCTGTTTTACTTTTTGGGGGGCTGCATGGTCTGGGAATCGAATCCAGGTCTCCCACATGGAAGGGGAACATTCTACCACTGAACCACCCATCTACCTACCACTGCTATAATTATTAAGCTACCTAAATGATTCTCACAGACGGCATGGGTGAAGAAGTGCTTGCTTTCTAGTGTTGGCCCTGTGAGAAAGTAAGTGGGATTCCTCAGGCTTTTGGACCAGCCTATATTCAAATTGCAGTCAGAAAGGTACAAAAAGTATCCCCTATTGGAGCTGTACCTTCACTATTAAAATGGCAAAATCGAGATGAACATTAATGACTTTTTATCCTGGAAAGAAATCTGGGCTAAGTTCTACAACAGCTGTGTGAAGAATTGTGGCTTATGTAGTTTTGAATGGAGGGCAATTGACTGGATTCAGAATTGAGGTTGAAGAGGCAGAGATCAAATCATCTCTCTTACCTCCAGTTAGTACTGAAGAACACGTTGTTCTCTTGGGCTCAAAGGGGTAAATGACACTCCATATTGTCAGTGGGGAAGAGCTTTAAAGAATCATTATAATCATCACTACAATTGAATGCAGCGTTTCTGTGAAGGAACCCCGTGTCAGAATCCCTGTAACCGTCCTGCAGGCATACGTCTCACATCAAAGTGTAATTAGGTTTCAGAGGATTCGGACGTTCAATATAGGACTTGAGTATATGGTATCACTACTATCCCCTTGAAGAGTATATATTTATCTTACCTGTACATTAACTATTTCAGCTGTTTTGCCCTAAACTCTCCCTACCCCCTACCCCTTGGCTGGACCGCTTCAGAAGTCTTTATTGATCCCATTTCTGAAAGGAGGGCATTGGACTGGATCACTAAAATCCTTTTTAACATGAAACTTCTGGGATAAATTAATATTTCGAAATTAAAATATGTTGGACTAATGATAGTCTTCAAGTTGTTATGAAAAAGCAAGACTATTAGCTCAGCCTTGTGCAAACTTTTCACCTGCGTTCCTGTTGCGTGAGCTCCTCTTGCTCCTCCAAGAAGCACCAGTGTCACCTGCCATCCAGCACCTTGGATGAGTTGGTTGAGACTCTGTCTGGTCTGACTTGCAAAACTTGAGTGGGTATGATAGTTCAGGAATCAGTTGTGATGTGTTTATTTCTTCACAAGATTTGCTTTCCAGAAGTATTTTAAACAAGCCGTGCTACTTTAGGGTTAGAGTTTTAGATTTTGTTCTAAAATGTTAGTTTCATTTTTATATGATCCAATACATCTTGATAATTATGTCTTTCAGAATTTTCCACTTTTCTGGTATAACCAGTTCTGATGGCTGGGAATAAAGGAAGAGGTCGTGCTGCTTATACCTTTAATATAGAGGCAGTTGGATTCACCAGAGGAGAAAAGTTACCTGATGTAGTATTGAAACCACCCCCATTATTTCCTGTAAGTACCTGGACAGCTGAATTATCGCAGTTTATTTTCATGTTTCAAAGAATATTAAAATTTGATATAGGACTTGAATGTATGATATCCTAAGTATAAGAAAGTAAAAGAGAGTATCACAAACTTCACTTACCTTTAGTTTAAATATTTCAGCTATTCTTCCCTGAACCTTTTCTAATTTCCAGACTTTCTTAAAGTGTAGAAAACAAAATTGTATATACCATTCTGTGAGTGCACTCAGTACTGTGTAAATGAAGAAACAAGTACCTTTCAATTATTTAATCTTCTATTGCTCTTATTGATATATACTATTACCAAAGTAATATTTTAAAAAGTCAAGTTAGGCTTTATAATGGTTCTCAGTACCTATCCTAAACTGCCGTAATTTTGCTTAATGATTTTCTTTTCATCTTATGTCTATATGATTTAATTTTGCTCTTAGTATACCACTTGGCTTTTCTTCCCCACTGAACTTTTGCTGTTTTTTTTTACTTATTTCCCTTTTTTATCAAAGTCACTTTGAATGTTACTGTTTCTCAAAATATAAGCATCTAAGCTACATTTAGTGTTACTTTTAAAGTTAATGAATATGCTGTAAGCATAATTGACTTCATGGTTAATCCAATGGTTTTGCTTTATATTTAATTTAAAAAGCAGGTTTGATTTTCCTGATGTATAAATAAAAAAACCCACAAAGCAAGCAGGCACCCCTCCCTTCAGGAATCCTTTCCCTATCTCAATAGGAAAAGTTCCCCATTGAAGGATTTATGAAAGTAGATTGCACCAAACATATATATCTGGGATCTAGATTTCTCGTATAGTTAGTCTCTGCTCTTGATATTTGCCTTTCTGTTATTCAGTAGAGCCTTAAAACAAAGACAAGTATCTTAGGTATGGTCATGCACTTATAGTGATTGTCTGCTCCGTGCCTTATTGGAAATTATTTCTGAACTCTGGGAATGCTAGGGTACAAAGTTGTTTTCTACCTGGAATAAAAATTGAAATTCTTCTCTATGACCTAAAAGACTTTGCCTGATTTGGCTTGTTTGATCTCTCTCTGACTCTTTTGCCCTTCTCCCCACCCATACAGCCTCCTTATTCCCTCAGTCCTTTGATCCTGCTGTTTTCCCTGCCTGGTGCCATCTGTCCACCAGATTTTTGCATGGATGACTTCTTAATTTTATCCAAATCTTTGCTCAAATGTGACTTTCCAGACAGGCCGTCCATGTTCACTCTTTAGATTAACCATCCCTACCCTCTGTCCTCCATATAATCTGTCGGTCACTCTTTCCTCTACCCCACTACACTTATCATTACCTAAAATTACATATTATCTTATTTGTTTACTTTGTTTTGTGGTTTTCCCCTAGAATGTAAATTCCACAAGGGCAGGGATTTTGACTCACCATAGTATACCGTTGTCTCACAGTATCAGGTATATAGCAGGCATTCAGTAAATAGTTGTGGAATGAATGACTACATTCTGAGTCAAATTTTGAAAATATTCCCAATCCTTATCCTCTGAAACCAGAAATGTTTTCACCATGTACCCTGTGGATCCACTTTTTCAATAAATGTGCATGTGTTTGTGTATTAGTTTGTTAAAGCTGCTGGAGTGCAGTACGTATAACAGTAAAGGAACTACTTTTATAAAGGGAATTTATTATATTACAAGTTATAATTCTAAGGCCATGACAATGTACAAATTAAAGCACCAACAAGAGGTTACCTTCACTCAAGAAAGACTGATGCCGTTTGGAACACCTCTTTCGGCTAGAAGGCATGTGGCTGGTGTCTGCTGGTCCTTGTCCCGTTTTGTTGCTTCCAACTTCTGATGCCAGTGGTTTCCTCTTTAAGCGTTTGTGAGCCTTCGCTTAGCTCCTCCAGGCACAACTCTGGGTTCTGGCTTGCTTAGCTTCTCACGGAAAGGCACATGGTGACGTCTGCTGGGCTCTGCCCGTGTCTAGGCATCTCTGTCAGCACTCCAGGCATCTCTAATATCTTTGTCTGTCAGCTCTGAGGTAACTGTTCTCCAGATGTCTGCATTTGCAGACTCTCTCCAAGGTGTGCCTCGCTCTAAGTACTCTAATAAACAATCGTGGCCCACCCTGAATGTACAGAATCACATCTCCATCTAACCAAAGTGCCACACCCACAGTTGGGCATGCCACATCTCCATGGAGATAATCTAATCAAAAGTTTCTGCCCTGCAATGCTGAATCAGAATTAAAGGACATACATGGCTTTTCTGGGGTCTACAACACTTTAAACTAGCACAGTATGCATATAAATGTACTTATAGACACACAAACACATTTTTAAATTGAATGTATAGGTTCAAACTCCTATTTTGCCTTTTTTCTAGCTGTACAGGTTTATAAAGTTTTCATATCTGAATTTCTTCACTATAAAAGGAAAGGGGGGAATGATGATAATACTTTAAATGAGATGATGGATATTGAATATAGATTTTGATTTTTAAAATGTATAATCCCATTAATCAAGACTATGATAATACAACAAAGTGGTTATCAGTGTAGTTTTTAGGGCCAGTAGGAAAATTATGCATCTTTCTTACCTCTAAAGTAAGAAAAAAGTAGGAAGTAGGCTAAGAGGTTAAATATATTACATTTTACACAGTATAGAAAAATGATATTAAAATTTTTATTTTAGAAAATATTCATTTCTCAATTTAAACAGGATATAGATTATAAACCAGTGCCACTGAAAACAGGAGAAGATGAAGACTACATGCTGGCTTTGAAACAGGAATTGAGAGAAACAATGAAAAGGATGCCTTTTTTTATAGAAACACCCGAAGAAAAACAAGGTGAGTATTTAACTTGATGATTTTGTGGCTTAATGTACACATATGAAACAATGTTAAGGCACAATATATATTATCATTTACTACTGATTGATTTGATGATTTCATCAGAAATTATCAACTACTTTGAAATACATTTATTTGATTTAACAGAAGAATACTTTGCATTTTTTTGTGTTTTATTGTTAAAAATAATCTTTCATGATAAAAGTTTTATATGTTAAGTGAAAATTGTGTAAAATGTACAGAAGTATTAAGAAAAGTAAAAAATCCCACAAGGTCTACATCTAGGAAACTTCTGTTAATTTATAGAATATTTCAGATTTTTTCTTCTGTATGCATGTTTTCTATAAAATTGGATTCATATTTGCATGTATTACTTTGTATCTTCCTTTTTTTACTTAATGTATGATTAGCATTTTCACATATCATTGACTATTCCAGGAAATTAACATTTTTAATGACTGTTGCTTACAAATATGACAGTATAAATGATAATTCCATTTTTACGGTTGTTACCAGTTTTTTGTTCATATTTATAATGCTGTAATAATTATCCTTATACATAAATCTTTAGGCAGCTCTCTGATCATTTATTTTGGGCTAACAATTTTTAAAGCCTTGACTATTTTCTGATTTAACACTCATGTATCAGATATGCTATGAAATATAAAATATATATTTTTCTGTGATACTAGGGCAGAGAGGAGAAAATACAGTTGGAGAAGGCTTGACAGTCTCAGACTGGAAGTGGGAAGTGGTTTTGGAGGGAAAAAACCCAAACCTGGGTAATTATTTTTAGCACAATAGAGTAGAATTTATTGGTTTTCAGTTTCTGCTCTTGATTGTTGAAATTAGAGAGATCAGTATCATCATTGAATTCTCAAAACAACTCATTAGAACATAAGAAATTTATATTGTATCATCCCATTCCACTAGTATTAAAAATGTATTCCATTTTTCCTCTCTCTAAAAGACTTAGAATTGGCTAAGAGTCAAAAAGAAGTCTTGTATCTTGATATTGCACATACTCATAATTATGAGAAGTATTTTAGACCATTTTATTTAATTTTTAAAACATAGCTGCTTGAAGTTTTGTAATGCTTTGATAAGAGATATTTTTACCTCAAATGTGCTGAATTTTTAACTCTTGTGGTTGTGTTACATGATTTCATCTACATCCCAAAGTGAAATTAAAGCTCTCATTTTAAAGGTTAAAGAAATATTTTTACCTCAAATGTGCTGAATTTTTAACTCTTGTAGTTGTGTTACATGATTTCATCTACATCCCAAAGTGAAATTAAAGCTCTCATTTTAAAGGTTAAAAAAAGTATGTCTAAATGTACTAATATTCATTCTTTTTTTTTTTTAATTTTATATAACTGGTACCATCTTTTTTTTTTTTAATTTTTTAATTTTTATTTTTTTACATGGGCAGGCACTGGGAATCGAACCCGGATCCTCTGGCATGGCAGGCGAGCATTCTTGCCTGCTGAGCCACCATGGCCTGCCCCTAATATTCATTCTTGTTAGAAAAAATAATAGTGCAAATTATGCTTCAGTCCATTTAAAATTTATCTTTGATCTGGATTAGGGGCTGATTTACTAAAAGTATGATTGTTATTAAAGCTCATGTCTAATTTAAAAGTTTATTAAGTTATTAAAATATTTATGTGAGTCTTTTAGACAGGGACCTTGAGAACATAGTTCTATTGTCAGTTTCTTTGAGTGATTGGCTTATATCTTGGTCGAAGGGCTCTTTATCTTTGGTAACTGTGCAATAAAGTATTCAAATTATAAGGGATCTTCTGCTTCTGCTCCTTTTCGGAGAAAACACTAGCACAGAATTTTCCAAATTGATACAAGGAAATTCTTGGAAATCTCTTCTTTCCTGATATGGTCTAGTTAAAAAACCACTATTGTTTAAATAACAGTGTTTAAAAATATAATATATATATTTTATATGTGCATGTAAGCTTATATAATATATATACACCTAATGTTTATATAATGTATGATCACATATACAAGTAAATATATATATGTTTATTTTTAACTTTTTTATGGCATATATAACATATATACAAAGCAATGTGATAAGAAAGCAATAGTTTTTAAAACACTCTTCAATAAGTAGTTACAGGACAGATCCCAGAGTTTGTCATAGGCTACCATATGATCCTTTCAGATTTTTCCTTCTGGTTGCTCCAGAATATAGGAGGTAGGGCTTTCTTTGTCATCACTGTGATGATATTTTTTTATCATCACAATCAACTTTTTTTCCTCTTTTTTTTTTGCTGAAAACTAACATATGTACAAAAAAGCTATAAATTTCAAAGCACACCACCACAGTTAGTTGTAGTACATATTTCAGACTTTGACATGGATTACAATTTCACCATTTTAGATTTTTACTTCTAGCTATTCTAAAATACTGGAGACTAAAAGAGATATCAAGTTAATGATTCAGCATTCATATTCATTTGTTCAATCCTATCTTCTCTGTATAACTCCACCATCACCTTTGGTCTTTCCATCCCTCCATTTAGGGGTGTTTGGGCTATGGCAATTCTAAATTTTTGATATTGGAAGGGTCTGTCACTAATATGGGGTAGGGAGATGGAACTATCTGATGTTCTGGAGAACTTTCCTTTTTTTTGATCATCTTGACAGTTTTGAAGTATACTGGTCAAGTATTTTGTACTATGCCCCTCTGTTGGAATTTGTCTATTTTTTTTCACATACTTAGACTGGGCTTACTGTTTTTAGGGGACTAAGACCCCAGAGGTAAAATGCCGTTTTCTTTATGTCATATTAACATGCTATTAACATGACTTGTCACTGTTGATGTTGACTTTGATCACCTGGCTGAAGTAGTGTTTGTTAGGATTCTGCTTTGAAACTACTCTTTTTTTCACTTTTCCATACTATACCTTTTGGAAGGAAGGAAGGAAGGAAGTCACTATGGAGAGGGACATGGTTATGCTCCCATTCCTTCAGGGCAGAGTAGCTGCATAAATTACTGCATGGGAGATTTGTCTCTGCTCTCGTTTATTTATTTAATATTATTCAGTCATTTATATCAGTATGGACTCATAGATTTTGTACTTTGGGTTATAATGCAATGCCACTTTATTTTATTACTCAAATTGTTCAACTTTGGCCATTGAAAACTCTTTCAGTTGGCTCCTTATGTACCTTTGACATACCCTTATCAATGTAGAACTTTTTTTTAAGCACTTCTTTACTTTCTGATGCTGTGAAGTTCTCCACACTCATACTGTGTGCTTCCTGCATTGGTCTGAGAAGGCACCATTTCTTGGAGGAGCCCTCGTTCCTTTTATTTGAGACCAGTATGGCAAACCAAGAGCCGGGTACTGTGTATACTCATTGCTATTGGGTGTCATTAGTTCTGTGCCTTCTCAGCTGACCAATAAAGGAAATATATGAATGTATACTAAGCCATATATATGCATATATCTATAGATATGTATATATATTTAAGTAAACATGAATTTATATTGCTATCTTTGTCTCTCATCCATTCCATATGGTCAATCATTCTACCTTCTGCCCCTTATCTCAAATTCCCATTTCAGCTGTGAGAGACTTGGCTGCCACCATCCATTATCCATATACTTAATTGTTCAATTCCACTATACACATAGAGCCATGTCAGAATTGTTCATCAGTATCCCTGCAGGAAACAAGTTTATCAACTAGAGTATAATGCTTACGTGCTAGTTCCTTTTGCTTTTAGTCTTACAGACTCCATTCATTTCCAGTTACTTAGGTCAGTACCTCCCCCCTCCCCCTTTTCAATAAGGTTGTTTCATATATTTGTACTAAAGGTAGATTCTGATGTTACAGTCTGCATTCCTTCCTGGGATCCCTATGCTTTATAAGTGATTATTTTTAAATTTGCCTGCATTAGAGTTTACCCTTTGAGCTTTAAAGGTATATGGGTTTTGACATATATGTAATGTCATGTATCAACCATTACAGAATCATACGAAATAGTTTCACCATCTAAAAATTCCTCTGCTTCACCTATTCACTCCTTCCCTCTGAACTCCTGACAACCATTGATAATTTTATTGTCTCTCTAGGTTTGCCTTTTCCAAAGTATTACACAGTTGGAATCAGGCAGTATGTAGCCTTTTCAGACTGGCTTCTTTCACTTAGAATTGTGTATTCAAGTTTCTTCCATGTCTTTTCTTGACTTAATAGATCATTTCTCCTCATAATAGATTATTCTCCTGAATAATACTCCATTATATGAGTATACCAAATTTGTTTATTCATTCAGTCATTGTGGGACATCTTGGTTGCTTTCAGGTTTTGACAATTATGAATAAAGCTTCAATAAATATTTGTATGCAGGTTTTTATATGAGCATAAGTTTCAGCTTACTTGGGTAAACACCTAGAAATGTGATTGCTGGATAATATGGTAAGACTATGTTTAACTTTGTAAGAAACTGCCAAATTGTCTTCCATTGTAGTAGTACCATTTTGAATTCCCACCAAAATGAATGAGCATTCCTGTGACTCCACATCCTCATCAGCATTTGATATTGTCAGATCTCTAGGTTTTAGTCATTCTCATAGATGTGTAATGGCATGTCATTTTTGTTTTAATTTGCAATTCTGTAATGACATTTGACGCTTAGCATTTTTTCATATGCTTATTTGTGATCTGTATATCTCTTTCAGTGAGGTGTGTTCAGACTGCTCCTTATTTATTTAATTGGGTTACTTTCTTATTCTTGAATTTTAAGAGATCTTTGTATATTTTGGATACAAGTTTGTCAGATACAGGAGTTTCAGATATTTTCTTGCGGTCTGTTGCTTGTCTTTCATTCTCTGAGCAGCATCTTTTGCAGAGCACAAGTTTTTAATTTTAATGAAATCCAACTTAACAATTTTTGAGATTTATCGTATATCTCAAAAGTGATCACTAAAACCAAGATCACCTAGATTTTCTCCTGTGTTATTTTCTAAAAGTTTTATAGTTTTGCATTTTATATTTAGATCTATGATCCATTTTGACTTAATTTTTTTGAAAGGTGTAAGATCTGTATCTAGACTCATTTCTTTTTTTATGTGGATGTCCAGTTATTCCAGCACCATTTGTTGAGAAGAATATCCTTTTCCCACTGAATTACCCTTGTTCCTTTATCCAAAGTCAGTTGCATGTATTTATGTGACTCTCTTCCTAAGCTCTCTATTCTGTTCCATTCATCAGTTTCTCTATTCTTTTGTCATTACTACATTGTCTTTATTAGTGTAGCTTTATAGTATATCTTGGAGTCAGGTAGAGTCAGTCCCCCACTTTGTTATTCAGTATTATATTGACTGTTCTGACTATTTTGTTTTTCCATGTAAACTTTTTTAGAATGAGTTTATATCCACAAAATAATTTACTGGGATTTTGAATAGCAATATATTGAATCTGTACATCAAATTGAAAAGAATTGATATTTTAATAATATTGAATGTTTGTATCTGTAACATGGACTATATTTAGATCTATATTTGGACCTATATTTAGATCTTCTTTCATTTCTTTCATAAGAGTCTCATACGTTTTCTGCATATAGATCTTGTGCATATTTTGTAAGATTTATGCCTAAGTAATTTTGGGGGAATGGGTGCTAAATGTAAGTGGTGAGAGTTGAACTAAGGCAAGTTAAAACGCAAAACTTTCTGTTCTTACTAAGATTCACCTCTTTTTCTTGGTAAGTGTTGTATGGGTTTTTGCCTAACTTTGGTTAAGTTCCAGCTGTTTTAGTTTGCTAATGCTACCGGAAATGCAATATGCTAGAATTGGTTTGCTTTATAAAGAGAATTTATTAAGTTATAAGTTTACAGTTCTGAGTCCATAAAAATGTCCAACTGAGGCATCTAGAGAAAGATACCTTGACTCAAGAAAGGCCGATCTGGGAAGGCACGTAGTTGGCATATGCTGGTCCTTTGGCTTCTGGTTTCAAACAGCTTCTCGGGGGCGTTTTCTTTCTGCATATCCATATGTCTCTGACTGTGTCAGCTCTGAAGCTCTCTCCAAAATGTTTCCCTCTTAAAGGGCTCCAGTAAGCAGATTAAGACCCACTTTGAATGGGCAGAGATACATCTTCATGGAAACCACCTAATTAAAAGGCCCCACCCAAATCGGGTGGGTCACATCTTCAAAGAAAGAACTTAATAAAAAAGATCCCGCCCTACAGTATTAAGTCAGGATTAAAGAACATGGCTTTTCTGGGGTACACAATAGTTTTGTTGTATCTGGCACACCAGCATTCTGAAAAAGTTGATTCTGACGATTTTGCCAGTGTTCTTTTATTGAGGAGAGAATTTTGGAAATCCTTATTTTGCCTTTTCTGTCAATGTCACCTTACCATTCGTTTTTATTCTTCCTGACATTATAAATCCCTGGTCATGCCTTTCCTTATAACTTGGGATGCAAGAGTGAGTTTTAAGATTCATCTTCTATATCAAGTCTGAAGTGTTTCTTTTTCCTTAATGCTCTTTTTTCATGTTTTGATTTGGTGGTATCATCTTTTAATTTTCATCTACTTATCAACTCTGTTATATAACTGCTATCATAGATGCAAGGTCAAGAATGAGGGTAGGAAGATGTGTAGAAATAAAATAAAAGGGAGACCTGTTTAGGAGCTCACTTGTATATCCAGAGTTACCCATGGAGGAAACAAACAAACAAACAAAAATGTTCCTTTTCTTACCTTGACTGGGATAAGTTTTGTAGATACTTTGCAAAAAGTCATTTTGAATGAATGACTTTTAACAGATTGTTTTGGTTTGCTAAAGCTGCCAGAATGCAATATACCAGAAATGGATTGGCTTTTACAATGAGGATTTATTAAGTTTCGAGTTACAATTCTAAAGCTGTGGAAATGTCCAAATCAAGGCATCCAAAAAAAGATAACTTTTGCTCAAGAAAGGCCAATTGCACCCAGGGTTTTTCTGTCACAAGGGAAGGTACACAGTGATGTCTGCTGGCCCCTGTCTTCTGGGTTCATTTCAGGTTGGGTCTCTCAGCTCCTGTGGGTTCTTCCTTAGCATCTCTCGGTGCATTCTGTCTCCAAGCGTCTGTTCTCTGTGTCGTCTCTCCACGCATCTGTGCTTTTTCCAAAATATCTGTCTTTTAAAGGACTCCAGTAAGCAGATTAAGACCCAAGAGGTGTCACATCTCCCTGGAAACAACCTAATCAAAAGATTCCACCCAACAATAGGTCTGTCCCCAAAAGACTGGATTACAAAAGCTTTTT
This sequence comes from Tamandua tetradactyla, assembly GCF_023851605.1. Lineage (NCBI taxonomy): Eukaryota > Metazoa > Chordata > Mammalia > Pilosa > Myrmecophagidae > Tamandua > Tamandua tetradactyla. The sequence goes on along the minus strand of NC_135347.1, from coordinate 40,792,667 downwards.
AGGGTATCATAACAGTTTCAAACCAGCACAAATGTGTTGTATTGCATTAATTTATTTTCCTTTAACATATTACATTAATTTCTTTTAACCCCCCGCCAGGCCCGAACTTTGCTTGGTCCTCTCCCTTTTCCCCATTCACTTCCCCAGTGGGTTGTGGAAGGTAGTTTAGTAAAGAGCCTAATTGAGTGATTATGTGTATAAGTGCTGGAGGCAAGCAAGTGCCTGTTTAAGTTCTTAATGCATCCCTGTTACATACAGGGTGTAAGATTATGAGCTGGGAGAGAAATTTCACAATTAGAAAGTAGGAGACACCTATGTAGACCTCTCTGCCCTTGGGTGCAAGTGGTTTCCTGACCTCGCTGGGCTTTTGTGAAGATTCTCACAGGTGTCAGGTTATCTGTCACTTAGGACCATAATTGAGGCTTAGGTCTTGGCTGACCTTTGTTCCTTATTACCTTCTTAAACATATAATTTTCATTGAACTTTTCAGTGTGTGTTCAGGAACACACTATGTACAAATACAGGAAACTCCCTGTAAATGAAATGGATACAAATCAAAAGTGGTTGGTGTTCTACCAGATAATGCTCAAAAGACCAATTTCTGAGACTCCAGGGCTTCAAGCAGCGAAAGAGTTTATTGCTAAGTGCAAAGCAGGAAACCATATGGCCTGTCAGCCTAAAAATCTGTATCCCCAATCTGCAGTAACTCTGATAGTTTTATATTATCAAAATATTGGCAGGTTTTAGGAGAATGAACACAGTGGCTCAAGATGACGAAGGTAGAGATGATCTCATTATTGAGCATGTACAGATTGATAACATGATGTGCTGGTTTGAAATCATGTATGTACCCTAGAAAAGCCCTATTTTAATCCTAATCCCATTTTGTAAAGGCAGCTATTTCTTCTAATCCCTATTCAATACTGTATGTTTGAAACTGTAATTAGATCATCCCTCTGGAGATGTGACTCAATCAAGAGTGATTATTAAACTGGATTAAGTGGAGTCATGTCTCCACCCATTCTAGGTGGGTCTTGATTAGTTGACTGAAATCCTATAAAAGAGGAAACATTGTGGAGAAGGAGGGAGATTCTGAGAGAGCAGAGAAAGCAGAGAGTCCACCAGCCAGTGACCTTTGGAGGTAAAGAAGGAAAACGCCTCCTGGGAAGCCTCATGAAACAGGAAGCCAGGAAAGAAAGCTAGCAGATGATGCCACGCTTGCCATGAGCCCTTCCAGCTGGGAGAGAAACTGTATCTGTATTCACCATGTGCCTTTCCACTTGAGAGAGAAACCCTGAACTTCATCGCCCTTCTTGAACCAAGGTATCTTTCCCTGGATGCTTTGATTGGACATTTCTATAGACTTGATTTAAATGGGACATTTTCTTGGCCTTAGAATTGTAAGCTAGCGGTTTATTAAATTCCCCTTTTTAAAGGCCATTCCATTTCTGGTATATTGCATTCTGGCAGCTAGCAAACTAGAATACATGAGTAGTCACAGAATGTATTTAAGAAAGTGATGGCCTGAGGGGCATGCTTTTTAGTATTAAAATGAGGCATAGGTCACCTATTGGCTAAAGTTTAAGCTTCTGCACATGTCAGGTGGAACAATATTGCTTCGATCCAGCTTCCTTTAGTGAGATAGTTTAGGAATTGGGATGGGTTAGTTCTGGGCTGTTTCAAGTTCCTTCATTATTAAACATTAGGGGCTATCTTTAGTGATCATAAGACTCTGAACATGAAAAACAGGATAAGGGATGTTTTAGTTAAAAAACTGCAGAATAAGATATGCCAGAAATGGAGGGCTTTTAAAAAGGGAAATTTATTAAATTGCAAGTTTACAGCCCTAAGGTGGTGAAAAAGTCAAATAAAGGCACCAAGAAGAGGTTACCTTCACTCAAGAAAAACCGATGAAGCTTGGGGTTTCTCCTAACTGAGAGCACTTGGCTGTGTCTGCTAGCTTTCTCTCCAGGAATCTTCATTGGCTTCCCTGGGGCTCTGTCCATTCTGTTGTCTCTGTTGGTTCTGGTGGCTGGGAAGCTTTTTCCAAAATGGTTCTCTCTTAAAGGGCTCCAATAAACAGCCCCACCTTGAATGGGTGCAGACACATCTCCATGAAACCACCTAATCAAAAGTTACCATCCACAATTTGGTGTCTCACATCTCCATGGAAACAATAAAAAAGCTCCCACCCAGCACTATTTAATGAGGATTAAAGAACTTGGCTTTTCTGAGGTACAGAACAGATTCAAACCAGCACATTCCACCCTTTGGACCCCAAAAGACATGGTCTTTCCAAATGCAAAATATACTCATTCCATAACAATATCATAAAGGCTTAAACCATTTTAGTAACAATACAAGTTCAATACAAAGTCAGAAGCAGTACAAAATCTCATCAAAGTCAGCTACAGACATCGTCTGTCCTAAGGCAAAATTATCCTCTCACTCTGGACCTGTAAAACTCAGAACAAGTTATTTGTTGCCAACATGCAAAGAAGGGACTGTCATAGGATACATATTCCCATTTCCACAGGGAGAAATTAGAAGGAACACAGGGTCACCAGACCCAAGCAGTTGAAAACCTGCAGGGCAAACTCCATTAGATTTCAAAGTTTGAGAGTAATTTATCTTCAGTTCTTTAGAAAGTAGCAGTCCCCCCTTTCCAAGGGCCTATGCAATGGCCCTCCTCTCTCTGAGTGCAACCTTGCGGGACATTCAGGAGACCACCTTTTTCTCAGCTTCACCCTCTCCAAGCATCAGGGCTGCACCTGGGCTCTTTGCCATCTCCGGGGCACACACTCGACCCCTCTGGAGCAGTGTGGTGGCAGCTAGGCTCTCCCCAATCCCCAAAGATTGTACTCCATCCTCTCTAAGGCCTGAGGTGCCACAACTGTTCTAATGCAATGAGGTGGAAGGCCCATCCTCTGCCTTTGGCAAACTCACTCTCTCTAAGTTCTTGGGTGGGTCTGCTCTCCTGGCCTGTAGTATCTTGATTTTAGACTTTAGCTTCCATAGTTCTGCCTCTGAAATTATATTTCTTCCAGTGTGTCTCTTTTCTGTCCCCTTAGTGCATACTGGCAGTGGTTCTGTTTATACAGATCCTACAACATTGTTATTCGTTTCCTATGCAATAGACTGGGATCATGCTCATTAAAAAAAAGGATTTTCCACAAATCCTACCTGGATAACTCCATCTCTAATCTTGGCTTTTCTGAAATAGCCAGCTGGTTCCATGTTTGGTTAAATCCTCATGTAGGGCACTATTATCTGAGGTCTTCCTTTCTGGAAGCCCAGAATTTTCCAGACCATCAATTTCTGGTTTCTTTGCCACTTTAAAACAAGGATCACCTTCCTTCCAGTTTGCAATAACACGTGCATCATTTCTGTGTCAGGTCTTATCAGAAGTATCTTTAGAGTCCACATTTCTACCACCAGCCTCTTCAAAGCATTCTGGTTCTTCTCTATAATCATCTTATACATTAAAAAAAAATTCCAGCATTTTTGGTATTTGCAAACCATAACACCCCACTGTTGGTACCAAATCTGTTCTTGTTTGAAAGCTGCCAAGAATGCAATATACCAGAAATGGAATGACTTTTATAAAGGGGAATTTATTAAGTTGCAAGTTTACAGTTCTTAGGCTGTGAAAAGTCCAAATTAAGGCACCAACAAGAGGTTACTATCTCTCAAGAAAGGCCGATGAAGTTTGGGGGTTCTCTCAGCTGGGAGGATACATGGTGACATCTGCTAGCTTTCTCTCCAGGAACCTTTAATGGCTTCCCAGTGCTCTGTCCATTCTATTGGCTCTGTTGGTTCTGGTGCCTCTGAAGCTTTTTTCAACTTGGTTCTCTTAAAGGGCTCCAGTAAGCAGCCCCACCTTAAATGGGTGAGGAGTCATCTCCATAGAAACTATCTAATCAAAAGTTACCATCCACACTTGGATGTCACATCTCCATGGAAACAATCAGAAATCTCCCACCCAGCAATATTGAATGAGGATTTATAAACTTGGCTTTTCTGGGGTACACAACAGATTTAAACTGGCCCAAGGAAGTACAAGTGGTGCCAGTCACAAGGTTTTTCCATCACAGGATAAAGACTATATAGTTATACAGTCATTATCAAAGATATAGGCAGCTGGGCTACAGTTCAGCAACCTCAGGCATGTCCCTTTGGTCATTTTGCACTATAAGAAAGGAAGAAAAGCATCTATATAATGATTCAATAATCATGATTATTTGTTAATTCTTAACTCTCAGTTATAAAATAAAAGATGTTATCTGGTGTTTTGAAAGGAATGACTTAAGTTTCATTTTATTCTGGATTTTTCTGATAAATACTTTTTTGTTTTTTTCTTTAGATATTGAAAGATATAGTAAAAGATACATGAAAGTATACAAAGAAGAATGGGTACCAGGTAATAATAAAATAGACAATGTTAAAATAATTTTTAAAGGCTGTCTCCCTATACCATATCTTTTTTTGAGAGCAGTTTTTATTTTTACCATAGAAAAATAGAGTCCAGTAATATAAATATTTTGGAAACTGAGATGAAAAGATTTTTATAGTGTAAGAAGGAAGAGTTCAAGTGTTTTTGTGGATGGTCTTAGAATACATTTTTTATAAAAATAGGATTTGTCAAACCCATTCCGGTTGTCTAATTTCTTTTGTGGCAATCACAGTTTTAATCCTTACTATTAATGGTGCTTACTTCTTTGCTGCTGAGTGAATTTACAGCTTTTGATGAAAAAAATACAAATTTAAAGATATTTTAGGCCAAGTTCCTAGAGCTTCCTTTCTTTCAAGCAGACATAAACTAGTTTTAGTTGTTAAGATGCCTTTTCAAAAAAACCATAGAGGATTTTGTTTTCAACATTCAGCAGTTTTACCTTGGAAACAGGAAAAAGAGGTGATCCCATGCAGCTCATTCATTTTGCAGATAAAAAATATTGGTGTAGAAATGAAGTGACTTCTCCAGGTGACAGAGGCCAGTACTAGAGCCCAGAACTAGATCTCCTGAATTTACTTCACTTTCTTTTTACTTCCCTGACCTTAGTGTTTTATTGAAACTACCCTTCAGTGTTGATCATTGAGAAGTGTGGGTACCCCTGAAAACGTGCTTGGGGTTCTCTCATTTCTTTCATGTCTGACTGTCTTTACATACTTTCTCATGATCTTCTCTGAGTACTTTATGAAAAGAAATATATTCAAAGCAAAATTTATTAGTCCAGGTAAAAGGCATGAGCTTTAAAGTTTTGTTAAATGCATTGATTTCTTTATTAGTGGGCAATGTTTTATATTCATTTTTATATTCTTCGTTTTTTGCTTTTTCATTGCTTAAAAAGAAAATATCTTTTAAGATATTGACAAATTAAAAGAACTTTTTTGCTAACTTAGGCAAAGTCATTTATTGGAGGGAATATACTTTACCATGGCTATTTATATTTTTAAAGTTTTCAGATAATTATTAGAACTGTTTATTTCATTTTATGTGTGTTGGGATTGTGGTTACATACTTTAATTTTCGTAAAAAAAACTCCTGTATTACATAAGAAATACATGTCAGCTATAGAAAACCTATAAATTATAGTAGTCATATAATAAATTAATAATACTTAAGAAAAACAGTTGTAATCCAAATACCCACAAATAGTTACTGTAAGATTTTGTTCCTAAGCTAGAACTTTCTTTGCATAAATATAACATATATAAAATATTTGCTAGCTTTATTTTTAAAAAAATGGAATTCTGTGCATATTTTAAAAAACTTTTAGTTAACAAAATATCAAGAAATAATTTTCCTGTCCATAAATATATTTCTGTATCAATATTCGTAATTGTTATGAAACTTCTATATTTAAAATCGATTATGTAAAATATATGTAGCTGTTAAAAAATACTATATAAATTTTATAGCACTACTTCAAAGCTGTTATGTTGAACTTTTTTCTTTATAGGAGCAAAAATACCACTTTTTGCTATATTTTGATTCCCAGGCTAAAATCCATACAGTTAGATACTAAGAAATTTTATTTTCATTGCATGAGCAACTATCATTGTATTCTTTAAATAATTGTGTTCTCTGATGATTCCTTGAGGGAACTGCATTTTTTGTATTTCTTTTGTACACATAGATTGGAGAAGACTTCCAAGAGAGATGATGCCAAGGAAAAAATGCAAAAAAGGTACATTGACCATATAATGGTAATCCAGGTAGGAAAAGGTTATTGCTTAAATTCATTTAATATAAAGTTGTCAACCTGAAGTTACACTCAATGTCTGAATACTTTTGCCTGAAGTATTTTTGGCATTTTGATTATTTTGCTAAAGCTTGGTTTTCTGTTTTTGTTGTTAATTTTTTTGTTGAGTTTTGTTTTGTTGTTTGTTTAGTTATCCTTGTTTAAATTGTAGAATTTTGATACGTTAGAAAAATCTTTTAAATTATGCAGTGCTTTACATTTGCATATTTTCAATATTTTTTAATGATTATACTAGCTGCATGCTAAGTTTTCAACTAACACACTTTAAAATTTGAGAACTGGTAGAATATAGCTTTATATCGCACATAAAAATACCAAAATGAATGCTTCCGTTCTGTTGTTCTTTAATAATTCCCATTAGTAAATAGTTGTTGAAAATCTTCTGTTGCCAAGCACTGTCTTGAGAGGAACAAGCCCGTGAGCCCAGTGGGAAGAATCCTTGCCCCAAAGGGCTTTTTTTTTTTAGCCAAGAGAACTAAAAACATTAAACAAACACACTGTTCTCTTTGGTAGGTCAAAAAAACATTCTTTGAAGAAATTGGCTTGAAGTCAAGATTGAAGGATGAGTAGGAGTTTACGAGGATGAGGTTAGAAGAGGAACGTTTGAGGAAGACAACGTTTGTGAGGAAGTGGTCAGTTCATATGTGTCATATGAGGTGCCTTTGAGATGTTAAGTTGTTGGACACAGGAGAATGCGTGCCAAGAATGGAGAAGGTAGTCTGTAGCATAGATACAGTAAAAAAGTCTGTGTGAAAGGATGAGATTGTCTCGGGTGAAATTAGAGAATGAGAAGAAATGAAGGCCTAAGCCTGAGCATGGATCAATGCCAAAATATAGTGGGCAGGAAAAGGAGATTGAATGAGCAAAGGAATGGAGAAAAAATAGAGGAAGGAAGGAGGAGAGCCAAGAGGGAGTGGAGTTACAGAAGCCATAGTCTACAGAAGGAAAGTGTATTTCAGATAGGAAGTCAGCAGAGTTAAATGTTGCTGAGAGGTCAGGTGATGTGAAGCCTGGAAAATATAAACTAATTTTTTGACACACAGGTCATTGGTGCCCTATGTGAGAACTTTTAAAAAGATTTTCAGTGATAGACTCTAGATTGAAATGGGGTCAAACAGTGAATGGACACTTAGGAAAAGGAGACAGCTAGAATAACTGAGTCTTTGGAGCATTTTGCAGTGAAGAATGAAGAGAGATAGAGTGAATAGCCAAAGAGATTAAGAACATTGGGGTTGGCAACTAAGAGAACAGAGGGAATTCTTCCCTTCCCCTTTTAGTAACAGCTTTATTGAGGTATTGTTGACATGCAGTAAATCCACATATGTGAAATGTATAATGTGCAAAGTTTTGACATACATGAACAATTGTGAAGTTATCGCCACAGTCAAGATAATAAATATATCCACCGCTCCCAAGTTTCTTCGTGTCCTTTTGTAATTCCTCCCTCTCACTTGCCCTCACCTCCCAAATCACCATTCCTGTCCCCAAACAGCCATTGATCTGCTTTCTGTCACTATAGATTAATTTATATTTTCTAGAATTTATAAAAATGGAAACATGAACTCTTGTTGCCTGGCTTCTTTCATCGAGCATAGTTATTTTGATATTCCTCCATAGTGTGATGTGTATTTGTATTTCATTCCTTTTTTATGGATGAGTAGTATTCCATTGAATTCGCTACACCACAGTTTGCTTATTCATTCACATGCTGATAAATATCTGGCTAGTTTCCAGTTTCTGGTATTACATGTAGAACTACTATGAACATTGCATGCATGTCTTTGTATAGACATATGCTTTCATTTCTCTTGAGTAAATATCTAGGAGTAGATTGGCTGAATCATATGGTAGGTATATGTTTAACTTTTCAGAAACTGCCAAACTGATTTCAAAAGTGTTTTTTATCATTTTCCATTTCCACTAGAGGAGACTTCTAGTTCTTTTACATCCTCACCCACACTTAGGATGGTCAATTTTAAATTTTAACCATCTTATAGGGGAGTGGTTTTAATTTTCTTTTTTTAAATTTATTCAGCCTTTTTGCCCATTTTTAAATTGGGTAGTTTATTATTGTTGAGGTTTGAGAGCTGTTTATATATTCTGGATACAAGTACTCTATCATAGATATGGTTTTCACATATTCTATCCTAGTCTGTGGCTTATTTTTCCTGACAGTCTTTTGAAGAACAGAAGTTTTTAATTTGATGAAGTACAATTTATCTATTTGTTCTTTTATGTTCTTGGTGACATATGTAAGAAAGTTTGGCTAACCTAAGGTCAGGAAGTATTCTTCTGTGTTTTTATTTTTTGAGACAGTTTTACACATGGATATCCAGTTGTTGAAGAACCATTTGTTGAAAAGACTTTGTTGATAAGTTGTCTACATATTTCTATCTATCTCTTGTCTCTGGCATATCTTCAAATAACATGATTTTCAGTTCTTTTTTGAGGGGTCTAACAAGACTTTAATTTTGTACAGAAATTTCACTTTTACTATCTTCCTTCACTGTAGTGTTTTTGAAAGAACAAACAGAGTGGAACAAAGTTTTATTACTACTGCATTTTACTTTTTTTTTTCCATTCTGTTTTATCTTTGAATTAGATAGCTGACAGGCATAAAACCTAGATGTATGGAATAGACGGAAAAGTTTACTATTAATGGTATCAGTCCAAAACAACTCTTGCCTTATGGCAACAGTATCAAAGTTTTCTAATTTGGCTGTCTACACTTTTTAATGAGGCAATTCTTAATTACTACCCTGTTCACTCACCTTAAACAGAATAAAGAATAAGTTGATCACTTGTATATGTAATAAGTGAATAATGACTTTATTCATCAAACTTTCTGATTGCACTGTTTTTCTATGGAGGGCCACTACTCTTTGGGGCAAAGGCAGAATCCCTCGTTTCAGATTTTACTCTGTACATGTTAGTTATTAAATGAGAAACCAAGAAAGCTCTAGAAACAAAGCCTAGGTGAATTATGAGAATATGAGTTGAAATTGTGGTGAAGTGGGAGAAAAGATAAAAGCAAAAATAAAGGCTGTCTGGAAGTCAGGATGAGTAACTTGAATTTAATGGAGAATGGAAATGAAGATTCCACCAATAGGAAGGAAAAATATTCAGTAACAAATCGTCTTGAAAGATGGAAATCAATCAATAAAAATTGCTGTATCAATTAAGCATGCATTTGTCTACATGTAACAGAAAGTCTAATTTACATTGGCTTAATAAAGATTTTATTTTTCTTAGTAAAAAAGAATTTTAGAAATAAGTGGTGGTGGTTGGTGTGATAGCTGCTCCACATTATGATTGGGGGTCCTGGCTCCTTCTAACTTTCCTGCCCGCCATCTTTTGCAAGCTGACTTTTCTCTTCATGCTTGTTGCTTCATGGTTACAAGTTGGTTGCCCCAACTCCAGACATCATATACAGTTTTTAGATAAGAAGTGACCTCTTCTTGGCATTTTATAAGGAATAGCAAAAGCCCTCCGTCAGCTTTCCTTTTTTATCTTATTGGCCAATATGACACTACATGGCTGTGCCTAGTTTGAAGGGGGCTGGGAAAATGAGAATCTCAACTGGGCTGGGTCCATTGCTGCCCTAATCAAAATTGGAGCTCATTACACGTGGATTTTGAATGGAGGCTTTAGAGTTAATCTTTTTTTTTATAATAGAATATATACGAATTGAAGGTAGGAGTATTTTAATTTTATTTCAGAGCTGAAGTACTTGAGTATTTAGCCTGACTGCAGATTATCTACTGTCTTTTATACCCTTGGCTTTTCTTGGGCAAATGTATTATTTTCATAGTAAAATAATATGTACATGAGTGATTCATGTCCTAGTGGGTCACAAATCTTTAGCAGACTTAAAAAGCTGTAAAGAATATATCTGATTTGGAAGAATTAATGTTTTTACATACATCCCACCCGCCATTTCATTACAAGAGCTTCATACTCCACGTTAATCATTAGTCAAAGCTTCCCTTGGGTCAGGATTTCCACTTGTTACAAAACAAAACAACAAAACTATCTTTTTCCATTCTGCTATAATTTTTTTTATTGCATATTGTGTAATTTTTGTGTTTTGTTTGTGATAAGCTATGCTCTCCCTTTTGTTTAACTTGTTCAGCATTGATTCCCTTGAAAGTAATAGCGAAAGAGTCAAGGGGGTCAAGTTTGTTTCCTAAAGAATCAGTTACTAGCAAGTGTTGAAAGAAACAACAGAAAATTTCAAATAGATGCATATAATTAGTCAAAAATGGAAAAAAGTTATTCGTTTTGATATTTTGGGGTTAGAACAGTCTTTTAAAAATTTTTTTATAATACTTCTCCTTCAAAGGATTCATATAACGTTTAGGCATTATGTAAAACCAGAATGAGAAGTGACAAAAAATGCTGAATAGACTTGAGTCTGTCACTGATTTCTTCGTTAAAGGATGATCTTTTTTTTTTGCATGGGCAGGCACCAGGAATCGAACCTGGGTCTCCAGCATGGCAGGCGAGAACACTGCCTCTGAACCACTGTTGTCCGCCCTGGATGAACAATCTTTAATATATGTATTTACCTGACCATTTGCTATAGTATCCTTTTAGCAGACTTATGTGTTATGAAATTAGTTTGATGAAAGGTCCTTAGAGAAAAAGACTTCATGATACAAGAAAAGTATATTCTTAGCTAATTTTTTTTTGCGTCAGTATTATAATATTTATTGAAATCTTGTTCATCTATGATACTATATTTTATGTACAACAGTTCAAATTAAACAGCCTTTGCTCTCAAGGATTTGGGACATACCCATCATTAAATCTGTTACTTTTTTTGCAGCAAAACCTCACTCCCATTTATGTTTGAGAGCCGTGTGCTTGGTGAGTCTCTGATGGGCAATATGGAACAACACAGTAAATTATAATTCCATAATTTGTGGGCCATCCACCACAAGCTAAAAATGTCTTTTTCTTTAGGTTAAATGTTAATCTTTAATAAAATTACATCTTTCTGAGCCATGCTTTACTCTGTTACCAAGTAATTTCTAGATATTTAGTTTGATTTTGGAAAAGCACTGTAATACTCTCTGGTCACAATGGAAAATTTTGTAGTATATTATGATGATTTTGTAAGAACTGACAAGATCTATTTGTGAAATAATTCTCTACTCCCTGCTGTTTGAGAATAGCCTCAAAATGCAGTGTTTTGATAAGGCTAAAGAAATTATGTATCCCAAAGCTGTTAAAACATTTCATTTCATGTATAGCACTTTGGGTTTCCAGGTTCCTAGTATGGGTGTTTAACCATTTTAATTGTCATTCCAGAGATAGTACTATGTTGCACTGAAGGAATTTAACTTATTTCTCATCTCTGTCACCATTTGTATATGGTGATTTATATTTATCCTGCACTGTCTTTATTTGGTGGATGTATATTTATCCTGCATTGTTTTTATTTTTAAAAATCTGGTAAAATTGTTTTGGTTAAAATAATAGTGCACCAGGGGCAGTGCAACGGTGGCTCAGATGCAGAATTCTTGCCTGCTATGCCAGAGACCCTGGTTTGATTCCTGGAGCCTGCCCATGCCAAATATATAAATGAATGAATGAATGAATGAATGAATGAATGAATGTTGGTTGTGGCCATAGTTTAGATGGTCTTAAATGACAAAATAAGACCATACCTCATATGGTTGGCAAGAAGAAACCACAATGGGCAGTGCAACAGTGGCTCAGTGACAGAGTTCTTGCCTGCCATGCCAGAGACCTGGGTTCTACTCTTGGAGCCTGCTCATGAAAAAAGAATATATATATATATATTCTTGTACTATATATTGGTGTATATATATAGTACACCAATCAATGAACAGGAAGCCAGTGTGGAAGACAGATTAGTGAGTGCCTTTCACTGATGTTCTAGTGTTGCCAGTTGAGGTGTCATTTTAGCATTTCTAGCAGTTTTGAACGTAATGATATTAATTCACAGTACAGATTTTCAATACTAGTGTACATAAATCTGGAAACAATTTTAGAAAATATTCGTATTTTATCAAGTGATTATCATTTACTCCTCATCTTTGGAAAATTTGTGAGTTGTAATGGTTTAGTTTGTTTAGCTTTTGATAAAATTAATTCAGTCTGAAAATTAAGTGACTGCTTGATTGATGTATCACTATACTAGGTAGTATATGAAGGGCAAAGAAATATAACACACAGTTGTTGTTATAGAAAAATGTGTTAACTAGTTGTTTTACTTCAGCAGACCCAAAATCTAAAAAAGCAAAGGACACAGGCAAAGTCACTTCACTCAGTAATACTGCAGATGTGTTGAAAAAAATTGAGGTAAGATTTTCTTTTTACTATAAAAGTAAATCGATAAAATATAGAAAGTCATGCATCCTTTTGCCTTCTCTTCTCGCTTCAATCTTTTACCCTTCTCCCAGACATGGCCCAGCACATGGGGTAACTGTAAAGTTTGATCATTGTTGGCTGGGAGATGTGGCGATTCTGTCCTGCTCTTTTTTACCACTCACCTGTCAACATGCCTTGCCTCCTGTAATCTGCTTTCTTTTCCAGTGTCCCGAGTTTCCCCTTACATTTGAATTATGCAGGGGGGAAAGAAACATGAGTTACATACCTAAAATATATTTCTTTTTAAAACTCTCATATTTTCTTTCTGTTTTAAATGCCTTTCTCTCTGTCTTATGTTAAGGTAGAAGATTCTATCAGGAGGGAAGCTACATGTTATGGAACTTAGTTTTATATATTTAGTTTTTAAAATATTCCAGAAAAAAAAGATGTAAACTTCAGAAGGTTAATGCACTGAAAATTTGTCTTCCCATCCCTGCGTACCAGCTGTCCACTTCTACTCCTATAGACAATGTTTCTTATATATTCTTTCAGAAATATTTTATATACAGCAGATACAGATTTTTCCTTATTTTTTTTAAATGACAAATGGTAGTGAATTATATTCTTCTATATTTTTGTTTTATCATTGAACAAAGTATATCGGAGGTGTTCCCATATAGAGTACGTATAGAGGTACCTCATTTTTTTTTCTGCAGTGTTAGAAAGAAACTTAATTTAATCAATGCCCCATTGATGGCCATTATGTTTTGTTTAGTGTTTTATTGTTATAAATAATGCTGCGGTGTCATTTCACATATATAAGGTAGACTTCTGGAAGTGGATTTGTTGGGTCAAATATTATGTGCATTGACAGATTGCTCTCCATATGGTTATAGCGATTCACTCCCTTATCAGTGCGTGTACTGTCTGGTGTTGATGACGATGATGATGGCATTGATAGTGGCCAGTCCTTACTGAGAACTTATTATATGCCAGGCTCTGTGATGAGCTCTTAAACATATATCATGTCCTTTAGATTTCATAAGAACAAAGAGAAGTGGATATTATTGTTCCTTTAACTTGGGTGAAATCATAATTGGGGTTGCAGGACTAGCCGTCTTATATTGATTGAAGCTAGGTTCTGGCTGTTCTTAAAGCTGCCTGATAAGTTGCTGAGATGAGAGGTGCTCTAAGGAAGATTGATCTGGACCTCTGGATGTGGTTTCTCCTCAGAAAAAAAATTAAATTGTGTCTTTCTTCTTTCCTACACATACACACCTTTTTCAGTACATACGTTGTTAAAACTGGGATTTTAAATCTAGATGTTCTAGTAAAATAGCAATTTTAATAATAGGTGGCCCTGTTATGTTCATTTCTTCAGCAAAAGCAATTGCAAGGTTTCTTATAACAAAGAATCTGTGGCTGGAGAGGGAGCAACATAGAATCAAAACTTGTGGTTAATTTATGTGGATAATCAGTAAACTAATATTTGAGCATTTCATTTCTGCATGATATAAAGGAGGCTGTGTATGGTGGTTGTACAGTAACAGAAGAAGACCTCGTTTCCTATCAACATTAATTAACTTTTCAAAGTATTTTCACATTATATTCATTTTATTCTTACAACATCTATAAAGTACTAGGGGTAGATAGTTAAGTCTCACAGAAGAGAAAATGGAGACTAAATAAAAAGGCTAAAACTGGTAGCTTAATGAAAAAAGAATGAGGTTGTAAGACAGTGTATATGACTCAGAGATAATTTTTTTTAAGTTGCATAAATCTGCTACTGATTAACCTGCTTAGGTATTTTATGGGTTTGGTTTAGGTCTGTGCAGTAGACATGAAGGTAAAAATTATTTATTTAAAGATATTTGAAGTAGCAATAATAGAAATGAAGACTTCCTTTTCCTTACTTCACACTGAATGAATTCTGTATTTATAAACTTTTTACAAAACTGGTTTATGTAATTCTATTACTAATTATAAAATAGTGTTAATCATATGATTTTTCAAATATAGTTTATACCTTGCACAGAGTTAGATATATCTAGCACTACAATTCCCTTTAAAGTCCACACATTTACAATTTTAGGTCTTCCCTGGTATGATCTGATGAAAATAGAAAAGAAATTTAAAATACCATATATTAATTCTTATATACATAGCATCTAACATGTATGTGTTTATATATTCCTTATTATAGATACATCATGAGATCTATATACATTATTTTTTTACTTACAGTTTTCCATACATATTGCCAGTTGGAAAAATTGTGTACACATTATATTGTTATAATAACTCATAAGGCAGCATAGGAGTCAAATCATCTTGTTTCTGTTATCTTAATTGTTCTGCCTCTGGGGGGTGAGTAAAATGTAAAGGTGGAATTTGAATTTTGATTAGAAAGTGAGTCTATCTGATGTAATCTTTCTATTCCCTTTGATTCCTCAAATTCAAATTTGAATATTATTAAAAGGATTTTAAAGAATAAGTATTTAAAACTAATAAAGAAATATCTAAATAGTATTCATGCCAAATAAACATGTGTTTTCCCTATATGTAATCTGCAAAGCAAATATCTTAAAATAGAGATGGTGTATTTGTAGACTCATGTACCCTCATTACTATTTAAGAATAATTACATCTCAACTAAAATGATCTTATGCATAAATTATGACTGTTAATATGTAAAATTATTGCTGGCACCAATATCCTAGAAACCTTATGAAATTCTAGTGCTTGTATAAATTGAGCACAGTAAATTTATGTGAACAGATAGTGACAGTAATGACAATAGATCACCTTGTTTATCAAATGAAAAATTGTTGGTAGTCATGATAGAAACATAACAATTTTAAAGATAAAAGTTGTGTGCTGTGAAAAGATGTCATAGTTATTTTAACAGAGCGGATGAGTGAACAAATTAGGCAATTGAAAGCTTTATTCCAACTTGCGTCTCTATTTTGGCTCCTCTCTTAGGTTTCCTAATAAGTGCTAGCATAGACTGTGATTTGAGTTTTGATTTTTCTCTTCCTTTCCAACTTGCCAGATTTATTAAGAAGCCAAAACTCCTGGGAATGGAAAGTTTTGTCAGAGACAAAACGCATAGGGACATGGATGGTTGCAATTAAAATAATTTACCCTAGGATAAAAATATTAATGTTTTAAATGATCTGACTTAAAAACTAAAATCAAGATATTTTGAAGTATTAACATTGCATCCCCTTTTCTCCTTTTATGTTAGAAGGGAAAAGAAATAACATTCTGAAAGTTCTTCTCACTAAACTGACTCACCTCAAATATTTTAGAAGGAGGTAGGCTAATCATAAAAATAAGTCATTGTGCATTATAGCCAATGACCAGCATTACCTGAGACACAATTATTAAGTAACAAAATCAAAGAAAATACCAGTTGAATGATGAAATGGTGAGGTCTCCATTCTTCAGTTAACTCACAGTTTCCTGGGTGTTGCTCTCGAGTGGTGCTAAGTGGGGACCAGAATAGGGTGATGGATAACTGTGTTCTCCTGAGGCTAGCAGCAGGTCAGAGTCTCGTGGTTCCATGTAAGTTAATGAAACTCCCTCACACAGGAATTGGAAAAGAGAGGTGATGCCGAAAAATCAGATGAGGAAAATGAAGAGAAAGAAGGAAGCAAAGAAAAAAGTAAAGAAGGTGATGAGGATGAAGAGGAAGATGCTGCAGAACAAGAGGAGTATGATGAAGAGGAGCAGGAGGAGGTAACAGCCATTTGGGATGCTAACACAGATGCTAAGTTTAAGGATCATGGAATTGGATATATGGTGTTTAATTAAAATCAACAGACAAACAAAATCTAAGTTTAAGGGAATCAGAATTATGCTATCATCACTGGCATCAATTCCATGGTATCAAGAGAATTACTAAAGCATTGAAATTGTAATGATGACACATTGAATATGGGAGGTCCAGGTAACTTTATAGGCAAATCTTATAGGTAAAACTGAAAGTCTACAAGTTTGGGAAATTCAGATTAGTGATTAAGATTTATCTACATGAAATTTTAAATCAGAAATCAAGGAATTTAAGGGCTTAGTCACATCATGTTTCAAATCCCAAAGTGCATGTGGGCCCGATTAGGGGATGTTTAAAATGTAACCTCAGGCTCGGTCAGGACTCAGTGTTCAGGATTTGGTTTTGTAACTTTTAGAAATGTCTTAAATTTCAAAATAAGCTGGAGTCAATCAGGATATTTTTGAGCGGGGTAACTTTATTAATCACCACCTCTTTGGGACTTTGAACCTTTTCTTTACCTGCAACTGCCTGATCTCGGAAATCCTTTATTATCCTTTATTAGATGCTTGCATTGTTTTTCATTAAATTTTGGATTCTTTTTTGAAATTTTTAATGTTGTAAAGGAAGAGGTATGGATAGTTTTATGTTTCCAAATGGCTAGTGAGGTAACAAACCACATTGTTTAAATAATTTGTTTTCCTCATTGATTTGAAATTCTTCACCAGTGGGTAGATTATCTTAAATCTACTTAGATGTGTTTCTGGACTCTGTTTCTTCTGTCTGACTATTTGTGAATCAACGTTAAGCTGTTGTGGTTAATAGCAGCTTCTAGTTATTTGTTAATATTTGTAGGGTGTATCTTTCTGCTATTCTTTTTCAGAATTTTCCCAAATATTTTTTTATTCTTCCAGATAAAGGTTCTGTAAACATTTAAAAATTAAACATGTCATATTTGATTCCAACTTTGCTTCTAGATAGTTCACTTTTCTTATTCCTACGGCACTCTGAAATGATTGAGACTTTCAGTCCTTCTGATCTCTATTTCTGCTTTATTGGTTCCTTGTCTTCATTTCCTTCCCTAAGGAGAATAGTCTCTTGCGCATTCTTCAGCCTCTTTCTTGCCATTACTGTTGACCCTAGTCCTCCCAGCACATACTCTAAACCAAAGCAACTTTTGATCATTTCTGCCCCCTCTCATTTTTTCTCCCCACACCTGCCCATTGAGCATTTCCAAGGAATCACAGAAATAGATGCCACTAAAACTTTCTGGCTAACATGTTTTCTGTTTTTCTCTTATTAAAACAGCTCTCTATAGTATTTATTTTAAATGATCTCCAGTCTTATTCCTCTACTTTATTACTGTTCCTTTTACTGTTAGCAGATGACTGTACTTTCACACAGAAAATGAACACATCAAAAGGAAACCTCTTAATTTCATGTCCTGTGCTTACAAAGTCAACAATTTAAATTTCTTCCAGTGCTCAAATTTTCCCAATTGTCTCAAGAATTTTTTTTTTCAAAATTTTGTTCTAATCATAATCCAAATACAGTCCATAACCTGCAACCGGTTGATAACTCTTAAATATCTTTCAATCTATATCCAAAATGGATTTGGAATTAATCCTTTAACCAGAGAAAGCACAGAGATATCTTCTGAGTCATTTTCATAGAAATTAGTATTCCTGAGCCATAGGAATTGGAACATTCTCAGGGGCCTGCTCCCTTTTAATCTAAAGGAAATTGAGGGTCTCTGGAAGAAATGTAATGTGCCATCCTCTAGGAAGTTTGGTTTCCTGGGGCCTTTTTTTTTTTTTTGGTGGAGTAAAAAAGAATTTATTCACGATCTTGCAAGAATGTGCGCCCAGCTGCACACAAGGTGGTGGCTGGCACACCCAACAATAGAACTCTAAAACGGTTATACGTGCGCCTAGTTCGCAGCCCTTCCCCTCTTTCTCCGCTGATTTGGATACTACAGAGGTTACAGCCTATCTGGATAGTCTAACTAATTCAAATTTCCAGAGGAAGGTTCCCACTTTTGATTACGCTTTATGTTTCAGTGACCCTGGCATTACTTAGTTAAACTTGTTTCTACTCGTTTGACAACAATTCTAGCCTTACGTCAGAGGTGCTCTCCTTCCCTGCCTGCAAAATTGTTGAGTTATTCTGCAGCTCTTTCCTGTGCCATCGTGTGTGAAAGCTAAACTTAATTTTCTTACAAATTTCCTCTCTTTGTTTCTGAACTTTTTTAGTTTTCACATTTTAGTCTTCTTCAAACTTGATAAGAGTAAGAAAGAGCCTTTTCACATTCTTCATCATAGGGATTTTCCTTTTAAGGGGGTTTTTGATGAGTCTCTGAACTAACTCTCAGGCACATGGGATAATGCAGCTCCTAAGTGCTGTGAGTACCCCAGCTACAATGGTTAGAGAAGTTAGCATGGACAGTGCCACCCCTTTCCATCCCCCAAATCAGTTTTCTAACTATCTTGTGAGGGGTTATCAATGCCTGAATTTTTCGCCAGTTCTCCAGAAAAAGGTCTTCAGATCTTGTAAAACTTTGGCAATGGTTCCTTTTGGGGCTGTATTATTGAGATAAATGTATAACAACTATCCCCAACCTAACTAACGCTAATGCCTCCCTTTTCAGCTCACATCATGTCTAGGGCCATCCTATTCTCCCATGTTATTTGGCTAGTAGCATCTAACTGTTCTGCTATTCCCTTAAATCTTTACTGATTAATCCAGTCCATGTTTTTGTTGATGGTGATCCATCAGAATAAGGATGACTCAAATCCTGCAGCTACTTGATTCTTAGCTTTAATTCATCCGGGATTCCCCTTGGGATCTGTATCATTAAAGAAACCAAGTAAGCTTCTTTTCTTTCTTTTTCCTTGGGTTAGAACTTCCTTTTCCCTTTCAAATACCCGGGTGAATGGGGTGGCCAATTGGACCAGAGCCCAGGTCCCCTTCCACTTCTTGGGTAATACTGGTTGGCGGATGCCCTTTCCACAGTACCATCAAAGGCCATCTTGTGGTGTGGTTAAACTGGAGAAATTGCCAGTGCTATCCTCAGCCACATCCCATGCTTGAACATGAAAACCATGTTAGGACATGAAAACATGGTCCTAAGGTCCTGGAGCCCTTCTTCCCATCCAGAGAGACAGGCAGAGTGGTTTCCTGAACTGAGGTGAGAAATTGATATGAACCTGACTTTTCTGCCCCTGACTGGGGGGAAAAGAGAGGACCATATACTACAATTTTCACCAGGAGTAGTATTCCGCAAAAGGAGTACTATGCACTTGAATCCTTTTTTATTGTGTTCCTCCATACCCATTGGAAAGGACACAGCAAGAACAGCGGGTCAGCCTGTTGCGCAAGCATAACAGTTGCTTTTCTTTACACTCTGCATTGTATATTTGATCCATTCCACCCAGGCATTTGTATCTCTGCACCCTATCCCTACCCTTATGGTTTGCTCCAAATTTTCTGTTCTGTCCACCCTGACAACTTTAGGATTATTCTGTATTGGGGCTATTGAAGAGTTAACTGGGGAGGACGTTATTAGTATTGGGGACAGGATATGTATCCTGAACCTTCCTACAGGGCCTTTTCCAATGAGGTCTGCCCCCATCCCATATATTCTATCAACTATCACTCATCTCTGCTGCTGCCTCCTGACCCATTTGACAGTGCTTCTTGTGTCCCCAATTTGGAACATTATGACTAATATAATTATTCTCATTTTTAAATTGGGCCCCAGATCCCTCATCTGTCTTCCTTGAGTAATACTTTTCTTTGGTCAGGGTCACTATTAACTATGTTAGAAAGTACAGAATCTAAACTCCAAATCCAAAAACCCCTTTTACCCTCCCAACCATTGTCTCTTTAACGTGATTTTAAAGGGTCCAAAGTTGGAGTTATTTCTCAGGAATTGGACTGTGTTGTTGGGTAATTATTGTCTGGCTTAGGTAAGGATCCTTTCACTTGGGTGTAGTGAGTCCAGCCTTTCTCTGCCATCCAGATGGCCATTTCAATTGTCAACATCCTTTCCAGGCCGGTTGGAGTTTGGACTCTTTCCACAATTTGATGATGACCCAACTGCTGGGTTGAAGTTGATGGGCAGCAAATTCAAGAGTTGGGGTCTGGGCCAGCAAGTCAAGGTGCCTGAGGGATGGCAGAGCAGAGGACAAAGCCAGTTTATAATTCTTAAGGAAGAGGTCCTTTGCAAAGTCAGCTGCTGGTGCATGATCTGTCCTACGGCAAAATTCTCCTCTGGCTCTGGACCTATAAAACTCAGAATTATTTGCTGCTAACATACAAAGGAGGGATAGTCATAGGATACATATTCTCATTCTCATTTACAGAAGGAGAAATTGGAAGGAACACAGGGGTCACCAGACCCAAGCGGTTTCAAAAACCATTAGGGCAAACTCCATTAGATTTCAAAGTCTAAGAATCATTTACCTTCGGGGCTTTAGAAAGTGGCAGTCCCACCCTTTCCAAGGGCCTATACAGTGCCCAC
Organism: Tamandua tetradactyla; assembly: GCF_023851605.1. Classification (NCBI taxonomy): domain Eukaryota; kingdom Metazoa; phylum Chordata; class Mammalia; order Pilosa; family Myrmecophagidae; genus Tamandua; species Tamandua tetradactyla. Next base: position 40,771,771 of record NC_135347.1, on the reverse strand, counting down.
CTCTCTCCAAATGCAGTCTTGTGGAACACTGGGTCGACCACACCCCTCTTGGCTCCACCCTCTCCCAGCCTTGGGGTTGCACCTGGGCTCTCTGCCAACATGCTCAAGCCCTCTATGTGGTGGCAGCCAGACTCTCCCCAATCCCCAAGGAATGTGCTCAACCCTCTCTCCAAGGCCTAGGGTGGCACCATTCCTCTACTGCCCTCGAGCCACCTCAAAGGCTTTATTTAAGTTCTGAGATTTAGGTACAGCCAATTTTATCCCCTGTATAGTGAGGCCTTAAAGATCTTGCATAAAGCCAATCCTCATCTGCCCCATATTTAGCCAGAATACATAGGGAGGCATAATGCTTTCTTTTGTCCAAATGTACATTTTTCTTTCCTTGGGTCTGCCAACATTCTTCTTATGGACTATCCAGGGGAATGCTCCTGGGGTGGGGTGGGGTGGGGGATTTTATAGCTACACCCTTCCTTTTTCCCCGGCTGGCCACTGCCTCTACTCATTCGAATCTTGCCTAAGTTCCTTTGTCTCAATGTCCTTTCACTTTGTCCAACTCCAGCCCCTTCCCTTGCGGGAGGATACTGCAGATTGGGACTCGGCACTTGCTTACTCACTGCCAGGCTCATCAGAATTCATCCCAATTCAACCAAGGCAATACTTAATTGTCTTTTCTTACCTTGGCCCATGCACAGTTGCCTGGTCACTGTGAGGCAGCCTTTCCCTTTCCTCGTCCGCGATCAGCGGATCCAAGCATCCAGTCTTGGGTCCTTCTGGCTGTCAGAAGCCGGCCCCCAGTGGCAGAGTCTGAGACCACTCAATTGGTGGGGCGGCCTTCCCTCCGTCCTCCCGGGGGGTCCTCCTCTGAAGCCTCAGATGAGTCCCCAAATTGTTAGAAAGAACACCATACTTGAAAGTGAATAAATGCTCACCCGATTGTGGAGAAGAAAAAGAACGGAGACCCAGCTGAATGCGACTTGGTGGCTGGTACTCGGAGGCCTTTTTTTGATAGCAAGCTAAAAGTCCCTCTGCTTATGCCTTGTGACTAAAGACTTGGTTCTGGAATAGTCTAATGAATGTTAGTTGGTTTTGTTTTATTGAGTGTCCGTACATTTGTTGGAAAAGGTGTTTAATGGTTTAGCTTACTTGTGAAATATACCGTTGTGCTATGGTAGAATGGGAAATCCTTCGTATTCTCTTAGCTAGTTGATGCCAGAAGGATAGTAGTAAGTGATCACCTTGAAGAAGAAAATGGCACAGGTAAGGTGGGGTAAAAGCTTTGGAGTTTTTTAATAGACTTTTTTTTAAAGCTTGATATATTTTCTTATTACACAATTTTGTATTTATAGATTAATGGGAACGTACATGTATTCTTTAATATTATTCATTCATGTTAATGTTTACTGAGGAATATATCGTTTCACTTAGGAGAATGACTACATTAATTCATACTTTGAAGATGGCGATGATTTTGGTGCAGAAAGTGATGACAACATGGATGAAGCAACCTATTAGCCATGAAATTTCTAAAAAATATTTTATGATGTGGCTTCTGAACATTTGGACAGACTTGTGTTCTATTTTATTTTTAAGAAATAAGTATTCTATTTTTTGTTCTTGTTTTATTGGACAAACATTTGTTAACAAAACTTCCAGAACCACTTTGAGTTTACATACCAGTCGGCATACAAATTAATCTTTGACACTCTGACATTCCCTCCAGGCATCTCTGTCATGCCATCCTTTATGTATTCAGGTGGACTTTTAAGAGTATTATGTGGGTTAGAATGTGCCTAAAGAGCCTTTGCATCTCAATCTATGCATTAGTACTTGAACGAAGTATTCTTATTTAATACTACTCTTTTGTAAAACTATTACCGGTGATCATAATGCATTTCTATAATCTGAAATTTGACTTAATACTACTTATTGCACATGGAGCACTTTAAAAACAAAGAAACTTGAAAATAGCTTTTAAAAATATTTTCATGTTATGTCCTCTACTAGTTTATTATGACTGCACAAACCTACCTGAGCTCTTACAAATCCACAGTTTTGAGATGGTAAATTTTGTGTTTGAAAGCAAATTTACAGGGAAAAATGCCAGTCTGAGGTATATGAATTCCATAGCTCAAAGCTCAGCCAGTAGAAAATCACTTTCACATACTATGAATATGATGAATTCTTGAATTTGGGGCTAACTTCATGCCCTATGATATATGAATTAATCAACCCACTGTGATAAATTTGGCATCTTTGAATATTTGGGATTATGAAAAATCAAACTGAGACATTGTATTTGTTCATATTTTACAAAAGTGTGGAGTAAGTTCCAGTCATTATGTCTCTAAAATGATTGTGTGAAATCTGAGGCACAGTGGCCTCTATTATGTTTCACAGGACTAATAAGCTGTACAATTAATATATATAATAAGGCAGAATGAAACTCAGGTCATTTTGAAATTGAGATGAATCCTTTTTGTTTAACTGAAAAGCTCCCCCTTGCCCTTTTATATTTGGGGGAGAAAATACCTAAGGACCTCAGCCTCTAAAAACTTTCAAAAATGCCAAAGATTTTCAAGGAATCTTATGTTATGTTTTTCAAAATTTATTTACTAATATTACCTACCAAAAGAAATAGTTTATTTTTCCCTTTTTGGAAAATACCACAGCCATTCATGAGAATCAGAGACCTAAGAGTCTATTTCTACCTGTACTGTTAGACTCAATATTAAAACTGAGCTTAGTTTAGTTTTCTGTGCCTTAATTTCTCTACTTGTAAATGATCCTACAAAAAATGCTTAAACACCAACCAAAATTTAACCTTATGCATTGTTTTATAAAAATTACTTAATTTGAATTTGGCCGTCACACTCTAAAACACTATAGTTTGGAAAATGACTGAAAACGCAACTTTAAGAAACAGAACAAAATTTTCCTCAGAGAATATGCTCTATAATCTTATTTTTCATCTTGTATTTTGGTGGGGAAAATTGAAGAAAATTTAAATTGTCTTGTGCCATTTTGTACCATGATTTTCTTAGGAAGATCACTTTCAATGGCAATACTTCTTCAAATAACTCAAGATGGGCTTGAGGACCACTAGTAAGTTAGTGTTGTGTTGATTTTATGTGAATTATTTCCCCTTTAAAGGAGCTTATTAAAATTTTAAATGATTCAAACTGGAAGATATTAACAAGTGTACCTTAAAACAGCAAGCTACTGTACTTAGAGTAGAAGCTTCACATAAACTTTTCAGTAGGTAGTAATGGGCAAATAAAATTGCCATTTAGGACAGATAATTATCATAGGTGTCTCACCTCCCTCTCCTTCAGTATCTTAGCCAAATACCATTTAATTTATAGAAATATTATCTCTACAGTTCTGTTTACTTGCTTTATTATAAATCTGCATATAACCAGGCTACCAAAGGCAAAGGTATTTCTTTTTAGCCTTCCAATTTGTCTCCATTTTAGCCCTGCTGATAGTAAGGATTTATTCATGGAGGACCCCAAATATTTCCTTTGCATGCACTGTATTGCCCACTTTGGAAGGTCTTTTTGTGATTGTAAAATAGGCTAATAGCGAGTACTAGCAGGAAGTATTTGCCCTGCTTTACCCACAGGAATCTTAGTATTTGTCCCTTAAATCTCCAGAGACTAAAATCTCAGTTCCATAGTAATGTAAATTTTAATGCTGCGAGCCTTGTATATATAAAAATATACTTGTTGAAGTGTCTAAAATTGCTATAAAACAAGCAAAACTTTTTGTTGCTATAATGCTTATTTTTCTGTATGTGTTTACAAATTAAATTCTTATAAAACTTGATCCTTTGTTTTATATTAAGATGCTTCATTTTGAATCTACTTAAGTCTGTACTATTTATTTGGTTAAAAAAAAGTACCCTAATGTAGATTTTACCTAGTAAAACAGTCATGTGTCTTTTGAGCAAGGATATTCTTGAACAAACCACAACTAAAAAACAAACAAATAACAAAACCCTTCTAGGTGTGTGATTAGGGGAAAATCATAATTAAGAGACTTGGCAGATGGTAATATTACTGTAATCATCGGCGCCATGGACTTGCACTGAATACAACTCTTAAGATACATTTCTTAAATGGTTAATACATGATTACAACACAGATTTCTTCATTCAGTAAATAAATACTTCAAAGAACTTCTTCGAATTTTTTGCTACTGGTAATTTAAAAAAATTCTTGAAGTTAAAAGGTTTTTTTCATAATAAACTAACACGTGTTGAATAACCCTGATCCCAGACTTGCTTTAACAAGTGGGAAATCTGAAATGGTAATCCTTTAGCGATTAATCTATTTTACATAGTATCTCTAGGTCAAATAGTTTGAAAATACAGGAGAAAAGATTTGCTTTATTCAATTAAATGCACCAGCTTCATTTTAAATTGGATAATAAAATAGAAATTTATTACATTTTGCAGATCTTTTAAATGTGAAAAATAAGGGGCAAAAAGTTTTAAAAATGTTTTACAAATGTACATACTACTATAATGTTCTACAATTACATTTTGCATTTATATAAAAAACATTATAGAAAAGATTTAGTGTTCACATACATAAAAAATTAAAGCATTCAGATGTTTCTATGATCTAAGAGTGCATTATATACATCTGTGGAAGAAAAATACTGATTTCCTGAGCAACATTATTGTAATTCAAAATAACTATGCTATCATAATGCACCATCTAAGTGCAGACTTTAAAAAACTCCACCTGAATACCACTTTGACTGGATCCTTTCTTTATATTTCTGAAACTCTTAACTCTATCCTTCATATTTCCAATTAAGAAACTCCAGAAGTAGATACCTTAAAAAAAAAATCCTGGTGGGCCAAGGTGGCTCAGCAGGCAAGAATGCTCACCTGCCATGTCAGAGGACCTGGGTTCAATTCCCGGTGCCTGCCCATGTGGAAAAAAAAAAAATCCTAATTACTAAGCAGTGGTTCATTTAAATCACTCTTCAGGCCATTAAACAAGCAGGTAGAGTTCCGAGAACGAATGCTTTAAAAAAAACATAAAGTCCTCTGAAGAAATGACTTTAACATTACAGTCTTCTAATTCTTAATGTCAGCAAACTCTATGCTGTTCTGCTTTAACAAAGACATTAATTACATGGCTTCCTGGAAGTAGGGTTGCAAAAAATATCTAATTCAAATAATATTCATAAAAAACAACCTTACCTATGTCTGCCTAGATTAAGAAAACAAAGGAATCTGTTCTAGAAATACCAGATTTTTTCACTGCAACCTCCAATTTCTAAGTGAAACAAATGCCAAAGATTCAGTTGTTACTTTTACATTTTCATACATGTGTAAATATTCTAATGTAAATAAAGCCTCAAAGTGATTGCAAAAAGGGTTTCAACACAATTAAAACGAGTTCATTTTCAAAATCTACAATATCAAACAATTGTGCTTATTTACTAAAGTTAAACAGTAATTTGCATTTGCTACAAATTTGATGTATATTAGTACTTCCTAAAAGTTAAAACCATTTTATAATCAAGTAAATGCTCAGGAAGTTTTTTTTTCTTTTGAAATGACATTTAAAGATTAGAATCTGTAATTCTATATATATAATGTATATAGAATTATAAATAATTCTACTTATATTCATCAATTCAAAAATATATATTTTCAAATACATAGAAAAAGGAAACTGCCTGATTGTACCATAAGGATGTATTTTTCCTTCAAAAAGGATACTCTCCAAGACAGAAATGATTCTCAATCAATAAATACAGGCATGCATCATTACTTTAAAAAAGTACTTACTTTGGAAATCAGACCCGTCCATCAGAATTTTGAAGTACCACCAGCCTAAAGGAATCACTGACTATGTAGTTTCATCAGTTTGATGTAAACAAAGTTCTTCAAAGGATTTCTAGTCCATTCCACTCTAAAATAAACTGTACTTTCTTCCCTAAAACAATTTTTTAGCAGCCTTGATAAATATAATGTAAACTGACCAAGTTAACACTGAATACAGATTAGAAAGTTCGCAATGTTCCTGTTTTCAGGATACCCCAGGCACATTAAAACAATTAAAAAATTTTTAATTAAAAGATTTACCCAAAGAATCGATTTGCTATGTCTCTGTTAACATGCTTTGGTAACATTCTAAAGTCCTCTAAACTTCGCAAGGGCTTTAATGTTTGACTTCTTTGTCCTGTTGCTCTTTAAGGTACATAAACCCCCCTTTTATCATTTATGTTCATTATTTATTCACCCCCTTTTGTTTTAAGATTGGAATTCTAAAAGTTGATCTAAGAGTTGAAACCCTAAAAATCAGGAAATAATGCCCAGAAAATAAGGTGGTATTATATATCTTAAGGTACACACTTTATTACACACAATAAAGGCAATCCCAGACTCCTCCAAATCTTATTTCTAATGCATCATTTTGGTTACATTTTAAAAACACATACTTGAAAAAATTAAACAATGGAATTGGTATGTAAATGCTTCTTATTTAGCTATAATGTGGCTGATCCTTTGCAAGTCTATAATAAAGCAGCAGTTATCAAGCCCTTTGAGGCCAATACACACACAAACCTTTGGTCTCCATTCCTCAATTTGATGCTACAATTCAGAAAAAACAGCCTAAGTGGAACATTTTCTCTTTGAAAAAACAAAGAGATTTCAGGAGCAATAAATAAAGCAATTTTATCTGCTATTGCTAAAAGGTCCCTTTACCCCCTTGTTCTAGCTTAATGAACCATTTCCTACAACAGATTTCAGAGGCAGACAATAAAGATCTGTTTTGCCCCCATTAACTTGTGCTTGATATGAAGGTGGAGATGAATTCATACAGGCTATTAATGAATCAGATTTGACCATCTGAAGTAATGCTTAATTTTAATTCAAAACATTATATTAACTTACATGAAGTAATATTTTAAGGCATTAAATGTAATTAAGGCATGTTACTAAGTATATCAGCAATAATTTATCACAGTATGTAAGCATTTCCTAAATAATGCTAATTTGTACATGTATAATACTTTTTACTAAAGAACTGCAAAAGTGCTTTAAAATATCAGAGGCAAATAGAACCCTTTTAAAAACAGGAGCAGAGAGAGAGAAGGTCTGTCTAGGGAAGAAAGCATTCATGTTGACCTATTCCAGTGTGTTAGTGACCAAATGGCAATTTCCAACCATAATGCATTAAAAACCATCTATTTCTTAGCCTCTATTACAGAAATTATACATTACTTTCCCAATTGTTTCCATAGCATATGTATTATTAAACGTTTTTTAAAAGTTTCCAAGTGGAATATTAAGTACATGTTATCATAAATAATTTCAGTCAAACTTTTTTTTGCAACTAATATTTTGATAGTTCACAGTAGTAAATTTTCTTCAGTTGCAAATCCAATGCTATCATTCATTCTGCTTAATTTAACATTAATAACCTTAAACCAAAAATTACCTTAAAAACTAAAATTTAAACATAGTTTTGAATAAGAAAAATGATACATTTTCCAGGAACTTCCTAACACATATTTAAATTAATTTAAGCAATGATATAACAGAAATTATGGACTGACTACTCACAACATCAACTAGAAGTTTAGGGTTCATATACACAATCCACTGTAAATGGCTCAAAAAAAAAAAAGATGGGGGAAACCACACACACAGCAAATAATCTTCACTCTCCCTAAATACTGCCTTTGAAGTGGTTATTGAATAAAATTCATTCACTGCATCCCAGACGCCCATGTGATCACTAACACTGTGATCATGAGCTAATTGCTAGGTTTTGTGTTGAGCAGCAGGTAACTGAGAATTTTTATTAAATTGTTTATGATTATCTTGTTGGCCAAAGTTTATTTCTTTAGTTGGAGTAATTCCATTTTCCATTTCTCTCTGCTGTGATGGGGGTGTGATTCCTGAATGCAAATGTGAAGAATCCACTGTTGAATGGTGACTAACATCCACTTTAGCTAAAATTTCATAATACAGCAAATAAAATACTGGTGTAATTATACCTACTATCAACATTATCACTACAGCTGTCCACCACCCTATTCCCCAGTCTGCTCCATAATAGGGATCCTTACGTTGAGTGTTTCTATTATCAGGTTCAAAACGTATTTGTTGTGCTGTTAAGGCAGACACCACCTCATTAAGGTTCTCCTTTTTGGTGTCTGTACATTTTACTATTTGTTCTATGTCTCGATCCACTTCTTTTAAAAAGCTGCCAGCTGACTCACTGGAAGAAAGACAATCATTAGCTGGCAAATTTTCCTGTTTTCCTGGAGCATACTGGACAGGTGAGGGACGTGAAGCCTGTCTTCCTTTTGGAGGATAGAGTGTTTCAGTCAATGAACTAAATTTTTTCACTGGAATTTTGATACACCTAAGGGCAAAAAAGTCTTGATCGCTGATGAGATTGTTAGCCCTCTTGATATCTGCTACCTGTAAAAAAAAAAAGCAATATTCAACTGAATTCCAAATCAAGAAAGGCTGCAATATTCATTCATTCAGTTGGAGGAAAAACAAAAAGTGAGCTTAATTTTAGTCTTGTTACCTCACCCAGAGAGATTTGATTTGCTTGGTAGACTATACCACTTCTAATCTACCAGTCTTAGGAAATCACTAATTACTTCAGTTTTGAATATCACCCATATATTATTAAACCTAATTAGTGCTAGCTGTCCAGCTACATACTAGGATTCTTTGCTATGTCCTTTAATTGTGTATCATGCCTAAATAGCACACCTGTGCTGTTTGTAAACAAGTTCTAGAGGAAGGATTATAGATATTTACATTCTTTCAATTTGGCAATTGGCATATAGGCAAATGTCAACTTAAAGCTATTTTATCAAAAGTAAGGTGCATCATTTTTTTAAATTTTATCCTCAGGTGGAGGGTTGGGGTTGTGTGGCGAGAATCCACCAAGAATTAATGAAGATACCATGATTCCAATTGAGATGTTAAAATGTGTGTAAGGATAAATATATATTTCTACCTTAAAATTTATAAAATAAGGTAACTTATTCCCTTGGTTGTCTTTTGAAGCAATTTTCCCCAAACTTCTCAGTTTAAATGCATTAACCTCAAAATCAGTCATTTTCTAACCTGCCATATATAATATATAGCCCTCAGCTCATCTGTATATCCTAACTACCTGCCATTGTGAGGAGCAGGGGAATGAATATTCTCAGGTTCTTAATTGGTATATCAGGCTTTCCTACCACCTTTAAGTTATCCCATTCATCATTTCCTTATGACGCCTTCATCTAATTCTGGATCATTTATCACCTGATTAATGTCTGAGAGGCACTTCTGGTATAAAACTCAAATTTCCTCTTTGGTCAACTCGATGGATAATGATGCCATTCAAGAAGATATGGTAAGAGGATAGGAGTTTGTAGACACCTTGAATCTGAGGCACTTAAGAGATATGCCAGTGGAAAATGTCCAGTAAGTAGTTGTAGGTATGTCTGAAACTCAGAATGATCTTAGCTAGAAATACGTATTTCTGGATTATTAGCAAAAATAGTAAAGTCACAAGAATACATAGATTAGTAAGACTGGGGAGAAAAAGATGATATTAAGGAAGCTCCCCAAGGAATACCAACATCAAGGGATATGTTCAGAAATCCACAAACGAGATGAATAAAAAATGATCAGGAAAGGAATACATATGATGGTGGCCAATAGCACAGACTATCTGGGTTTGAAGCACTGCTCTTGACACTTTCTAACCCTGTGATTTGGGGCAAGTTTACTAACCTCTCTGTGCTGCAGTTTCCACATCTGTAAAATAACTGTAATAATGAATTAAAATGTATGTAAAGTGCTTACATAGTATGTAAGGGATAGTTTGTATTATGTGAGTGTTAGCCATTTGTAAATCTAGTAGGAAAACCAAAAACTGCAGAATCAAGGTCAAGCAGAAGGGCTTTTAGGAGGAAGTTGTGAACAGGATCAAATGCTGATGAGTGATCAAGTCCAGTGAAGACTGAAGGAGGTCAGACTGGAAAAAATAGTTTCTTTGTAGTGCATGTGTGGGAGTGGGAGTGAAGGAGAAAACTGAATCAACCAGGTGAGACAGTAAAGAGAAAGGGTGCTTTGCATTTTACTTTTTCTATACTTCTTAAAATGAATGAAGATTGACTTAAAAGCTCCAAAGCCTGACTCCATTCTCTTTAAATGCTTGGCATTTTATATTATCTCCAATAACTACTCAACTCTTTCTGAACTAAGCTCCCAAGGTTTAGCTCTCTCTGAATACCCACGTCCTCTGCTCAATTCCTTGGCTTTCTGAACTAAGCTCCCAAGGTTTAGCTCTCTCTGAATACCCACGTCCTCTGCTCAATTCCTTGGCTACTTTTAGGATTTCAACCTTGAACTTTTTATTTCTACCATCTGTTTTATAATAGGTATGTTTTAAATCATTCCTAATATTGAATATTTCTAAGTGGAATACAGCAAAATAAATCCTTTTGTAAAGTTAATACTTTTTTTTTTTGGTAGTTGAGCTCCTGGTGAAAGAAAGCATTGCTTTTCTTATCTCCTTAACTGTTTTACCATGTTTCCCACTACTGTGGCCAATACCTTCTTTCCTCTTAAGTTAGGCTAGTCTCCTTTCATTGTTCTTTATTTCAGATAAACAGCAGATACATCCTGTGATTTCCCCTAATGGACATTTTCTATCAGCTTCTTCTTTATCCTTATCACAAATATTGCCGTCTAAGCCTTGATCATCTTCATCTGAATAATCTCAATAACCTACCTCTTTATTGGAACCCCTCCAACTCATATCAGGCTCCACTACCATTTTGCCTCACTCTTGTTACAACCTCACAATGGTGTTCTCTCACTTTATGGAGCAAACTTTTTTCAGTTGTCTCAAAACACTTCATCCCAGTCAGTACTGCAGATCTCTGAAACACCTTTTAAAACTTACACTGTTGTTTACCTTATTTCCTCTCCACATCACTCATGTACCTGAAGTACTTTCCCCTTTTCACCTCAATTTTTAAATCACCCATCTAGGAAAAATTTTCCAAGTACATGAAAGGAAAGCCAATGTCTTTCTCTAATAAAGCTAGTAGAATACACTCCCCTTGGATCACCACTTTCATATTTTTAGCCTTGCTTCTCATTTTAAAGTCTTGATTAATTTCGACCATCTACCTTACAAGACACACTCTATAATTTATTTCTCAGTGGTTTTATTTCTCTGTAAAACATATATCTACATGTTTATTTGCTTTAAAAAATGAAGTCAAATGCTTTCTGATTTAATAATTCGAGGAATGGCATGGTCAACTGCATATAGGGCGTGTATCTTCCATTAACTGAAAAAGTTCAATATGTAAGATTTTTGACACAAATATAAGATGTTATAAAAGCATTTTATTAAAAAAATTACATTGGTAAGGGCATACATAAATTCACACTATTGTTCCAATATATACTCATTGTTTCTGAGTATACTGGGTTAAACAAGATTCCTCTAAGTGAGAATCTCATAGACTGAAAGAATTATCATAAGATAACAAAACCTTTTGCATATAAAGCAGTTTCTAAACCTCTAACTTATCACATGTGGGGTGATAAGAAATAATTTTGATGATACAATTAGTTTTACATATAACTTGGGAATGTAAATAAATCACTTACACTGCTATGACAAAATATTCATTGGCATCTACTCTGTGTGGACAGTTTTTCAGTGCTTTCATTTATAAAAATGAAAAAAAGAAAGACAGACTCTAGTAGTTAAATAATATTCATCCAGATAAAGGAACAAGTTCCCCCAAAACAAAAACCTCAGTTCTTCCACCTCTAGAAAAAAAAATACATGGATCAATGAGAAAAAGGAATGATATAAAATTTCCTGCTATTAAAAGAGAGCATGTATCTGTATAGTTCAAAAAATGAATGATTTCAGGTAACATATCCAGGTTGTATAATTAATAGGATTTAAAGTGTTCTAACACTGTTATTTTCAAATGTCAATATGGACAACATCCTGGAAATTATATCTTTTGTTAACTATTCAAAGTCATTAGGAAATATTTAAGAAATTTATTTAAAATGCACAATGATGTACTATAGTTTTTCAAAATTTCTTGGGAATATGAGAATAAAACGTTTGAAAATCAGTGTTCTAAACAATTTCTGTAATAGTGTGCTTATGTGAAAACAGATTCCCTTGCTAATGAGTCAAGATAGAAACGACACAGATGTAAAATGGGTTTAAAGATAGTTTAATATTTATTAAAATTAAAAATGCATCCTCCCTTAGGGGGTGCAAGGGTAGTTCACTGGTAGAATTCTTGCCTGCCAGGCAGTAGACCCGGGTTCAAATGCACTTCCCAAACAAACAAATAAGCAAACAAATGAAAACCAAACAAAAACAAAAATTCAACAAACAGTGCTGCAATCAGGGATACTCACGTGAAAAAGAATGAAATGTGCCCCCCCCCCCCATACAGCATATAACGAAAAAAAAAATCCTCCCTTTAGCAATCCCAATTTGGGGAATCTGTCCCACAGAAATATAGGCACCCCCACTAAAAGATATGGTCATGATGATATGCATCACAACAATGATACTGCACAATGCAAAACACTGAGAAAATCCTATCCATGAGTAGGGGAGCAGGCTTAATAATTATAGTACATCTGTATTACATGACATCATATACCTATTTAAAATAATGTGTTAGATCTATGTGGTTATGAGGGAGCATCACAAGGGATGTCCATGATAGTATACTAAGAAATGAAAAAGATAATTTGTAGCACAATATGCACAGAATAAAAAAATTTTAAAAACAAAAATTAATAACTCCCTCCCTAAATATTAACATATAATTAATTTGTGCAATATATGTGTAAAATAATATGTATGTATGTATAATATATGCATGTAAATAATTGTGTGTATATATGTTTAATAGCACCAAAAAAGGTATGGAAAGAAATACACCAAAGTGTTAACAAAAAAGGTATGGAAAGAAATACATCCCAGGAAACTGGGATGGAAAAAATTTTTCTCCTTACTTATTTCTACATTCTCTTACAACAAAGATAACATATTGAGGTGTTTTTCAATACTGAAAAGAGAATCATGGATTTAGAAATGAACAGAAATTTGGGTATTCACCTAAAATTAAAAAAAATTAACATCCACCAACATGATATAGATTTTTCAACAAGAAGGAAAAAAGCAAAAAAGGGAAAAAAAGGAAGGGACAAGATAAAAGAAAAAGGAATTTATTTCAACTTGGGCAAATGAACAAATAATTTATTTTGGTCTACATTATGCAAAATTAAATTAAAACTTACCGTACAACAGTACTGAAGGGCTATTGCATTTAAAGTATCTCCTTCCTGTATATCTTTTGTTAATACTATAATGTCATCAAGTCTATCTTTTGATGTACTTCTTCGGACTTTTTCTCTTCCTCTGGATCGAAGCTCATAGACTTCAGCATCCTCCTCCAACACATCACTATCTGTACAATTTCCAAATGCATGTACTTGCCCACTTGAATGAGTCCCTGGAAGAGGAAAACTACGATTCTGCTTCCTTCCTGCCATAATGTCAAAAATCTGCAAAACAAATAAATAGAGCAGAGAAAACTTTATAATGTAGCTGTTTCATTTAGCTGATGTACATGCACCTTACTTACAGGGCAGCTTGATCTTTTTCTTTCTTTTTTTTTTAACATGGACAGGCACCGGGAATTGAACCCGGTTCTCTCGGCATGGCAGGCGAGAATTCTACCACTGAGCCACCGTCACACTGCCCTCCTTTTCTTTCTTTAAAGAATGATTTGTTATTCAAAAACTGAAATTTAATTTTGCTGAAGTACAATGAACATATCTGGCAGTGAAGTCAAGGCAACGGGTGGAAGAAGTAATCCATTCTAATAGACCTATTCCACAAAATGTAGAGGTAATTACGTTTTAACAAGGGCAAACAGATAGAATATTTTTTAGGTCCAAAAATTAAGTTCCCCTTATTCTAACTAGATGAAAAATCTTAGGGATATAATTAATTTTCAACCCTGTTTTAAAAACGTGTGGCCATATATACAATTAATAGTTCTGATGAAATTAAAGTACATGCTTTATACATACATGGAGACACAATACTTTTATAAAATCTAAAGCTTTTTGGCTCGTTATGCATTTTAAATTCACCTGGGATTGAAATAACTTTTGCACTACCTCCCTCCCTCCCCGGATCATGTGGACTTCTGGATGTACATTTTTACAATATATGTCTTCGATGACTTTTTCTGAGCCAGGTCATGATTTTACTCTCTGCTAGGTATTGTTTTTCCTGGATGCTTTTCACCCACCTTAAGAGTTCTCATCAAATTCACTTATGGCCCATAAAGACTGGGTACAAATTTTAAGTCACTCATTCATTTGTACTTGAAAAAAAATTAAGACTGGCTGAGAGCTGATGTTAAAACTAGGCATCAATGAATACTGTTTACTTGAACACTCACTCTCCACTCACCTTCACCAAATTGATCTATTCTCATTAAAAACAAAAACAACATAAAAAAACTAATTCCACATTCACAGCTTTAACTTCATAATTAAATGTTCATATAACAAAGGATAATGGATAGCTTTCAGTTGTTGTGAAAGACAGAGGTAGACAGATTATAAGAGTCATTTCAGAGATACAATGCATAGGACTTAGTAATGTGGCTCAAAAAGGAAGAGTAAGGGAAGAAGAACCACTCCAAGATTTCTAATCTGTCTAACTGAATAAATTGTGGTGCCATTCTTTAAGATATGGAACACTGTAAGAGGGACTTGTAGGGGAGAACCTGTGTATATAAACTCTTGTAAGACAGCAAAAAGCAATTTCAAGTAGGTAAGCAGGCCATACAGTCAAATCAGAGGAAAAGAATGGGTTAGAAATATATTATGACTCATGCACATAGGTGAAAACTGAAGCTGTGAGTATGGATGAGATTTCCTACAAAGAGAATACAGAATAAAAGAAGGTTCAAGACTAAGCTTTGAAAAAAATCCAACATTTAGTATGTGGGTGGAGGAAAATCAGCCTGCCAAGAATATGGGAAAGAAGTGTCCAGAAGAAGCCATGGCAGTGTTGTGTCAGGATGCCAAGAAAAATGATATTTCAAAGATTTAGTTCAGTTTTGAATATTACAGCGAGATAAAGTAAAATGAGTACCAAGTAAAGAAGAAAAAAATCAGAAGAGACCAACTCCATGGTCTTAATTAGTTAGATGGATGAGGATGAATTTTACTCTCTATGTAGGTACATACTTCTACAATTTTTTTAGAACTATTTCATATTATTGAACCCAACCCTTGAAAAACAGTTTCTGACTCAGCTCTGTCACCACTGTAATAATTTAAAAACTCAAGAGTTCCTATTTAAATAACACTGGTAAATAATAGCTACATTATTTTACACTATTTATCACCAAGAACTAGGATTCCTAACTTCACAACTAAAGAAGGCTATCCACATTGTACATTTCAAAACCAGTTTTGAAATCAAGAACACACCTATTCCTTCAATAAATTAGCCTCTAACAACTGATGAGTAAAGATGCTTTATTAATAAAGATGCTTTATTTTTACTTAATTCTCAAAAAAAAAAGTTGAAAAAGTAGCTCTTCACCAAATGGCTAACAATTTCCATTTACTTTGCCGAGTCTCTTTATACTGTCTCTTTAACCTAGGGGATGTCTCTGAACACTGTGGAACCTCCGGCAAATTTTTATACATATCTACATTTCTCCGGGGAGAATATTTATTGCTTTTATATGCTCCAAAGGGGTCCATGATCAAAAATGTTAAGAATCACTAATGTACAGCTATTTACACGTGGCTTTATTGACCCAATTATGCTGTCCTTTAGATTTCCTCCCTGATAATTTGTTCTTACTTCCCAAAACTGGATTGGTACAGCTAACTGAAAGTCACTGAGGAATGCCCCGAAACTATCTTAGATATTTATATTTCACTTTTCTCCAATATATTTTGCAAAATAATATTTAAAGAACAAAACTTCACCTGTCTCCATCTTTCCACTCCCCTCTGTAATGAAATACAGACAGAATACTGGGTGTTCTGTTTCTGTATAATCAGAAGTCGGTTATGAAAAGCTGAACTCTGGCCCAGGCAGATAATTATCTGGCCACCTATTTAGAGATTACCAAGCACAAAGAATTCAAGTCATCTGTTTCGGGCCAGCAAACAGACAGGAAAACTAAAGCAATCCTGCATGCTACAGACTGCAAGAGTCACAAAAAGCAATTACCAATAGACACAGCGTTAAAGCATTCATCAACTCTGTCACTAAAAATGGTTTCCTAGACACCTTTCTACTGTATACTAAATGCTGTTGGGTGTTTCGGTTTGACCTTTCTTAAGCAGGGAGCAATAAAAGGGCACAGAGCACAAGACAGTTCACCACTGGGACACAATCACAGGGACCACATCCACCGGGGCCAATTCAGTTTTTAAAAACCTAACAGTTCTCCCTTCTCCATTTCGTACGTCTAGTTTTATTTTCCTTTTATGCCCAGTGGGAATTTTCATGTCATACCAGCACACCTGGACGCTGAGGTGATGTCACCACAGATATACAATGCTGACACAGAGATGTGCGAGAACGTGGTGTCTGGTTGGGAAATGCGCTGTGCCGGGAGTTAGGCAGGTAGGAGTCCTTGGTCTGCGCCTCAGTTTCCACGACAATCTAACAAGAGTTTTGGCTGTGCCGGTCTCAAAGTTCTCCTTTGCCCCGGGAATCCTGGCCCCTCACAGCCGCCTTCGCTGCACAAGCGGCCGAGGACTCCCGGACGCCTCGGGCTCCCTGCTGCCTCGGGCTGGAGCGCAGCTGGGGCCCCCCCAGCCGCCGCCATCTTTACCTGTCTGGTTAGCAAGGGGGTCGCAACGAAAAGATGGCTGCCGGACCCGCTGCCGCCACGGCCAACGCAAGCAAATTCATGACCGAGTATCCGTTTTGGGCTGCCCGGGTCCGCCGCCACCAGCGCCACCACCGCTACCGCCGCCACCGCCGCCACCAACAACTCCGCTTTCCGGGTCGTGCGCCGCCGCCACGTCCGCAAACCTGTCGTGCGTCATCGCGTCAAGTGGGCGGAGGTGGGAAGAGGCGGGGGAGGAGGTGGAGGAGCCGAGCGCGAGGGCGAACTCCGAACCCTGGGCTTCCAGCCACCGGCCCCCTCCTGGCACGCAGGCGCAGGGACGCCTCCGGGGTCCGGGGGCGGGTCCGATTTTCAACCCCGCCCCTGGCCTTTGCCCCCCGCCCTCGGTCCCGCCCCTTCGCCGCTAGTTGAATAACTTTGCAGGCCGTGACCCCGCGCTAATCGTGCGACCTTGGGCGACTTGCTGGTTGAGTCTGTGTCCAGTTGGCAGACCCTGGAAAGCACTGAGGAGGGTTTGGTGCTGAGCATCTGTTGCGGAGCTCTTATACATTTCTTCTTGCTCTGCATCTGGAGGTTTCTGTAGCGTGGGGAAGGACACTCCAAAAGCGGTATTGACATTTCTGTTTTAGAAAGTTATGCTATGCTTATTACCTTTTCATGCCGAACCCTCCAGACTGCTGCAAAAGGGGCAAAAGACTGGAGAGAAGTCCTGTGATGGAAGGTTGCGCTTGGGGGAGTTTCTTTCAGGCCTTTTGTTATAGGTGAAGAAAGTGAGCCACCTAGAGTCAGGCCGGGGGAAGCGTCTGCTCCTGGAGCCCTGCTCTCAGGCTCCCCGTTCTGTACGAGACGAGGCTGTCCACAAACTAACTTAATTCGGTTAAAAAAAAAAATTAACTGAAAGTCATTAATAGCCACTGTTGGGTTGTATAAGATAGTTTGTTAAATAATGAACATATAACTCATATATGATTTTTTTCTCACCAGATTTACTAAGAATGATGTGTTTGAATTTACATAAACGAGTTCTAAAGCGTTTTAATGATGCCCTTAGAGTCTCCCAGTGTTAACGTTACAGACATTGCTCTTTGACGACCATGCTAAGTCTTATGACAATATCCACTTTAAGCCCAAACAGCCGGGGTGCAGGACTGAGAGCGCTTCTTTTCAGAATGTCTGAATATTTATGCATCATGAAGCCTTTGAAGTTTTGTTTTAAATTGTTTTCAAAGGGCTTGTTTTTGGTTTTCTGAAAAGTGCTTAGCAAAGTTTAGGAATTCTGCATTGCAACATTTTTCTTTTATTGGAAGAAATAGGCACTGAGCTCCACAATGCTACAAAAAGAACTGCAGGGGAAGGAGACTTGAAAAAAAAAAGTTCTGTGAGCTGTTCTGTGTGCGATTGCCCTTGTGACACTCTCGTCTGTAACCATTTATCACGGAGACATTTTCTCATCAGTAGACAAAGGATATATTCCCTACTTGATGTGTAGAGCTTCAGCTGCTCAGGCTTCATGAATGTTAATGTGAATACAACCTTCTTTCTGCATATAGGTTACTTTTCTTATTTTAATGGCAGTACACAATGGAATCCATATGAGAATCAGAGTGATAGAATTTCAAGAGCTTCTACAGGAGCTCTACCTGTTTCCTTTGTATAAATACTTTCATGATCATGTCTACTTGCTATTGAATCATTATTTGTATTTAACAAAGGATTGGCCATTGAACTTTTCTTTACAAAAAGCAAAATAGAATTATATTTTATTAGAATGTACAAAGGAAGCAGTTAGCCTGAATTTTGGCCATGTTCCAAAAAGTTGGCCATTTGGAACAAGTACTTTATCTTCGAGAAAAAAAAAGATGTTCTTATTGTTCAGCAAAGCCAAAAGGACTTTCAGTTTTTTAAGACCCCATCTGACAACAGTTTCCATTTAAAGGCTGTAGATGAAAGAATAAGTAGCTTCTAAGAATGTGTGTTTCTGTCGGTAACTTTTAGGTTTTGAGATTTGCTCAAGAATCAAAACTGTATTGTAATGAGAATGTAAATTGATGCAGCCTCTTAGGGGAGATTATTTGGCAATTTCTATCAAAATTCAAAATTCAGTCGAACTATTACATTGCTAAATAATTGTCTTGGATTCACGTACAGATACATATGTAGAATATTTAATAGACATGTTCATAAATGTTTACTACAGAAATAACCAAAATGTGAAAATACTCTAGATGTTCATCAGTAGCAGACAGGATAAACAATTTCTGGTACATTTAAACAATAATATTATGCATCTGCTCAAAAGAATGAAATTACTCTGTATTTCTTAATTTTTTCATTGATTATCTAACAAATTTTTATTGAAGAAAAAGTGTATGTGAAAGTCTTGTTCTAGGCATGGGGATTCAGTGGTAAAATGACAAAATCCCCTTATTTATAGAGCTTCCATTGCTGTAGGCATGTGGAAAGATTTCCAAAATGTATATGTAAGAGAAAAAAGTAAGTTGCTATGTAGGGGGTATGACACTGTTTTTTTGGAATAAAAGTTGAAACGTATAAACACACATAGACACAACTTATATATCTTAAAGAATATGCATTCAATTTTTGTTTCTGGAAGGTCATTCAAAGAATTTTTAACAGTGGGTGGTTAAAAGGGACTAGAGGTGGTAGGGGAGAGAGGGAGACTTTTTCCTAGAATTTTCTATATAAGTTGAATTTTTATCACCTTGTGCTTTTATTATTATTAAAAACTATGACACTAAAATATTTTAAGACTGAACATATTTTATTGTTGACTATCAGGGCTTATTTTATCCATAGTTAACCAATCGTCAAACATACATCTTGTAATCATTCCTGAGTCTATTTGTACTTTGTATTTAAGTAGTGTTTGCCTGGAAGAAAGAGCCAGAAATATTCCCTTGGAAATCATAAAATGAAAGAGGAAGGCAACACTGAATTCCTTTGACATTTCTTCTATATTTTTATCTGTCTGATTTCTGTCAGCCCTGCTGTTTTACTCTCAGCTCCTTCCTATATCCCTTTATTAACCTTCTCTTATTAATTCTATGTTCTAGAAGCAAAACTGGGAAAGACTGTTGTACACTAAGAAAATACTTAAAGTAAACTCACATGAATTTAAAACTGGAATATGGGATGAAACCTAAAAAAAGTATATCCCTCATATCTGGTCTTTGAACAATCTGTATGGAAAGAAAATTATTGTCCCCTCTTTAGAAGTCTTGACAAAACTAGATTACATGTTTTAAACATGTTCTGTCAGCAGAGGAAACAGAGAACTTTCTAGTTACCTTTCACTTGTGTGATTTTAAAACATAGTGATTATCCTAATCACAGCTCTTCCATAATATAAATAGAGAAGAGTCAAGGGCACTCAGGAATTGTTGTTATAAATGCCAGTAATTCAGGAATATTAAATATGACTTGAACATTATGAATTCTAATGTCTCCATACCATACAGAAGTTATGTGAAAACCAGCCTCACAAATTTTATTTTTAAATTCTTTAGCTAACAGTTTGATCTGTATAGAAAGGAAGAGTTACATGTTTGTAATTAAGTAGATCATATTAACATGCTTTGTTTCCATGGTCTTTATAATCATTAGGGCCACACCTGCAAATCCGTGAATGCCCCAGAACCTGTAACCTGCTTGCTTTTGTGCTTACTCCTCCAAGACCAAAGATGGCCATTCAAAATTCATTGAGTCCATACAAAATTTAATGAAGTCCACTTCACCAGAGGGAAAATAGGAGGGATGGCCAGTACGTGGAATTGGGGGATCTTTTGGAGATGGAGAACAATTTAAAATGGAGTCCAGAAAGTGGGCATTTAAGACCCCTAGGTCTGAGGTGGTCAGTAGTATGTTTAGGAAACTGGGAAGCCTAGGGGCTGGGGAAGAATAAAGGGAGAATGGAAGAGGCCACAGCGTTTTCTCCTTCTTGTTTAGGTCTTTCGCTGTGAAAATCTAAAAGAAATTCAAAATCCAAACTTCCATGCCCAAATTGTAACCGAGAAATTGACTTAATAAATAATTAAGATGCGGAGAAGATGGCGGCTTAGTAAGATGCGCGGGTCTTAGCTCCTCCTCCAGAAAAGCAACTAAAGAAACAGAAACAATACGAAACAGCTCCCGGAGCCACGACAGAGACCAAAAAGACAGCGTACCCCATTCTGGAACGGCTGAACGGGCAGGGAGAATCCGCTGCGGTGAGATATCCAAGGGGCGCGCATTTTCCTGGCCGGGGCGGCTGGCGAATGGGGTCCCCTCCACACACGTGGCTCCCCGGTCTGAGTGGGAACGTTGGATAGTGGGGCCCTCCCGCCACGCTTGGCGTCTCAGGCCAGCTGGGCAATTTGGACCGGCAGTCCCCCAAGCCACGGCGGCCGACGACCCACCCCCTCCACGCGCAGTTTCCCGGGCTGACTGCAAGATTCGGACTGGCCAGTTAAAGGAGCCACAGCATCTTTTACTGGTGGGCCCCGCAGACAGACGAGCGCCACGAGTGCCACCTACTGGGCAGGAAAAGAAAAACAGCCCAGAGATTTCACAGAAAAACCTTTCAACCAGCCGGGTCCCACACCCAGGGAAATCTGATCAAATGCCCAGACACCAGCAGAAAATAATGGATGACGCTCGGAAAATTAAAGATATGGCCCAGTCAAAGGAACAAACCAATAGTTCAAATGAGATACAGGAGCTGAAACAACTAATGCTGAATATACGAACAGAAATGGAAAACTTCTTCAAAAACCAAATCAATAAATTGAGGGAGGACATGAAGAAGACATGGGCTGAACAAAAAGAAGAAATAGAAAATCTGAAAAAACAAATCACAGAATTTATGGGAGTGAAGGACAAAGAAGAAAAAATGGAAAAAACAATGGATACCTACAATGGTAGATCTAAAGAGACAGAAGCTACAATTAGTGAACTGGATGATGGAACATCTGAATTCCAAAAAGAAACAGAAACTATAGGGAAAAGAATGGAAAAACTTGAGCAGGGGATCAGGGAACTGAATGACAATATGAAGCGCACAAATATACGTGTTGTGGGTGTCCCAGAAGGAGAAGAGAAGGGAAAAGGAGGAGAAAAACTAATGGAAGAAATTATCACTGAAAATTTCCCAACTCTTATGAAAGACCTAAATTTACAGATCCAAGAAGTGCAGCGCACCCCAAAGAGAATAGACCCAAATAGGCATTCTCCAAGACACTTACTAGTTAGAATGTCAGAGGTCAAAGAGAAAGAGAGGATCTTGAAAGCAGCAAGAGAAAAACAATCCGTCACATACAAGGGAAACCCAATAAGACTATGTGTAGATTTCTCAGCAGAAACCATGGAAGCTAGAAGACAGTGGGATGATATATTTAAATTACTAAAAGAGAAAAACTTCCAACCAAGGCTTCTATATCCAGCAAAATTGTCCTTCAAAAATGAAGGAGAAATTAAAACATTTATAGACAAAAAGTCACTGAGAGAATTTGTGACCAAGAGACCAGCTCTGCAAGAAATACTGAAGGGAGCACTAGAGTCAGATACGAAAAGACAGAAGAGAGAGGTATGGAGTAAAGTGTAGAAAGAAGGAAAATCAGATATGATATATATAATACAGAAGCCAAAATGGGAGAGGAAAATATTATCCAAACAGTAATAACACTAAAAGGTAATGGACTGAATTTCCCAATCAAAAGACATAGAATGGCAGAATGGATTACGACCCAGCAATACCACTGCTAGGTATCTACTCAAAGGACTTAAGGGCAAAGACACAGACGGTCATTTGCACACCAGTGTTTATAGCAGCATTATCTACAATTGCAAAGAGATGGAAACAGCCAAAGTGTCCATCAACAGACGAGTGGCTAAACAAACTGTGGCGTATACCTACGATAGAATATTATGCAGCTTTAAGACAGACTAAACTTATGAAGCATGCAATAACATGGATGGACCTAGAGAACATTATGCTGAGTGAGTCTAGCCAAAAACTAAAGGACAAATACTGTATGGTCCCACTGATGTGAACCGACATTCGAGAATCAGCTTGGAATATATCATTGGTAACAGAGACCAGCAGGAGTTAGAAACAGGGTAAGATAATGGGTAATTGGAGCTGAAGGGATACAGACTGTGCAACAGGACTAGATACAAAAACTCAAAAATGGACAGCACAATAATACCTAAGTGTAATGTAACTATGTTGGAACACTGAATGAAGCTGTACCTGAAATATGGTTTTTTGTTTGTTTGTTTGTTTGTTTGTTTGTATCTTCTGTTTTTGTTTTTTTTCTTTTTCCCTTTTTATATATATATATATTTTATTAGTATTATTATTTTAATTCTCTTCTCTATATTAACATTCTATATCTTTTTCTGCTGTTTTGCTAGTTCTTTTCCTAAATCGATGCAAATGTACTAAGAAATGATGATCATGCATCTATGTGATGATACTAAGAATTACTGAGTGCATGTGTAGAATGGAATGATTTCTAAATGTTGTGTTAATTTCTTTTCTTTTTTTTTGATTAATTAAAAAAAATTTTTAAAAATTGGATAAAAAAATAAAAGCACATAGTAGATTCAGGAAAAAAAATAAATAAATAATAGAGGAAAAAATGTTAAAATAAATTCAGTTTGAAATACTAGCGATCAATGAAAGGGAGGGATAAGGAATATGGTATGTAAAATTTTTTTTTCTTTTTCTGTTTTTGTTTTATTTTTCTGTTGCCTTTTTTATTTCTTTTTCTGAATTGATGCAAATGTTCTCAGAAATTATCATGATGATGAATATGCAACTATGTGATGATATTGTGAATTACTGATTATATATGTAGAATGGAATGAGCATATATTACGGATGTTTGTGTTTCTTTCTTGTAATTTCTTTTTAATTAATAAAAAATTATTAAAAAAAAAATAATAATTAAGATGACTGAATCATTATATAGATGATTTTTCTTACTGTCTGGTATATTGTGGAATAGCCAAAAAGGAATACCTGAAGTTACTGAAACTAACCTAGATGTCTCGATCTTTGATAATTATTGTATAACTATATAACCTCTATCTTGTGATTATAAAAGCCCCCTGCCCGGCCCCGCTGTACCCGTCATCCTGTTTTACAACTTTAGAGTCTTATGGTCACAAAGACAAACCCCTAATGTTTACTAGTGAAGGAACTTGAATCAGTCCAGAACTAATTCCTAAGTATCTTTTTTTAAATTTTATTAATAAAACCAATCAACAGACAATATGAACATTCTTTTTTTTCATCACATGGTTTTATATTCATCTTCATGATCATTTTTTTGAGCATTTGCATCAGTTCAGAAAAAGGAAACAGAATTCATACATACCATACCCCTTACTTCTCCCTTTCATTGATCACTAGCATTTCAATCTACTCAATTTATTTTAACATTTGTTCCCCCTATTATTTATTTATTTTTCACCCATATGTTTTACTCATATCTTTAGCCCATTTTATAATTGGGTTGTTTGTTCTTTTGTTGTTGAGTTATATGATTTTGTAATTACAGGAAATCAAAGCTTTGTCTGATTGTGATTTCCAAATAATTTTTCCCGTTGAGTTGGCTGCCTCTTCCACCTTTTGACAAAGTCTTGTGAAGTGTAGAAGCATTGATTTTTTTATTAATTTTTAAAATTTTTCTTAAAATACCAAAAAAACACCAAACGCAAACATTCTAACTTTTGATCATTCCTTTCTACATATATAATCAGTAATTCACAATATCATCACATAGTTGCATATTCATCATCATGACCATTTCTTGGAACATTTGCATCTATTCAGAAAAAGAAATAAAAAGAAAACAGAAAAAACTCATACATACTATACCCCCTACCCGTCCCCCTCACCGATCATCAGCTTTTCAATCTAAATTTATTTTAACATTTGTTCCTCCTATTATTCATCTTTATTCCATATGTTTTACTCGTCTGTTGATAAGGTAGATAAAAGGAGCATCAGACACAAGGTTTTCACAATCACACAGTCACATTGTGAGAGCTATATCATTATATAATCATCTTCAAGAAACATGGCTACTGGAACACAGCTCCACATTTTCAGGCAGTTCCCTCCAGCCTCTCCACTACATCTTGACTAACAAGGTGATATCTATTTAATGTGTAAGAATAACCTCCAGGATAACCTCTCGACTCTGTTTGGAAACTCTCAGCCATTGACACTTTATTTTGTCTCATTTCACTCTTCCCCCTTTTGGTCGAGAAGGTTTTCTCAATCCCCTGATGCTTAGTCTCAGCTCATTCCAGGATTTCTGTCTCACGTTGTCAGGAAGGTCCACACCCCTGGGAGTCATGTCCCACGTAGACAGTGGGATGGGAGGGTGGTGAGTTTGCTTGTTGTGTTGGCTGGCGAGAGAAGCCACATCTGAGCAACAAAAGAGGTTCTCTTGGGTGACTCAGACCTAATTTTAAGTAGGCTTGACCTATCCTTTGTGGGGTTAAGTTTCATATGAACAAACCCCAAAACTGGGGGCTCTGCCTATAGCTTTGGTTGTCCACACTGCTTGTGAGAATATCAAGAATTCAACTTGGGGAAGTTGAAATTCCTAAGTATCTTACTAGACAAAGCTCAGTCTAACCAAAATTGGCCTCCCTGACATGCGCAGTAGTGTAAACTTAAACCTAATCAATCTGTGCAAGCTCAATAATTAGATCATCTCTAACTTTGTCATCTCGAGTCATTAAATTCATTGTCCTGAAATCTGTCCATCTTTTGAGACAATAAAACTATCAGAGTTACTGCAGTTCAGGGAGACAGATTTTAGGCCAATAGGGCATCTTATCTCATTGCTTTTTGCAGCAACAAACATTTTCTCCTTTAGAAACTCTGCTGTCAGAGATTGGCTATTATGTGCATCAGGCAGAGAACCCCATATTTGATGGGTATCAGATGACTCTGATGGGACCTAAGGAGTAAAGAGTCCGACTGTCTGAAGTTCTGGAGCCCGGACAGGACAAGTAAGCCCAGTAATAGAGTCTTTTGCGGTTGCCTAGGCCTGTAGGTCTAGAGGTTCAGCAACCATGTTTTTCCTGCCCTGCAAGCACCCCAGGCTCATGGGCGCCTTGAAGCTTTAAAGGGAGAAACAGTTCCAGAGTTCCAGGTCCAGCATCTGATTGGGTAAGTAGATCCTCACGGTGAAAGTAGATCAGGTAGTTAGTACAGGAGTTGGAGGTTCCTGGACCAGTATTTGAGGACCTTCAGTCCCACTTCCAGAATGAGCCCTCTTGTTCAAACCTGTACACCTCTCTGTTTTCTGAGTATCATTCTGTATGGGGTTTGAGGCCCCAACTCTTGTCTATTGAGTATAATCCTATATATATAGTGAAATAAGTAATCTAGTAATTAATTAATGTTTAATGAAATTGAGTGCTTAGTGTCTGTTTAAATTGTTGATTGGTGTGTTATTGCATTTGTATTGCTCAAGTGCTCCTAACTGGTTATTGATTACTAAAATTCTTTAAAATAGGAAATTCTAATTCTAATAGCATTCCTGAATGTAGCCCTTTGGGCTATATTTTGAAAAATTGGGATGATTTTAATTAAGAGCCTCTGAAAATAACAAAAAATATTTTATTTCTGTAACACAGTCTGACCTCAATATGATTTAGAATCAGGAGAAATTGTATATAGAATATATAGAAAAGAACACTGTATTACAGTTAGAGTTGTTCTGCAAAGGAGAGCAGAAATGGAATGAGATGTTATATGTTCAATCTTTTATTTGTCTTTCCCAGCAACCAGTGTTGATTAGAAAATGTAAAATTGTATCTGTAAAGATTAGTGGAGAAAAGAAAAATGTTCACCTTGATTTAAGTTCAGATGATCTAATAGAGCTTTTACTAACTCCTCCTTTGTATCCCTCTTTACCTGAGATAAAAATAGTCTCCCCTTCTATACTCAAGTCACTAGGGTTGCTTTCTAAGACCAGCAGCCAAGCCACTTGCAAAACTTCTGCTACTCAGGCAAGTGTTTAAAGGAGTGGACAAAAGGGGAATGCCAAGAAGATTTTATATATGTAAATACCCCATTCTCTACATCAAATGTATATAACTAGAAATATAATATCCCACTCTATAGAGAAGATCTAAAGAAAATAGAAAACTTACTTGCATCAATATTAGCAATCTATAACCCAAATTGGGCTAATATTCAGACCATATTAAATAACTTAATAACAGGAGAAGAACAGATGAATGGATAATAGTAATAGAAAAGCAAAGCAGGAAAGTGTTAAAAAAAAAAAAAAGTAGAAAAGAAAAGATCCTGGGTGGGCCATGGTGGCTCAGTGGCAAAGTTCTCACCTGCTATGCCAGAGACCCAGGTTCGATTCCCAGTGCCTGCCCATTAAAAAAAAAATAGAAAATCCTCACAACCCAATGTATGCTAAAGCAAATTTAGCAGCACCAGTAAGGGATCCTGAAGAGAATCCAAATGATGTTAAACACCAGGCTAAATTAGAGCATTATAAAAATTGTTATTGTAAGTCTACAAAAAGCAGCTCTTAAATCTATAAACTTACAAGAACATTAATGAAACAATACAAGAACCAAAGGAAGGTCCCTCAGCTCTCCTTGAAAGTTTTTATACTACTTAGAAGCAGTATATTAATATAGACACAGAAAGTCCAAAGGATTCCAGAAATTTAAATATGACCTTTATTACTCAGAGTTTTCCTGATATTGAGAGAAAGCCACAGAAAATTGATGGTGAATTAAGACTGCCTATCTGTAGGTCAGTTGAAATCACCTTTAAAGTTTATAACAACAGGGATCAAGTTATAAAACGCCAGTACTTCAGAAGGCAAACAGCACTTCTTGGGGCTCTGTTAGAAAAAAAATCACCACTTCTCTCAATCTCCTGCCAGGAGATATATCAGTGGAAAACATTTAGTTGATTTTTTCTTAATACAGGAGATCAAATAAAAACCTAATGCAATTTCTAACCAATCAACAACTATAACAGGGGTGACTGGAAAAATGCTACTGAACTGCCTAATTAAAACCAAATATTTAAAGCATAGCTTCCTATATGTATTAGTGAGGTCTCTGTACGGAAACAGAACTAATAGGAGAGAATATAAATAGTAAGACATTTTATAGAAGTGTCTCACACAACTGTGGGGATGCACGAGTAAGAGTGACCTCCAGAGTAGCCTCTTGACTCTGTCTGAATTCTCTCAGCCACTGATACCTTGTTTGTAACACTTCTTATCCCTCATTTTGTCAGGGTGGCATTGTTGATCCCACGGTGCCAGGGTCAGGCTCATACCTGGGAGTCATCTCCCATGCCACCAGGGAGATTTTCATCCCTGGATGTCAGGTAGTGGGGAGGGCAATGGCTTCACTTACAGAGTTGGGCTTAGAGAGAGAAAGGCCACATGTGAGCAAAAAAGAGGTCCTCCAGAGGTCACTTTTAGACACACCTATAGGTAGGCTAAGCTTCTCCACTACATATGTAAGCTTCACAAGAGCAAGCCTCAAGATCAAGGGCTTGGCCTATTGATTTGGGTGTCCCCAGTGTTTGGCACAGTATACGGGGTTTCCCTGGTGGTAAGGTTTTGTAGCAGGCAGGCCTTTCCGTCTTTCTGGTTTAGCTGTGCTCTCTGTGAAAAATCCCCAAACCCCCTCTCCTTGCAGGCAAGTGAGATATGGTTCATTTCCTGGTATAGAAACCCCCTCCCCTAGCCTCCAGGAACTGGTAAAAATGCACATAGGCAAGGACTTCCGGAGAAGATGGCGGCTTAGTAAGGTGCATGCGTCTTAGTTCCTCCTCCAGAACAACTACTGAATAACTAGAAACAGTACAGAACAGCTCCCGGAGCCACGACAGAGACCAGACACACAGTGTACCCCAGTCTGGACCGGCTGGACCGGCTATGAGACTCCGCTGCGGTGAGGTCCCCGAGTGGTGCACGCTTCCCCGGGCTGCGGCGGCTGGTGGCCGGCCCCCCTCCCTCCCTCCTTCCCGGTCCAGCTGAGGGACTCGGATCAGCGGTTCTCCAAGCAGCGGCAGCTGGCGACTGGAGCCCCTCCCACACACACGGCTTCCCGGGTCAGCTGGGAGCCTCGGATCAGTGGTTCCCCAAGCCACGGCGGCTGGTGCCCCTCCCCCACGCGCGGCTTCCCAGGCCAGCTGGGAGCCTCGGATCAGCGGTTCCCCAGGCCGTGACGGCCGGTGGCCGGTGCCCCTCCCCTCCACACGGCTTCCCGGGCCGGCTGGGAGCCTCGGATCAGCGGTTCCCCAGGCCGCGGCGACCAGAGCCCCTCCCACACACACGGCTTCCCAGAGGGAAAGGAAAGAGTCTCCAACAGTAGTGAGACTGAGTCCAACCTAACACCAATAGTGGCATTAATGAACAACTTCTGACTACTAAAAATAGACCCTCAGCTCAGGCAAAACTGATCAAGGCGGAAGTCACCTATTGGGCTAACTGAAAAAGAGGAAAGGGGGCGAAACAGAGCCTTCTGTGGCTGTTTCTGCAGAGGCTTGGTTGCCTTTGGGCTCAGCACTGGGATTACACAGGTTGCGACTGCCCCGAACGCAGAGGTGGGCTGCTTTCAGGGCTCTCTACCACCTGAACCTTCCCTGCGGGAGAGGGGAAATGCAACTCAGGTGGAATCCCTCTCTCAAGGAATTCAGATCCCAGGACTTCACAATTTTTTTTTTTCATGAACAGTTGGGTTTATTGGAACAATAAATTTGAAACTCTTGCCTTAGGCAAGGGTACTACAGTAATTATATCAGGAATAGATAATTCCCTACTTTGTCAAATATATAAAAGTTCCTTCCTTTTGCACTTTCCTCAACACTGATCAGAACAAGCAGATTCAGTCCACATTTGCTCCGTTCTATCTACTGAATTAACCCAAGCTTCTTCTTCAGAGACTCTGGCATCTCAGGGGGAGGAGGACGAGGGAGCCTGAAGTAGACCTTAACGAAGTCATAGATGAACCACTGTAGTGCAATCAAAGTGCCAATCATGATAATATGAGCAAAAAGTCCCTTCCATACACCTTTAAATCCAAGTCTCTGGAGAACCTGAGAAGCACTGCTAACTTTCTCTTTATTCAACACAGATACCACAGAATCAGCAGGGTGAGAAACAATGGCACAGAAGACTCCAGCTATGTAACCTGCCACAAATGTTACAATGAGCTGCTTTGGCTTTGAACATTCACTTCGGGGCTTGGGAACAACAAACTTGTACAGTGCTTCAACAGTACGTTCAAAGCAGGCAAACTTCATCATGGTGTATGGTATTTGTCTCATCCAGAGAGGAGCAACCCCCTTGTAGAACACCATTAAGCCTCCTTCCTTATACATTTTGGGAACCACTTCCCTCAAAGTCTTCGCATAACCTGGTTGGGTTTGAATTCGAACCTTAGCAGCTTCCATAGGAGCCAGAGCAATGTCAGCAAAGAATTCAACACTGGCAGAGGCAGCCAAATACAGTGATGTGTGCCAGAGATAGGCATTCTCCTTTAGCCAAACCACGAAAACCATCCTCTTTAAATGTAACGGAGAATCCATTAAATATGCCCCTGTACTTTTGTGGGTCCACCTTCTTCTCCCTCCTAATATTTCACCTTGCTTTCTTCTAGGTAAGCAGACTTCTAATCCTCCTGGACAGTTAGGTTTCCACACAGCTTGTTAGTAGATGATTACATCTGATTTGTAATGCAAATTTGCCATGCATCAACAATATGCTCTAGTCCAGCATGCAAAACAAACCTGCATTCTGAATTTAGCCAGATCTAGAGGAACCAATGCTGTATGTGTTGTGCCACAGCTAATAATTCCTCCAAGTCCACAAAGGATAAAGAATCTGCCAGATCCATAGTCACAGCTATACTGCTCTGCAGGCGGCGCCCATTGGCCGAGAGAGGACTTCACAATTTGAAGTCATTAAAACCAACCTACACCCTTTCCTCTGTCTCCACCACACACCCAGCAGCAAGAGTCTTCCAAAGTTAAAGGAGCCAAAACATCTTTTGCTGGTGGGACCCACAGACAGACAAGCACCACCTACTGAGCAGGGTAAGAAAAACAGAGCCCAGAGACTTCACAGGAAAGTCTTTCAACTTGCTGGGTCCGACACTCAGGGAAATCTGATTAAATGCCCAGACACCAGCAAAAAATAACAAATCACACCAGGAAAATTGAAGATATGGCCCAGTCAAAGGAACAAACCAATAGCTCAAATGAGATACAGGAGCTGAGACAACTAATTCTGAATATACAAACAGAAATGGAAAACCTCATCAAAAACCAAATCAATAAATTGAGGGAGGACATGAAGAAGGCAAGGGATGAACAAAAAGAAGAAACGGAAAGTCTGAAAAAACAAATCACAGAACTTATGGGAATGAAAGATATAGTAGAAGAGATGAAAAAAACAATGGAAACCTACAATGGTAGATTTAAAGAGACAGAGGATAGAATTAGTGAAATGGAGGATGGAACATCTGAAATCCAAAAAGAAACAGAAACTATAGGGAAAAGAATGGAAAAATTTGGGCAGGGTCTCAGGGAACTGAATGATAATATGAAGTGCACAAATATACATGTTGTGGGTGTCCCAGAAGGAGAAGAGAAGGGAAAAGGAGGAGAAAAACTAATGGAAGAAATTATCACTGAAAATTTCCCAACTCTTATGAAAGACCTAAAATTACAGATCCAAGAAGTGCAGCACACCCCAAAGAGAATAGATCCAAATAGGCGTTCTCCAAGACACTTACTAGTTAGAATGTCAGAGGTCAAAGAGAAAGAGAGGATCTTGAAAGCAGCAAGAGAAAAACAATCCATCACATACAAGGGAAACCCAATAAGACTATGCGTAGATTTCTCAGCAGAAACCATGGAAGCAAGAAGACAGTGGGATGATATATTTAAATTACTAAAAGAGAAAAACTGCCAACCAAGACTTCTATATCCAGCAAAATTGTCCTTCAAAAATGAGGGAGAAATTAAAGCATTTTCAGACAAAAAGTCACTGAGAGAATTTGTGACCAAGAGACCAGCTCTGCAAGAAATACTAAAGGGAGCACTAGAGTCAGATACGAAAAGACAGAAGAGAGAGGTATGGAGAAGAGTGTAGAAAGAAGGAAAATCAGATGTGATATATATAATACAAAAGGCAAAATGGTATAGGAAAGTATTACCCAAACAGTAACAACACTAAATGTTAATGGACTGAATTCCCCAATCAAAAGACATAGACTGGCAGAATGGATTAAAAAACAGGATCCTTCTATATGCTGTCTACAGGAAACACATCTTAGACCCAAAGATAAACATAGGTTGAAATTGAAAGGTTGGGAAAAGATATTTCATGCAAATAACAACCAGAAAAGAGCAGGAGTAGCTATACTAATATCCAACAAATTAGACTTCAAATGTAAAACAGTTAAAAGAGACAAAGAAGGATACTATGTACTAATAAAAGGAACAATTAAACAAGAAGACATAACAATCATAAATATTTATGCACCGAATCAGAATGCCCAAAAATACATGAGGAATACACTGCAATTACTGAAAAGGGAAATAGACACATCTACCATAATAGTTGGAGACTTCAATTGCCCACTCTCATCAATGGACAGAACATCTAGACAGAGGATCAATAAAGAAACAGAGAATTTGAATATTACAATAAATGAGCTAGACTTAACAGACATTTATAGTACATTACACCCCACAACAGCAGGATGCACCTTTTTCCAAAGTGCTCATGGATCATTCTCAAAGATAGACCATATGCTGGGTCACAAAGCAAGTCTTAACAAATTTAAAAAGATTGAAATCATACACAACACCTTCTCGGATCATAAAGGAATGAAGTTGGAAATCAATAATAGGCAGAGTGCCAGAAAATTCACAAATACATGGAGGCTCAACAACACACTCTTAACCAACCAGTGGGTCAAGGAAGAAATTACAAGAGAAATTAGTAAATATCTCTAGGTGAATGAAAATGAAAACACAACATATCAAAACGTATGGGATGCAGCAAAGGCAGTGCTAAGAGGGAAATTTATTACCCTAAATGACTATATCAGAAAAGAAGAAAGGGCAAAAATTCGGGAATTAACTGTCCACTTGGAAGAACTGGAGAAAGAACAGCAAACTAACCCCAAAGCAAGCAAAAGGAAAGAAATAACAAAGATTAGAGCAGAAATTAATGAAATTGAGAACATGAAAACAATAGAGAAAATCAATAAGACCAGAAGTTGGTTCTATGAGAAAATCAACAAGATTGATGGGCCCTTAGCAAGATTGACAAAAAGAAGAAGAGAGAGGAAGCAAATAAATAAGATCAGAAATGGAAGAGGAGACATAACCACTGGCCTCACAGAAACAAAGGAGGTAATAACAGGATACTATGAACAACTTTACGCTAATAAATACAACAATGTAGACGAAATGGACAAGTTCCTAGAAAGGCATGAACAACCAACTTTGACTCAAGAAGAAAAAGATGACCTCAACAAACCAATCACAAGTAAAGAAATTGAATCAGTCATTCAAAAGCTTCCCAAAAAGAAAAGTCCAGGACCAGACAGCTTCACATGTGAATTCTACCAAACATTCCACAAAGAATTAGTACCAACTCTCCTCAAACTCTTCAAAAAAAATTAAAGTGGAGGGAAAGCTTCCTAATTCATTCTATGAAGCCAACATCACCCTCATACCAAAACCAGGCAAAGATATTACAAAAAAAGAAAACTACAGACCAATCTCTCTAATGAATATAGATGCAGAAATCCTCAACAAAATTCTAGCAAATCGAATCCAGCAACACATGAAAAGAATTATACATCATGACCAAGTAGGATTCATCCCAGGTATGCAAGGATGGTTCAACATAAGAAAATCAATTAATGTAATACACCATATCAACAAATCAAAGCAGAAAAATCACATGATCATCTCAATTGATGCAGAGAAGGCATTTGACAAGATTCAACATCCTTTCCTGTTGAAAACACTTCAAAGGATAGGAATAGAAGGGAACTTCCTTAAAATGATAAAGGGAATATGAAAAACCCACAGCTAATATCATCCTCAATGGGGAAAAACTGAAAACTTTCCGCTTAAGATCAGGAACAAGACAAGGATGTTCACTATCACCACTGTTATTCAACATCGTGTTGGAAGTTCTAGCCAGAGCAATTAGACAAGAAAAAGAAATACAAGGCATCAAAATTGGAAAGGAAGAAGTAAAACTGTCACTGTTTGCAGATGATGTGATACTGTATGTTTAAAACCCTGAAAAATCCACAGGAAAACTACTAGAGCTAATAAATGAGTACAGCAAAGTAGCAGGTTACAAGATCAACATTCAAAAATCTGTAGTGTTTCTATACACTAGCAATGAACAAGCTGAGGGGGAAATCAAGAAACGAATCCCATTTAGAATTCCAACTAAAAGAATAAAATACTTAGGAATAAATTTAACTAAAGAGACAAAAGACCTACACAAAGAAAACTACAAAAAACTGTTAAAAGAAATCACAGAAGACCTACATAGTTGGAAGGGCATACCGTGCTCATGGATTGGAAGACTAAATATAGTTAAGATGTCAATCCTACCTAAATTGATTTACAGATTCAATGCAATACCAATCAAAATCCCAACAACTTATTTCTCAGAAATAGAAAAACCAATAAGCAAATTTATCTGGAAGGGCAGGGTGCCCCGATTTGATAAAAGTATCTTGAGGAAAAAATACGAAGCTGGAGGTCTCACGCTGCCAGACTTTAAGGCATATTATGAAGCCACAGTGGTCAAAACAGCATGGTATTGGCATAAAGATAGATGTATCGACCAATGGAATTGAATAGAGTGCTCAGATATGGACCTTCTCATCTATGGACATTTGATCTTTGATAAGGCAGTCAAGCCAACTCACCTGGGACAGAACAGTCTCTTCAATAAATGGTGCCTAGAGAACTGGATATCCATATGCAAAAGAATAAAAGAGGACCCGTATCTCACACCCTATACAAAAGTTAACTCAAAATGGATCAAAGATCTAAACATTAGGTCTAAGACCATAAAACAGTTAGAGGAAAATGTTGGGAGGTATCTTATGAATCTTACAATTGGAGGCGGTTTTATGGACCTTAAACCTAAAGCAAGAGCACTGAAGAAAGAAATAAATAAATGGGAGCTCCTCAAAATTAAACACTTTTGTGCATCAAAGAACTTCATCAAGAAAGTAGAAAGACAGCCTACACAGTGGGAGACAATATTTGGAAATGACATATCAGATAAAGGTCTAGTATCCAGAATTTATAAAGAGATTGTTCAACTCAACAACAAAAAGACAGCCAACCCAATTACAAAATGGGAAAAAGACTTGAACAGACACCTCTCAGAAGAGGAAATACAAATGGCCAAAAGGCACATGAAGAGATGCTCAATGTCCCTGGCCATTAGAGAAATGCAAATCAAAACCACAATGAGATATCATCTCACACCCACCAGAATGGCCATTATCAACAAAACAAAAAATGACAGGTGCTGGAGAGGATGTGGAGAAAGAGGCACACTTATCCACTGTTGGTGGGAATGTAAATGGTGCAACCACTGTGGAAGGCAGTTTGGCAGTTCGTCAAAAAGCCGAATATAGAATTGCCATATGTCCCAGCAATAGCTTTGCTTTGTATCTACTCAAAGGACTTAAGGGCAAAGACACAAACGGACATTTGCACACCAATGTTTATAGCAGCATTATTTACAATTGCAAAGAGAGAGAAACAGCCAAAATGTCCATCAACAGACGAGTGGCTAAACAAACTGTGGTATATACATACGATGGAATATTATGCAGCTTTAAGACAGAATAAACTTATGAAGCATGTAATAACATGGATGGACCTAGAGAACATTATGGTGAGTGAGACTAGCCAAAAACTAAAGGACAAATACTGTATGGTCCCACTGATGTGAACCGACATTAGAGAATAAACTTGGAATATGTCATTGGTAACGGAGACCATCAGGAGTTAGATATAGGGTAAGATAATGGGTAATTGGAGCTGAAGGAATACAGACTGTGCAGCAGGACTGAATACAAAAACTCAAAAATGGACAGCACAATACTACCTAATTGTAATTCAATGTTAAAACACTGAATGAAGCTGCGTCTGAGGTATAGTTTTTTGTTTGTTTGTTTTTGTTTTTTGTTTTTTTATATATTTGTTTGTATTTTTTATTTTTATTTTTTCTCTGTATTATCATTTTATTTCTTTTTCTGTTGTCTTGCTATTTCTTTTTCTAAATTGATGAAAATGTACTAAGAAATGATGATCATACATCTATGTGATGATATTAAGAATCGCTGATTGCATATGTAGAATGGAATGATTTCTAAATGTTGTGTTAGTTAAAAATTAGTTAAAAATTCCATAATTTTTGTCCCATCCTTCAATGGAGTTTGCCAGTCTTTTTGATTATCTGCTTAATATAGTCTGGGATTTATCCAGACATTACATTAAGCTTTGCAGGATTAAAGGCTCTCATTCTCATTCTAGGCTCCCTGTGTTTGGGTTGTTTAAATGATGAATTCAGACAGGTTAATTTAGATTATGTGCTACATAAAATTTAGGTTCTGGACATAATAAAACTTTCTTTCTTTGATCTCAAAGAGTGGGTGAAGTTTTAAAATACAGGCAATGTCTTCCTTACCTCTGTATTCTAAATTACTTTAATCCTGACCTGATTGGCTTCATTCTTTTCTCTAAATACCAGGTTATACATATATAAAACAGCCTCTCAAAATCCAGAAATAACAATTAGCAGTCCAGGCTAAATGTGACTGCTATAAAAGCTTACAATCTAGGCCCCAGTTTTCTTATAAGTATTTTTCTATATAAGATCATACAATATTTGCTCTTTTGTTTTTGGATTATTTTGTCTCACCAAATGTCCCACAGGTTCCTTCACATCATTGTATGCCTCACAACTTCGTTCCTTTATGTAGCAGCACCATGTTCCATTATATGTTTATGCCATCATTCACCAGTCTACTTCTCAGTCAGTGCATCTATCAGCACCTCCATTTACTGGGCCTCATGTATAATGTCCAAAGTCAATAGTCCATCAACATTCTCAATTTTAGATAATGTCATTGTTCCCAAGAACAATGAAAAAGATAGCCAATAAACACACCCTCACCAAATAGAAAATCCAAACCTCCTCCCAACTCTTGTCCCTCCCCCATTATGTACCCCTGGTGTTGCTGTGGTACTGTTGATGTTTTCCTGTTAAACATAGCCCATAGCATGCAATCATATGTTTTTCCTTATACTCCGAAATTATACACTCTTTGCATAAGATTCATACCTTTGCAGTAGCTCATGCAAAAAGTTATTTGTATTTGTAGAGTTAATTGGTGGAACACATGAATCTATACAACCTCTTTCAACCATGTTCACCTTATACCATAATGTTGCTTATAGACCCATTAGTGAATGCTCATTTCTATTTATTCCCTTGTATATCAGCTCAGCCTCATATAAGCTAAATGGGAACTTTCTATCTTATATGATAAAAACCGTTCACCCCTCTCTAGCTTACATGTATGACTAGGTCCCTATATTCTGTATTATAAGCCTCTGATTTTACCTTTACCATGGTCATAAAAATGGAATCATACAGTATCTATATTTTTGTGTCTGATTTATTTCACTCAGCATTATGTCCTCAAGTCTCATCCATATTCTTAGGTTCTTCAGAACATCATTTCATCTTATTGCTGCATAATACTCCATCATATGTATATACCACATTTTGTTAATCCACTCATCTGTTGATAGGTACTTGGATTGTTTTCATCTTTTGATGATTGTGAATAATGCTATGAACATTTGTGTACAAATCTCTGTTTGTGTCACTGCTTTCAGCTCTTCTGGATATATACCAAGTAGTGATATTGCCGGTTCACAGGGCAACTTGATATTTAGCTTTCTGAGGAACTGCCAGACTGTCTTCCATAGTGGCTGTACCATTATACATTCCCACCAGCAGTGCATAAATGTCCCAATCTCTCCACATCCTCTTCAACATTTGTAGTTCCCTGTTTGTTTAATAGCAGCCATTCTTATAGGTTTGAGGTGGTGTGGTAGATTCAGGTGTCAAGTTGGCTAGGTGAAAGTGCTTAGTTCTGTTGCTGTGGACATGAGCCAATGGCATGTGAACCTCATCTGTTGTTGATTACATCTGCTGTCAGCTAGGAGGCATGCCTGATGCAATGAATGATGTTTGATTTAATTGGCTGGTGCTTAAACGAGAGACTCAATGTAGCACAGCCCAAGCAGCTCAGCATACCTCATTTTAGCACTCGCAGCTCAGCCCAGGCCTTTGGAGATGCAGAAAGAAATAACCCCAGGGAAAGTTGTTGGAACCCAGAGGCCTGGAGAGAAGGCCAGCAGGGATCAATCACCCTGTGCCTTCCCACATAAGAAAGAACCTCAGTTGAAAATTAGCTGCCTTTCCTCTGAAGAGCTAATGAAATAAATCCCCTTTTATTAAAAGCCAATCCATCTCTGGTGTGTTGCATTCCGGCAGCTAGCAAACTAGAACAGATTTTGGTACCAGAGAGTGGGGTGCTGCTGCAGTTTGCAAATACCATATATGTTGGAATGGTTTTTTGGATGGCTAAGATGAAGATTTTGGAGGAACTGTGAGGAGAATGATGTAGAGTCCTGGAGTGCTTGAAGAGACTGTTGGTATAAACAGAACCACTGCCATCTGGACAAAGGGGGACACAAAAGGGACAACTTAGAGTTTGCAGAATGAGAACCTTGGAAGCTTGGGTCTGAAGCCAAGAAACCTGAGCCAGGAGAGTGGACCCACCCATATACATGGAGAAGGTGAGTTTACCCTAAAGGGTGAGGATGAGTTTCCCCCCTTGTTGCAGTAGAAGAGTTGTGCAGCCTCAGGCCTTGGAGAAGGTAGAGCACGCTCCTTGGGGGACTGGGGAGAGCCTGGCTGCCACCACATGGAGGGGCTGAGCGTGTGCCCTGGAAATGGCAGTGAGCTCCAGGAGTGACCCAGATGCCTGGAGAGAATGAAGCCAAGAAAAAGGTGGTCTCCTCAATGTTTCCCCTAGGTTGACTTGGAAAGAGGCAGGCCACTGCATAGGCCCTTGGAAAGGGTGGGACTGCCATTTTCTAAAGCTGAAGAATAAATGACTTTCAGACTTTGAAATCCCATGGCGTTTGCCCTGCGGGTTTTACATCTGTGTTCCTTCCAATTTCTCCCTATGGAAATGAAAACCTGTATCCTGTGAATATCCTCCTTTGCATATTGGCACCAGGTAACTTGTTTTGAGATTCATAGGTCCACAGCTAGAAGAGAATTTTTTGCACTTTAATATTGTTTAAGGTGATGAGTGTAATTGCCAAGTTGACAAGGGGTGGACATGTGGTAGTTAGATTCAGGTGTCAAGTTGGCTAGGTGAAAGTGCTTAGTTCTGTTGCTGTGGACATGAACCAATGGCATGTGAACCTCATCTGTTGTTGATTACATCTGCAGTCAGCTAGGAGGCATGCCTCATGCAATGAATGATGTTTGACTTAATTGGCTGTTGCTTAAATGAGAAACTCAAAGTAGCAGAGCCCAAGCAGCTCAGCATACCTCATTTTAGCACTCACAGCTCAGCCTGGGCCTTTGGAGATGCAGAAAGAAATAACCCCGGGGAAAGTTGTTGGAACCCAGAGGCCTGGGAGAAGGCCAGCAGAGATCACCCTGTGCCTTCGCACATAAAAAAGAACCTCAGCTGAAAGTCGGCTGCCTTTCCTCTGAAGAACTAATGAAATAAATCCCCTTTTGTTAAAAGCCAGTCCATCTCTGGTGTGTTGTATTCTGGCAGCTAGCAAATTAGAACAGGTGGTATCTCATTATGGTCTTGATCTGCATTTCCCTTATGCTTATAAGAATGAGCATCTCTTCATGTGCTTTTAAGCCATCTGTATTGCTTTTCAGAAAAATGTCTATTCTTTTTAGCTCACTTTATAATTGGGTTCTTTTGTTGTTGAGTTGTATGATTTCTTTATGTATATAGGATATCAAACCTTTATCCAAAGTGATTTCCAAATATTTTCTCCCATTGAGTTGGCTGCCTTTCACCATTTTGACAAAGTCTTTTGAGGCACAAAAGCATTTGATTTTGAAGAGTCCCCATTTATCTATTTTTTTCCTTTTGTGGCTTGTGCTTTGGGTGTAAAGTTTAGGAAGCTACCTCTTACTACTAGGTCTTGAAGATGTTTCCCTATATTTTCTTCTAGGAGCTTTATGTTACTGGTTGTTATGTTTAAGTGTTTGATCTGATTTGAGTTAATTTTTGTATAGAATGTAAGGTAAGGGTCCTCTTTCATTCTTCTGGCTATTGATATCCAGTTCTCTCATGCCCATTTCGACCAAAAGGGGGAAGAGAAAAATGAGACAAAACAAAATTTCAGTGGCTAAAAGACTTCTGTATTAGTTAGGGTTCTCTAGAGAAACAGAATCAACTCACAAATATAAAATTTATAAGAGTGTCTCATGTGACCACGGGAACACAGAGTCCAAAATCCGCAGGGCAGGCTGTGAAGCTGACGACTCCGATTGGAGGGTCTGGACGAACTCCACGGGAGAGACTCACCAGCCGAAGCAGGAATAGAACCTGTTTCTTCTGAGTCCTCCTTAAAAGACTTCCAGTGATCAGATTAAGCATTACTCATTGCAGAAGACACTCCCCTTTGGCTGATTACAGTCAAATGTAATCAGCTGTGGATGTAGCTGACATGATCATGATTTAATTCTATGAAATGTCCTCATCGCAACAGACAGGCCAGCACTTGCCCAATCAGACAAACAGGTATCATCACTTGGCCAAGTTGACACATGAACCAACCATGACAACTTCAAATAGAGTTGAGAGGTTATCCTGGAGATTATTCTTATGCATTACATAGATATCCCTTTTAAGTTTATGGTATATTGGAGTGACTAGAGGAAAGTACCTGAAACTGTTGAGCTGTGTTCCAGTAGCTTTGATTCTTGAAGATGATTGTGTAATGATATAGCTTTTACAGTGTGACTGTGGGATTGTAAAACCCTTGTGCTCTTGCTCCTTTTATCCAGGGTATGGACAGATGAGTAGAAAAATATGGATAAAAAAATAGGGGGGATAGGGGTAAAATAAATTGGATAGATGGAAACACTAGTGGTCAATGAGAAGGAAGGGTAAGGGATATGGGATGCATGAGTTTTTTCTCTTTCATTTTTATTTCTTTTTCTGAAGTGATGTAAATGTTCTAAAAATGATCATGGTGATAAATACACAACTGTGTGTTGATATTATGAGCTATTAATTGTACATCATGTGTGATTTGTCAATAAAAATATTTAAAAAGAAGAAAAATAAAACCTATTAATGAACTTTTCAGAAAAAATATGGAACTGTTCATGAATTTGTGTGCCATCCTTGCACAGGGGCTATGTTAATCTCTGTAGTGTTGCAATTTTAGTATATGTGCTGCTGAAGCAAGCACAACAATCAATCCTTTCTTGATCAAATGGGGAGGAAAGTTTCAATGGCTAAGAGATTTCAGATAGCATCAGGAGGTCATTCTGAAGGTTACTCTTATGCAATCTTAGCCAGATATTGCTAACAGTGTTTCTGAAAAACCTAAGGAACACCCTCGGTTCTATCTAAAAATCTATAAAAAGGTTATTTTCCCAATGTATTGTTGTAAATAACCTAATTTTAATTCTTCTCCTTTTATTTAAACCTATAATTTTCTATAACTTATTAAGTCTGTTTTTCAGAGACTTTAAGCCTCTAGGTTGTTCCTACGCCAATTAGACCCTGGAGGCAACAGTCACTCCAAGGACAGCCACCAGTTTCATTCCTCTACTCCACAAAATTGATGACCCTTTTCAGCATGAAGAAATCAGAATGATCTTTGCCCAGATATCCCTCAAGATTGAGGAATGGACAAAAAATGGGAGGAATTATAACTGAGACATTAAGAATTAACAAATAATTAAAGTAACTGAATCATTATATAGATGTCCTTTTCTTAGTTTCTAGTATATTGTAGAATAGCCAAAAAGACATACTTGAAATTACTGAAGCCCACTGACCTGTAATCCAGATGCCTTGATCTTTGATAATGATTGTACAGCTTTATAACTTTTATCTTGTGAATGTAAAAGCCTTGTGACTGGCCCTGTTTGAACTCTTATCCTGTTTTACAACTTTAGAGTTTTATGACCACAAGACCACCCCCTAATATTTATTAGGAAATTGAGTCAGCCCAGAACTAACCCCCTCAATTCCTAAACTATCTTACTAGATGAAGCTAGTTCTAACCAAATTGGCCCTCCTGACATGCACAGTAGCTTAAACTTTAAACTAGTCAACATGAGCATGCTCAATCATTAGATCATCTCTAATTTTGCATCTGGAGCCATTATACTCATTATCCTAAATTCTGCCCATCTTTTGACACTATAAAACTATCAGAATTACTGCAGTTTGGGGAGACAGATTTTAGGCTGTTAGGCCATCTGATCTCTTTGCTCTTCTCCCTTTTGAGACCCTGGTGTCATAGAGTAGCTGTTATGTGCATTGGGTAGAGAACACTATGTTTGATCGATATCAATATAAAGAATCATAGAATGGTTAGGTATTCATACTGTGCTGGTCTGAATCTGTGGTGGACCCCAGAAAAGCCATGCCCTTCGATCCTCATTCAATATTGCTGGGTGAGAGCATTTTGATTGTTTCCATGAAGATGTGACCCACCCAATTGTGGGTGGTAACTTTTGATTAGATGATTTCCATGGAGCTGTGTCTCCACCCACTGAAGGTGGAGTTGCTTGCTGGAATCCTTTAAAAGAAGAAACATTTTGGAGAGAGTCCCTTTTTTGGTAGAGCCACGAGAAAGGCAGCAGATACCGCCATGTTCACCATGTGCCCTTCCAGCTGAGAGAGAAATGTTGAACATTGTCGGCCTTTTTGAACCAAGGTATCTTTCCCTGGATGCCTTAATTGGACATTTCTATAGACTTGTTTTAATTGGGACATTTTTTCGACCTTAGAACTGTAAACTAGCATCTGATTAAATTCCCCTATTTAAAAGCCATGCCATTTCTGGTATATTGTATTCTGGCAGCTAGCAAACTAGAACACATACCTAAAGTGAAGATAGTGCTTATCTGGCAAAAATACATCCATTCATTCAATATGTAATACCTGAGCCCCTATGGTGTTTCAATAGTGATAAATGAATGGAAGGAGGGAGGAAGGTTGGAGTGTTTTGGAAGAGAGGGGTTGCATTTTAAATAGGGTGAGCTGGGAAACATCTGGTTGAAACAAAAACCCAAAGAGAACATACATGAAAGGCATGTTGATACCTGGTGCAATGAACATGCCAGGCAGAGGGAACAGCCAAGTGCTGTGTCCCTGAAAGAGGAATCATTCCTGGTGTTCTGGGAGATCAGCAAGGACGAAGTGAATTATGCGAGAGAAGAGCAGTAGGATATGAGATCAGAGAGGTAAGAGGGTGCTCAATCACATAGAATTTTGTAAGCATTGCTTTTACTACAAGCCAGATGGAAAACTGTAGGAGAATTTTGAGCTGAGGAGGATAAACCTGATCTGCCTTTTAAAAGGATTGCTAAGTACAGCTGGGGAGAAGCACGGAAATCAGTGAGGAGGATACTATTGTAATTTAGGCAAGAGGCAGATTGACTTGAATCAGAGTAATTTGGATTACAATATTTGATTTAAAATTATTTTTTCAAAGTACCTAATACCTTTAGACTTCCCAATTTTAGTTTTAAAGATTTTTTCCCCCACTATTGCTTGTTAAATACTTGATTTGATCAGTGAATCTGTACTTAGTGTCTCTTTTCCCATTTACTCTAAGCAGCCTTGCCACTCTAGCAATTGTTGGATCTAAGTAAGTTTCCCCTTCTGCCTTCTCACCATGTTTTCTTTTATTTTGCAGTTAAGTTTGAGCTGATTTTTCCCCTTCTCAAAATTTAATCCTATCTGGATTCTAAATCCCTTAAGGATTATTTGAAGCAAAGAATACCTGCTGATTTAAAAGAGTGTTTCACACTTGGATTTACTCCATTGGGGTATATAGCAAGAATAGTGGAACCCTCTTTCCTTTCCATGCATAATATTGTGTTTGTCAGTGATATATGCTGTTCAATAAGCAGTCTGTTAAGAAGAAATATAGTGAAACTCATTTCTTTTATTTGTTGTTTTGAAAAAGACTTATTTTC
This sequence comes from Tamandua tetradactyla, assembly GCF_023851605.1. Taxonomy (NCBI): domain Eukaryota; kingdom Metazoa; phylum Chordata; class Mammalia; order Pilosa; family Myrmecophagidae; genus Tamandua; species Tamandua tetradactyla. Next base: position 40,727,453 of record NC_135347.1, on the reverse strand, counting down.
CTTTGGAGTATTTAGATTTAGTGCTGTTATTTTGTGAGGGAATCAAATAATATCACCTGAAATTGCATTAACCTCTCTTTCATTACACCATCCTTAAGGTCGTACGTACTACAGATTTGATTATCTGTGCAACTTAATGTAATGAATACTTGTAGTGTAACATAATGTAGTGTAACATAATGTAAATGAATACTTGGTTTATAAAGATTTCTAAATCCTATTGTTTCAGTTGATTCATTGTAAAGATAAAAAATTATTTTACTAATCCTCAAAAGAAAATTTCTCGTGTGTTATTGGCTTTGGGAATGACACTTTATATAGGCTTTATAATTAATGCTGATATGAAATAAGGCATTAGCTTGAGAAAGAATGATTCTTTATATAAAATTATTATGGTTGCTCATAAACTATAAACTATTATATAATCTATACTAGCAAAACAGAGATGTTAACCCTTCCACTTTATTTGGTTTAAGCAACTGGATGTGATGGAGTTTGGAGGAGAATGTGTTGTGAGTACACAAAAGGGTTTATAATAATTTCTTCCCTGCCCTGTGCTGTCTTCTATGAGCCACGTTCACTTTTCTCTAAATATTTTCCCATTAAAATCCTAGTTTCTTAAGAACTGAAAGTAGAGAGGTTGTGGCTGTTCGGATGTGTATAATAAGATCACCCAAATGTATTGCTAAGGGTCTGGATGTTTTCAGCAAGGAGATTGTGGTAAGAAAAGGTAGCATCTACTGCTTTCAACAGTTAGGAAGTTAAGGCAATCTGTATAAAGCTTACATTTTAATACCTATACCAGCTGTTTTCAAAGTGTGGTCTATGGACCCCTGAGGGTCCCCAAGTCTCCTTCTTGGGGCCCCTGATGTCAAAACCATTTTTGTAGAAATTCTATGAAGTTATTTGTCTCATTCAGTATGTTTTTATTTGCACTTAATAGTGAGTCTTTAGCGTGAATCAAGGCAGTGGCACCAAATTCTATTGGTAGTCACTATATTCTCCACTGCCACACACAGTTTTAAAAAAAGGAGAATGTTCTGTGATAAAACAGTGAAAATCATTAATTTTATTAAACTTTAGCCACCGAGTGTACACTTTTTATTATTCTTTTTGATGAAATGGGAAGCATGCATAGAGCCCTTCTGCTCCGTGTTGGCACTCAATGGTTGTTTGGAGGAAGAGCTGTTGTGCTGCTGTTTGAGTTGGGAGCTGAATGAGCCATTTTTATCACAGGCACCATTTTTAAATGGAAAGAATGACTTACATAAAAACTATGATCAATCGGACTTGGATATTTGGCAGACATTACCTTGAAACTGAACAAAGTAGGCCATTTTATTTCAAGGAAAACAAAATAAAATTTGCTACCTTTGATAAAACTCGAGTTTTCAAGCAAAAATTTGAATTTTGGAAAAGTTTTCTTCCTTCTATAAAGTTGGCAACTTCCCCAAGCTGAAAGAATTTTGTAAGCCAATCAGTGGTGATATTAATAATGACAATAATGAAATATGTCAACACTTAGAAAATCTGTAAGTCAGTAAACCAATATTTTGCCTATGAGTAATGTATGATGTTACAAAATCATTGATGGGTTAAAGGTCCATTCAAAGAGTAAGATAGACCAAGGGATTTTAATGTGACAGAATAATAAAAGCTAACTGATATGGTTTTCAATGCCCCATTGCAAGTAACCTTTAAGAAACTTTCACTTTTAGTGAGTTTTTTTGGTATAGTGTCAAGGAAGAATATGTATAGTTATCTGAGAAAACTATTAAAATCCCTCTCCCTTTTCCAAGTACATATCTGTGTGTAGTCATATTTCTTCATAAACTTCCATCAATACAACATATAGCAACATCTTAAATGCAAAAATAATTTAATATTACCAGATATTAAAGAGATTTGTGAAAATGTAAAATGATGCCACTGTTCTCACTAAATATTTTTGTTTTTGAAAGTTATATTTTTCATAAAACATACTATTTATATGAACATGAAATGGTTTATTTTTAATTGAATCAATTTAAATTTCCATATTTAAATTTTTCTTACTTTGTGATTTTAAATATGGTAATTATTGATAGATATAACTCACATAATCAAAAGTTCGGGTCTTCAATTTTTAAGAGAATAAAGGCATTCATACTCTAAAAAATTTCAAAACTGCTTGGCTGTATTCTAAGATGTAGCCTGAGGGTTATCTAAGCCAAGTTACTGCGTGGGTTTTAGGGGACGGTGATTTTCTAATATAAATAAGTTGTGAATCTAAATGTTTCAGATTAAAGCGTAACTAGGAGAACTATGATTCCTCTGATCATGTTAGCTACCAAAATATAAATTAGAGTATTAGAAATTATGCTAATAGTGGGCGGTATGGTCTGAAGGGAGGAATGAAAACAATGAGGAGAGATAAGGAAGAGGGTGAAAAAAGCGAAGGGGGCTCTATTTCTACGGTTGGAGTGGAGATAGGAGAGAAGGGCATAGTTTCAGAGATCCATCAGAAGGAAGGAAGAAAAGTTTAGAAGCACAGGCATTGTCAGCCATAAAGTCATGGCATTGGGTTGGAATTTGGGACTAGAGAAATGGTGAGTGGAGGGTGAAGAGAGCATTGGCCTAGGAAATACAATTCAGTACATTAATTCAATTTCATAAACTTAAAAATTGTAAATATGTTTTTTTCTGTTATCTAGATGTTAACTATGCTAACAGTACATGACTTAGACTTACTAATTGTTTATTATGTGCTAGCTTCTAGGAGATTTATTATGTATCTGGAACTATTCTTTTTTTAAGTAGATTTTTTTAAGAACCATTTGAGAACAAGTTGTAGACATTATGAGACTTTACCTCTAAATCCTTTAGCATGTGCCTCCTAAAAACAAGGATTTTCTTTATAGCTGTAATATATCATAAATAGATTTTTTTAAGAACCATTTGAGATCAAGTTGTAGACATTATGAGACTTTACCTCTAAATCCTTTAGCATGTGCCTCCTAAAAACAAGGATTTTCTTTATAGCTGTAATATATCACCCAAGAAATATAATACTGCTACATATTATTCTCTAATATTCAGCTTACATCTAAATATCCCAGTTGGTTCCAATTATATCCTTTATCTGACTTTCTTTTTGAATTTATTTATTTATTTAAAAATTAGGTTCAGGGCGGGCCGCGGTGGCTCAGCGGGCAAAGTGCTTGCCTGCTATGCCGAAGGACCTCGGTTCGATTCCCGGCCCCAGCCCATGTAACAAAAACGGAGAAACAGAATACAATAAAAAACAAGAAAATGTTTAAAAATGTTTCCCTTTCTTCCTTCCTTCCTTCCTTCTATCCTTCCTTCCTTCTCTCTGTCTTTCCTTTAAAAAAAAAAAAAAAAAAAAAAAAAAAAAAAAAAAAAATTAGGTTCAGGATCTAATTAAGTCTGATGCATTGCAATTCATTGTTAATTTCTTTTACTCTAGAAGTTCACCAGCTCCACCCACTGTGCAATTTCACTGGTCTTACATGACTTTGATGTTTTTTAAAGATGTAGGGTGCATTTGTTTTTGCAGACTGTACCTCAGTTGGGATTTGTTTGATTGTTTTCTCCTGATTAGATTCAGGGTCAATTTTTTATTTGTTTGGCAAAAATACCACCTGGGCGATGTTTTTCTTCTCAGTGCATCATATCAGAAAACACATGTGTCAGTATGCCTCACTGTTGGTGACCAGACACTCTCCTAAGTGCTTTATTCATCTGTTTTTTAAACTACCTTATGCTGTAACTATAGCTTTTATTTTTTATAGAATACACTATTTTTTACATAAAGACACTGAGAGGTTAAGTGTCTTGACAAAGGTCACATAGCTGGTAAATAGTAAAGCAGGCTTTTGAACCCAGATAGTTGCTCCAGATTTGGTAAATTGAGCCACTAGAGACTAATAACTTAGTTTGTAATTCTTTGTTCATCACTTGCTTCCAAGAAATGTAAGTGAAGGCCAGGAGATTGATCTCAAGGCCTGAAGTGAGGTCATTTCCTCCAGAGCTATCTGTGTGCTGTGAATTCCACCTCTACCATTTACAGGCAAAAGTGGTAGAGAGTCAGAGAACCACCTGGAGAGTTTAACATGGAGTTTGAGGAACAGAAGGACCTGACTCACCCTAAGAAAATCAAAAGGTAAGTTTGACGATATATCCTTATAGAGAGAATAATGGCAGGGGAAAGGTCTGGTTGCTCTGAGGGATCGGTTGTGGATACTGCAGAAGAGTCTAAGTTATCTAAAAGTATCCTATCACAGAGACCTATTTGAAGGGATAAAGTGACCCCAACCAAGAGCCTCTGTGATGGGCTACCAGAAAGTAGAAATTAGGAGGCAATTTCAAGGGGCTTCCCAGGAAGACATAGCCCATGACATGCATCCCTACAGATGAGTCTTCAGAGAACGTATTTGGGAAAGAACTTTGCTTTACCTCTTTTATCTCTTTCCTCTGCTTCCCAACCCTGAAGGATTCAGAAAAGAGCATAGTAAAAGAAGATAAGTCTAAGAGTTGGGAGGGATGGGGAAGAATGGCCATGCCTTCTTCTGCACTGTAAGCCTTGTAACCTGTATCAGGCTCAAGCAGGCAAAGAACTAACTATCAAAGTTTAAATGGGAGGTTAAGGTGTACAATTAAATTGGACTCATCTTTGTATATTACTTGAGAAATGAGAATGTTAGTAATTGAAAATTAATGTGAAATATGGGATTTACCTAAAGATTTCATCCAGGGACATAAAAGCGTGAATAACGACGCAGGTTAAAGAGTCAGTAGTGAGAAAGAACTGGATTTAATTAATTCAGTACACTGGCTGCCTAAGTATTGCGTCCCTTTCCAGTTCCAGAACTGAACTCTGAGAAAGAACTACTTTCTTAGCAACCGCCAGGCTTTCTCTCACCTTTGACTCTAATTTAGGAGGAACTGCTTAAGAGTTATTTTTCCCCTGGGAAACTGCCCAGAATGTGTGCTATGTTGCTTTTGTGTGAACTGCAAATAGAACACTTCCAATTGTTGGGTGGAGTAGATTATCACTGACAACATGAAATGTTCTCAGGAATGCCACCCAAATTCTTCCTCTACAATGGGAACCAACTGCAATTGGCTGCGCATAGGCTAGACACTTGTTTGGCTGTTGATTCTGTTCTGGCTGCTGGGCTCTGGAATGCGGACAGTTCCTGTCCATCCTCCAGTGCCATTTCTTCATAACTATGTTGTACAGGCAGCACCCAGTGGCAAAGTTCTTGTTCCATTTCACCTCAGTCCCATTCTGTTTCTAATGCCTCCCTACTTTCTTCCCCTCTCCTTTTTACACTGTACCTATGATACACCAGCTTCTAACCTTTAGCTTTGCCTCCTTTTTCCAGCTTTAGGCTTTCTCTTAGACCTTAGAGGAGATGTTCGTATTCCCGATTAGAGCTGGAATGATCTTCCATAAATAGAGGTTTTGCCTTTTTCCCTGTTGTTCCATCAGTACAAAGTTCACTCAACCCTACCCCAGCCACCCCAAGACCTCCCTCTCAAATCTTCTGATTCCTCAATCAGCCAACTGCCCTGTCTCTGGGCTCCTCAAGGTACCAAAGGAAGGAAGTCCGGTATTTTGCTTACAGCACCACATTGTAGAAGAATATAGGAGCAGAATTGATCTACTTCTTCCAACAGAGAAGAATATCCTCTTCCCTTCATCTGCAATAGAGAAGGGCTCCCTTAAAGTGCCTTATAATTGCATGAAAGTAGGTGCAAACAGAGTGAGGAATGGAAATTTTGTTTATATTCAAATTAAAATATCTCTTAATTAAGAGAGAAAGAACAACATTAATTAGTTCATGTGTGTTTTGGTTTGTTAAAGCTGCCAGAATGCAATATACCAGAAAGGATGGCTTTTAAAAGGGAATTTATTGTTACATGTTTAAAAGCTCTAAGGCCATAACATTTTCCAAACTGAGGCATCCAGAGAAAAATACTTGACTCAAGAAAGGCTGATGCCTGTCACGTGGACAGTAGGTGCCTGGTGTCTGCTAGTCCTTATTCCCTGTTCCATTGCTTCCAGCTTCTGATTCCAGTAGCTACATATCTTAAATGGGTGGAGTCACATCTCCATCTAATCAAAAGGTCACACCCACAACTGGGTGCATCACATCTCCATGAAACAATGCAATCAAAAAGATTCTACCCTACAATATTATACCATGAGTAAAGAACATGGCTTTTCTGGGGTATGCAACAGTTTCAAACTGGCACAATGTGCTTATGGAATCATTCTATATGAACTGGCTTAAAATTAAATAAATTTAAATAAATGTATTTTATTCCATTGAAGGATGATGACAAAGAACAGAACAAACTGCCATTTTAAATTAGAAGGAAAATTATGTACTAGGTTCAAGCATATGAAACTTCTCTTATTCAAATACTCTGCCAATATTTGAGCATTTTAGCAAAAGAAAATGTCAATTTTGTGTGGTTCTGCCCAATATTAATATTTTAAAAACAAAAATTTCTGATAATATTTCTCTTCTGTAAATGTTTTTCAATTTTAATTTACTCTGTCTAAGTTTTTTTTAAATATTATTTTCAATTACTTCACATTGCCAGTAGAGTGCATTGACCACTTGGTGATATCACTGGAAATTTCAAAAATAAAATGTAAGTATAGAGGCATCTGGTTATGATTTGCCTTTCCTTTTCTCCAGTTGCATAATTCAAGTTGATGCTGCATAATTCTTTTTCCTTTTATTACATTCCATATGGTGGCAGAACAACTACCAAAGATGAATACTTTGAGTACCTTCCATATCAAAGCTACAGCTTTCACATTCTGTTCTATTGATACTGCATTTTGGCAGTGGATAAAGGGACACAGCTAAAGTCTATGCTCATAATCGGTTTTATTTGAGAAAGATTTCCTTTGAACTAGTGACCACCCATGATTTTATAATTATCAGAAATTAACTAGCTCAGCATTTCTTGTAGGAAATATTCACAATTCACCTCCTTGCTTTTGGAAAAGGAGAAAAGAAAAAAGAAGAAAAGAAAAGGAAAGGAAAAATAGTAAGGAAAATTAGAGAGCTCCATTTTGCTTAGGAATAGTCCACAATGCAATGCTAACACTGTATTTGCCTGCACAGCATTCTTTCAAGCACAATCTTAAAAATCTTTTTACTTTCTCAGAACCCTACAGAGAAGAAAACTAAGAGAAGTTTTATTTTCTGAAAAGTGTGACAATTCCAGGGTAAGTATTCTGATATGTTCCATAAAAACTGTAGACAGACTATTAAAGCATTTTGCAAAGAATATTCTCATATGCATTTCAGTATGATTTGAAATTCTTATGGTTGTGCAATGTTATTTAAATTAAGAAGCTAACTGGACATTTTAAAGGTAGAACACTTTAAACTTAAATCTAAAACTTGGCAAAGATGCATGTGTTAAGTTGACTGGGCACCTACACATAGGATATAAACTTTGCAAGGCCCTGCAAAATCTTCAAATATACCCTCCTTCAAACCCCTTTTCCCACTTGTATTCATTTTCCCACCCTTTGGGAAAATGTGGGAAATAGACAGTGGGAGCTTTGTTTCCAGTGGCTTTGTCTGCTTGCAGCCACTGGTAAAATAAACAATACTCAAATTGGCCAAGTCCTGGGTAGAGCTTGGAGGACTGGGAGAGCTTTTCCAATAACCCAACACGGATGACTTCATCAGATTATCTGGTTGTAAACTTACCTCATCTAGCATAATTGGATTGCAGCATCCTATGCAGATCAGTATAAAACTAGCTTAGGCCATGGGATATTAAGTGAGAGACTTCCCACCCCTGGGAAGAGATCTAAAGGAAGACTATTGAAGAGAAACTTGCCTTCTTTTACTTTATCCTGGCCCTATATATCAATGAAGCTTCTGACACACTTCAGGATCCTGTCAGTCAGATGTGTAATTATGAAAAATTCTCATAATTTCCTTCTGGGACTGTATTGATAAATTCTTCTCTGAATTAAGCCCAGCAATAGCTGAAAATATACACAACCAGTGCTGGGATTGAGACATCAGATTCATTTTATGACCTAATCCACTAGAAATTTATGTGATTATAAAAAATCTTTGAAGAAATTTCAGTGTTTTAAAATACTTTTGGTCAGTTTTATAATTTCATATTTGTTGGGCAGGGGAAGGTATGAATAAATGGAAGTTATTAAACAGAAAAAATTGGTAGATAACATGCCTTTTGGTTCTTACTAATTAGGTTTCAGGTGGGATATATAAATGGAATTTGAAAAAATTTATATAAAAGATTTAAATACTTCATATCAAAAGATTTACATTCCCATCCACACCTATCCCCTTTACCCACCTTTCAGGAATTTAGCTATTTGAATTTAGCGTTTGATAAGTTTACCACAGCCCGCTGAATGCTTTTGGGTACTTTAAATTTGTTTTTACTGTATTAGGCATATGACTGCAAACATATTACAAAATAATTATATAAGCAGTAGAAACATTATAGTCCATCCTGATAAATAAAGCTCAGACAGAAATCATAATCTTGATTCAACTAGAACTTGATGTTAAGGAATGAAGAATTTGTTTGTCTTGCCTCCTCCCAAACCTCAAGTAATAAATCTCAAAAGCTTCAATATTGATTCAACAAAATGAATGGCTTAGTCATTTCAGAAGAACTCTGACAAGTGGACAAATGCTGCCATGGTGACATTTTGATATGCAGTGTGGTTACTGAGCCTTGCTGGTTTCCTCCCCCTGCCATTGAAGCAAAATGACAAACCACGGGAAGTGCCACCCACAGCGGTCCTAAACCAGAGGCAACTTTAAAAAAAGAAAAAAAAAAAAAAAAAAACGGAAAATATTTAATTAGCTATTCTTAAAAGATTACAAACTCCATATACATTAGTGTCTGGTTTATGAGGAAAATTCCTTTTAAAATATGAGAAAAACTGACATGATTCTTGTTAAGAAATAAAAACTATTATTGATCTTAAAAAGTTTCAGACATCATTATTGATAAATGTTTGTAAACAGACTTCGTGAGGAAAAAATATTTTTAACTTGGAAAGATTAAGACTTAAAATATTTTCCCCAGGGTATATAAAAATTGTACCTAATTAATCCTTTGCTAAATAATAATAATATATTCTATATGGCCGTAATTAAAATAAAAATACAATATGTATGATCAAATATGATTAATGTTTACATCTGTAAGGAGAAGAGACTCTTTGTTAGAAAGCAATATGTGTATTTGGCTATTCCTTGATCTTACTATTCACTGCATAGAGCAATTATGTGTATGTTCTTTTCTCCACTAGTATAAAATATATCTAGATATAGTAAAGGCAAATACAATACACATAATAACAATGAAAATAAACAGCAATGAAAAACATGAAAATGCTTTCAAATATGTGATTATGAATTTGTCAAATTTATTTAGGTAAAATTAACATTGTAGTTCTTCACTATTGGATTAATTAACTCAGAAGTAAAACTTTCTCAATTGCATCTTAAATATAGCTAGAGTAAGAAATTAATATCTTTAATTTTTTCATTTTACTGAATACTTACTATGTATCAGACTACATTATTTCATTTAACTTACATACAAACTTGTGCAGTAGGTATAATAAGAATCTCCATTTTGTTGATAAGGAAACTTAGTTGTGAAAGATTAATAAACTTATCTAAGTTGCTCAACCTACCTATACTCTACTATCTTTTGGCATCACCTGGACTTAACCTTGTAAAATGCTTTTATTTTTTCCTCTGTTTCTTGAGAAATAGAAACTATACTACTGACCTTAACAAAGCCTCAGACTTTTTGTTCTACAAACAGATTGAGGAATGTTTTTGAACTTAAGAAAATAAAGATTTAAAATATTTGTCGTAGAACATAAAAATCATATTTAATCCTTTGCTTTCTTACTCATTGTGCTGGTCTGAATCTGTGGTGGACCCCAGAAAAGCCATGCCCTTTGATCCTCATTCAATATTGCCGGATGAGAGCATTTTGATTGTTTCCATGAAGATGTGACGCACCCAATTGTGGGTGGTAACTTTTGATCAGATGATTTCCATGGAGCTGTGTCTCTACCCACTGAAGGTGGAGTTGCTTGCTGGAATCCTTTAAGAGAGGAAACATTTTGGAGAGAGTCCCTTTTTTGGTAGAGCCACGAGAAAGCCAGCAGATGCCGCCATGTTCACCATGTGCCCTTCCAGCTGAGAGAGAAATGTTGAACGTCGTTGACTTTCTTGAACCAAGGTATCTTTCCCTGGATGCCTTAATTGGACATTTCTATAGACTTGTTTTAATTGGGACATTTTTTCGGCCTTAGAACTGTAAACTAGCATCTGATTAAATTCCCCTATTTAAAAGCCATTCCATTTCTGGTATATTGCATTCAGGCAGCTAGCAAACTAGAACACTCATTAATTTTAGAAAAATTAAATATTGGAGAGTATTAGAAAAGAAGCTGTAACCAAGTAAAAAAAAGAGAGAGAGAGAAGAAAGGGGTTGTTGCTGAAATTTTTTTTTTTTTTTTTTTTGGTCATCCTGTGTCATGGTCAGGTTCATGTGTCAACTTGACCAGGTGGTGGTGCCCGGTTGTCTGGTCAGGCAAGTTCTGGCCTGTCTGTTGCTATGAGGACATTTCATGGACTTAAATCATGACCGTGTTGGTGGCATCCACAACTGACTGCATTTGCAATCAGTTAAGGGAGTGTCTTCTAATCACTGGAAGGCTTTTAAGGAGGATTCAGAAGAGACAGTCACTCTTCCTATTTCAGCCAGCAAACTTCTCCTGTGAGTTCACTGAGGACCTTCATTGGAGCTGCTGCATTGCAGCCTGCCCTACAGACCTTGGACTCTACATCCCACGGTTACATGAGATGCTTTTATTCACTTTATATTTATGGATATCTCCTGCTGATCCTGTTTCTCTAGAGAACCCTAGCTAATACATCATGTTTCTGGTTTAAAATTCTTAATTTTTGTTGTCTATGATAGTCTAGGTTGACTGCTAGTTTATCAAGCATCTTACATTTTAAATTAAGGAAGAACTATTCTTTATATACTTCATCTATGTAGGGACTAAATTTCAAGGCAGATTAGGCATTTCAAACCAATCATGATAAATTGTGATAAAACTGGTTACTTCTAGATGACCCATAAATAATCTAGATACATTTCAGGGCAATGAAATGTTTTGGCAAGACAGGGAAATTTGGAGACTGAGACTCCTACATACCTTTTCAGCCTCTTTCCTCTAATAACTCTTTAACTTACTGAGAAGCAGCTCTCAGCAACCCAAACTTACCTAATCATAACCAACCAGAGCTTGAAACACTCCTCATATGTAACTCTTTCCCAGGAAGACGTGGTGCCATCTCCAGCTGGAGGAGTGTTTGAACCCTTTCAGCCATAATCCTTTGTTTTACCTCTTCCCTCACAGAACTGAATAGATTTCAACTGTCAGGTAGTGGTTTTGGTTTCAGTTTTGTTTTGCTTTTCATCTGTAGAAGTGTGATCATGGAAGTCTTGGTGTAGGGTAGGAAAGATGTAAAAAAAAATGCTTCTCAGGAACCATTTTATAGACTTCCAATCCTTCCAGGCTTCCAACTTTGTTATTTTCTGATATATCTTATGTCCCCTGCCCTGCCCCCCAGAAGTACTTGCAGTTTTCCAAGCCCATCTCTAGCTTTTTACCACTTTATAAGTAAGGTACATGTTTTCCCTGTACTTCCCTGTACTAGCTCTTTTTGGTGGGACAACTGCAGGGGGCACTGCTCACATAAATTTCCAGGTGAGAGGCATTCCCTAGAGCTGCGCAACTCCTGTGGTGCTGGAGGGTTTGGTATAGACAAGCATGCTCCCAAACCATAAGGATCTCAAACCTAAAGTCTTTTCATTGACTGGTAATTTGGCATTCATATGACTTTGAGTTTAGATCCATAGCCAGGACTCATTGCTTCTTTTGAATAGCACTTCCACAAGTGTATTTTGAAGGCTACTGACAAGAATGACATAGAGAAAAGAGTTATGTGACCAAATAAATTTATGAATTAGTGGGTTAAGCAAACTTAAACTGGTTTCCTTCCTACAGTTCTCAGATCTTTTCATATTTTATTGTGCTTGTTGATTTTCTAAGACTGTATCCCACCTTGATAATTTGATTATGGAATGATTTGCCTTTTTACAAACTTGGGGAAATGCTGATATAACTGGTTTACTGATGGGTTTTAATTCACTGGGGTCCAAACAAGAATCATCATTTTCTCAACTTTTTTTCCCTTAAGTGTCCTATGTTAAATCATTCTTTCCCAATGGGTAGCACATCTCTTGGGCAGATTCCACAACTTATATAGTTTAAAACACCAAGCTCAAATCATATTTAAAGTTTTTTCCTCCTGATTGTTGGCTGGACCACTGGTTCTGGAGACCTGAAATGGGGAGGAGTCATGGACAGGTCTTGAAATGTGTTCAGTGTGTGCAGCTGTATATGCCGATTTTGGTTTTTAGAAGTTCTTGCTTTTCTATCTGTTCCTTTTTAAGACCGAACACTTCTGATACTGAGAGTATAGAGGGAGAATAGGAGGACAAACATCCCTTTGCTTAACTGCCTACCTGTGTTGTCCCCTTCTTTATGGTTATGTCTCCTTCTCTATATAAGACAGACTAGCTATCTTCTGGGTGACTAGCATACTGACTTTCTCAGAGGCACATGGGTAAGTTCTGGTGGGTTATGTGAACTCTCCCCATTTCATGGTTTCTTGAAGTAGATTTCTCCTTCACTATCCCCTTGAGCTACTTCCCAGAAATACACAGCCTCCTGTTCCTGGGATCTTCTTATAGCATAAGTTGTTTGTTCTCTTGGGGCAGGAATTGGAGAGATTTTGCTCAAGTGTAGCTTCTCTGCTGTCACTTAATTCATAGGAAACCTATACATCCTTATCTCTGTCCTACCAAATATTCTTCGTAGTGCTCAGGTCAGAACATATCAACAAATCCATTGGCTTGAGCATACATCCAACAGGGAATGAGTTGCCTATCCCCCTTCTCTACCACAATGTCTAATCTCTACCACAGTTCTTCTGGAGTTCCATCTCATTTGACTCCTGGAGGAGAGAGAAATGCCAGAGCTTTTCCCCTAGGCTAACTACTAATGGCTGCTTCACCTTTCCTTTTCCCTCTCCAGCTTTGGAGGCAGATGATTGTTATATATTCAGTTCTTCCACCCCATAGAAAACCCTGGAGTCAGAATCTGGTACCAATGGTTGGCAGCTTTCTTTAGAAGTTTTTCCCTTAAGTATCCTATGTCAAATCTATATCACCTATATCACCGATTCTGGAGGGGCAGAGAATGGCTCATTCAGTGCATTGGTTAAACTATACAATGTACACCACAGATAGACAAGAAGCACCAATGCGGATGTTGAAAATAGTAGTTAGATTGTATTTTTAAAAAAAGAGATGGAAGGAATGAGGCATGAGAGATGAGGAACTCGGGGAAGTCAGTTAAGAATCAGAATTTTAGGCCAGAGTAAGCCAAAAAAAAAAAAAGGTATATAGCAGTTGTTAGGGTCAGATCACAATATTAATGAGAAACAAGGTACAGAAAAATGAAGCAGGACCTAGGGCAAGGTATAGCCCAGATTTCAAACAAAATCAGAGCTAGAGTATCCATTTGATGTAATATAGTAGAGCGACCTTATTGGACAGGACAACAAATTCTCCCACAGCTTCCTGAGATCTGGTACCACATCTGCATTCATCTTTTTATCTCTGAGACTTAATGCATAATTGGTACTCAATAAATATTTGTTGAGTGAATTAATCAAGTTAGGACACCAAATATCAGAAAGAACTTGATCACTAAAGTAATTCTTGCTTCTGAATAGAGCAGGGTTTGGGAAAACATGGCCCTGGGGCTACTGATGGTCCACCACCTGTTTCTGTCAGTAAGTTTTATTGGAGCACAGACATGCTCATTCATATATGCATTATCTTTGGCAGCTTTCATTCTACAATGGCAGAGCTGAGTAGCTGTGGCAGAGACTGTGTGGCCCGCAAGCCTAAAATATTTACTATCTCCCTTTATAGAAAAAAAAATTGCTGATCCATGGCACAGAGCTTTAAAACTATCTTTACATGTGGTTCATGTTGAGTGTGACTCAGTCACAGCATGGCTAACTCAGGTCCTACAGGAGATCCTAAGTAGAGGTAATTGGGAGCATCTGGAGGGAACCAAAACAGGGTTGGTCATCTTGATACAAACAAGTAATCTCTTCTGTTCCATCTCTGAACCATCTTTGTTTGCCTCTCTCTGATGGCATTGCGTTTTTGATTATCATGATTTATGCCTTCTTTCTTCTACACGTGAACTATATAAAGGCAGAGAACACGATTGGTCCATGTCCATATGCATATCCTGAGTGTCTAGTAGTGCTTCTGAATAAATAGGCATTCATTTAAAATATGCACTGCAGCCAGAAAAAGAGGAAAAGTCAGGTCTGGCAGGTCAGAGGTGGCAGGCTTTTAAGTGTTACTAAGCAAGAGATCAGTTAAATGAAAACCAATTTGGAGTAAAGAGTTTGAGGATCTGGGTTTCACTGTGTAAGAGACTCTTCAGGGAATCACTCAGATTTGCTGAGACTTTTTCTTTCCAGAGGTCCAAGAATATTAATTTGGCTTTCTCTGACCCAAGAGCAGAATCTCAGGCTTTAAACTTTAAAATAGTTTAAAGTATTCACAACTATTAAATGGAGTTGCTGATCCCCTTGGGACAGAAAATTATTCCCTTTGGCTCACAAGTTCTATTTCTGGGTGTGACAATGGGAACTCCTTGTCACTTCTTTGTCCCACCACATCCAATGATTGCTTAATGAGCTCCTACTATGTGCCAGATTCTTAGAGAACTTGGGGTTTTTCCCCCATATTATGGAAAAAGCTAAGCACTAAAATATATTGAGAACCTTACTCTATATTGGTGTGCAAGGGGGGACGATTCGGGTGGCTAGCTGCCTGGTTCTTGGAATCCAAGAGGGTCCGAACCTAGAGTGGGGAGAGAAAGAGGACCCCAGGGCTGTGACTATCTCCTGATAATCACTTAATTTTTTTTTCCCTGAATGAGTCTCAACACCCAAATGGAAGAAGCCTTTGGCAGACATATTTGGGCATTCTTGAATAACATCCATCCTGCATAGACGGGGTGCCTGACACTCCTTAGTTTGGCTTTGCTGCTTTGGTGAAAATCCCTTATGCATGTTTAGACTTAGATATGTGAAACCTCTGCTATGAGAAGCACCTTTTCCAAGGAACAAGAAAATCTTTTAAGAAGGTTTATAAGGCTTGCTTAGTATGTAAGATGAACTACATTGGAGTAGGAAGGACAATTTGTGACATAAGTACTTTTCTTCTAGGGTTAAAAAAAATGAATTGCTTTTTACTATGTGAAATTTGGAGTTTTTTAAAAATTGATTCAATGAAGATTACTGTCAGAAAAAAGGCTTACACTCCATCAGTGATGCTTTTAGTCAGAATTAGGAATTAGATCAACTTTGTTTAGAGAAACTTCAACTTTCCTTTTGGCATCTTTCTCTCTTAGTGGCACCTGCCACCTTCCACCCAGTGATCCTTTTCCTTTCTTTTTGTTTTCCTTATCAAAGTATGATTTTTTTTAATTTATTTTTATTTTTTTATTAACGGAAAGAAAAAAAAAAGAAATTAACACAACATTTAGAAATCATACCGTTCTACATATGCACTCAGTAATTCTTAACATCATCACATAGATGCATGATCATTATTTCTTAGTACATTTGCATCGGTTTAGAGGAACTAGCAACACGACAGAAAAAGATATAAAATGTTAATATAAAGAAAAGAAATAAAAGTAGTAATAATAATAAAAAATAACAACAAACAAGCAAACAAAAACAAAAAAAACCCTATAGCTCAGATGCAGCTTCATTCAGTGTTTTAACATGATTACTTTACAATTAGGTATTATTGTGCTGTCCATTTTTGAGTTTTTGTATCTAGTCCTGTTGCACAGTCTGTATCCCTTCAGCTCCAATTACCCATTGTCTTACCCTGTTTCTAACTCCTGCTGAACTCTGTTACCAATGACATATTTCAAGTTTATTCTCGAATGTCCGGTCACATCAGTGGGACCATACAGTATTTGTCCTTTAGTTTTTGGCTGGATTCACTCAGCATAATATTCTCTAGGTCCATCCATGTTATTACATGGTTCACAAGTTTATCTTGTCTTAAAGCTGAATAATATTCCATCGTATGTATATACCACAGTTTGCTTAGCCACTCTTCTGTTGATGGAGATTTTGGCTGTTTCCATCTCTTTGCAATTGTAAATAGCGCTGCTATAAACATTGGTGTGCAAATGTCCGTTTGTGTCTTTGCCCTTAAGTCATTTGAGTAGATACCTAGCAATGGTATTGCTGGATCGTATGGCAATTCTATATTCAGCTTTTTGAGGAACCGCCAAACTGCCTTCCACAGTGGTTGCACCCTTTGACATTCCCACCAACAGTGGATAAGTGTGCCTCTTTCTCCGCATCCTCTCCAGCACTTGTCATTTTCTGTTTTGTTGATAATGGCCATTCTGGTGGGTGTGAGATGATATCTCATTGTGGTTTTGATTGGCATTTCTCTAATGGCCAGGGACATTGAGCATCTCTTCATGTGCCTCTTGGCCATCCGTATTTCTTCTTCTGGTAGGTGTCTGTTCAAGTCTTTTTCCCATTTTGTAATTGGGTTGGCTGTCTTTTTGTTGTTAAGTTGAACAATCTCTTTATAAATTCTGGATACTAGACCTTTATCTGATATGTCGTTTCCAAATATTGTCTCCCATTGTGTAGGCTGTCTTTCTACTTTCTTGATGAAGTTCTTTGATGCACAAAAGCGTTTAATTTTGAGGAGTTCCCATTTATTTATTTCCTTCTTCAGTGCTCTTGCTTTAGGTTTAAGGTCCATAAAACCGCCTCCAGTTGTAAGATCCATAAGATATCTCCCAACATTTTCCTCTAACTGTTTTATGGTCTTAGACCTAATGTTTAGATCTTTGATCCATTTTGAGTTAATTTTTGTATAGGGTGTGAGATACGGGTCTTCTTTCATTCTTTTACTTATGGATATCCAGTTCTCTAGGCACCATTTATTGAAGAGACTGTTCTGTCCCAGGTGAGTTGGCTTGACTGCCTTATCAAAGATCAGATGTCCATAGATGAAAGGGACTATATCTGAGCACTCTATTTGATTCCATTGGTCGATATATCTATCTTTATGCCAATACCATGCTGTTTTGACCACTGTGGCTTCATAATATGCCTTAAAGTCCGGCATCGCTAGACCTCCAGCTTCGTTTTTTTTCCTCAAGATGTTTTTAGCAATTTGGGGCAACCTGCCCTTCCAGATAAATTTGCTTATTGGTTTTTCTAATTCTGAAAAATAAGTTGTTGGGATTTTGATTGGTATTGCATTGAATCTGTAGATGAGTTTAGGTAGGATTTGACATCTTAATTATATTTAGTCTTCCAATCCATGAACACGGTATGCCCTTCCATCTATTTAGGTCTTCTGTGATTTCTTTTAGCAGTTTTTTGTAGTTTTCTTTACATAGGTTTTTTGTCTCTTTGGTTAAATTTATTCCTAGGTATTTTATTCTTTTAGTTGTGATTGTAAATGGGATTCGTTTCTTGATTTCCGCCTCAGCTTGTTCATTACTAGTGTATAGAAAAGCTACAGATTTTTGAATGTTGATCTTGTAGCCTGCTACTTTGCTGTACTCATTTATTAGCTCTAATAATTTTATTGTGGATTTTTCTGGGTTTTCTACGTATAGTATCATATCGTCTGCAAACAGTGATAGTTTTACTTCTTCCTTTCCAATTTTGATGCCTTGTATTTCTTTTTCTTGCCTAATTGCTCTGGCTAGAACTTCCAACACAATGTTGAATAATAGTGGTGATAGTGGACATCCTTGTCTTGTTCCTGATCTTAGGGGGAAAGTTTTCAATTTTTCCCCATTGAGGATGATATTAGCTGTGGGTTTTTCATATATTCCCTCTATCATTTTAAGGAAGTTCCCTTGTATTCCTATCTTTTGAAGTGTTTTCAGCAGGAAAGGATGTTGAATCTTGTCAAATGCCTTCTCTGCATCAATTGAGATGATCATGTGATTTTTCTGCTTTGATTTGTTGATATGGTGTATTACATTAATTGATTTTCTTATGTTGAACCATCCTTGCATACCTGGGATGAATCCTACTTGGTCATGATGTATAATTCTTTTAATGTGTTGTTGGATACGATTTGCTAGAATTTTATTGAGGATTTTTGCATCTGTATTCATTAGAGAGATTGGTCTATAGTTTTCTTTTTTTGTAATATCTTTGCCTGGTTTTGGTATGAGGGTGATGTTGGCTTCATAGAATGAATTAGGTAGTTTTCCCTCCACTTCGATTATGTTGAAGAGTTTGAGGAGAGTAGGTACTAATTCTTTCTGGAATGTTTGATAGAATTCACATGTGAAGCCGTCTGGTCCTGGACTTTTCTTTTTAGGGAGCTTTTGAATAACTACTTCAATCTCTTTACTTGTGATTGGTTTGTTGAGGTCGTCTATTTCTTCTTGAGTCAAAGTTGGTTGTTCATGTCTTTCCAGGAACCTGTCCATTTCCTCTAAATTGTTGTATTTATTAGCGTAAAGTTGTTCATAGTATCCTGTTATTACCTCCTTTATTTCTGTGAGGTCAGTAGTTATGTCTCCTCTTCCATTTCTGATCTTATTTATTTGCATCCTCTCTCTTCTTCTTTTTGTCAATCTTGCTAAGGGCCCATCAATCTTGTTGATTTTCTCATAGAACCAACTTCTGGTCTTATTGATTTTCTCTATTGTTTTCATGTTTTCAATTTCATTTATTTCTGCTCTAATCTTTGTTATTTGTTTCCTTTTGCTTGCTTTGGGATTAGTTTGCTGTTCTTTCTCCAGTTCTTCCAAGTGGACAGTTAATTCCTGCATTTTTGCCTTTTCTTCTTTTCTGATAAATGCATTTAGGGCAATAAATTTCCCTCTTAGCACTGCCTTTGCTGCGTCCCATAAGTTTTGATATGTTGTGTCTTCATTTTCATTTGCCTCTAGGTATTTACTAATTTCTCTTGCAATTTCTTCTTTGACCCACTTGTTGTTTAAGAGTGTGTTGTTGAGCCTCCACTTATTTGTGAATTTTCTGGCATTCTGCCTATTATTGATTTCCAACTTCATTCCTTTATGATCCGAGAAAGTGTTGTGTATGATTTCAATATTTTTAAATTTGTTAAGACTTGCTTTGTGACCCAGCATATGGTCTATCTTTGAGAATGATCCATGAGCACTTGAAAAAAAGGTGTATCCTGCTGTTGTGGGATGTAATGTCCTATAAATGTCTGTTAAGTCAAGCTCATTTATAGTAATATTCAGATTGTCTATTTCTTTATTGATCCTCTGTCTAGATGTTCTGTCCATTGATGAGAGTGGTGAATTGAAGTCTCCAACTATTATGGTATATGAGTCTATTTCCCTTTTCAGTGTTTGCAGTGTATTCCTCACATATTTTGGGGCATTCTGGTTCGGTGCGTAAATATTTATGATTGTTATGTCTTCTTGCTTAATTGTTCCTTTTAATAGTATATAGTGTCCTTCTTTGTCTCTTTTAACTGTTTTACATTTGAAGTCTAATTTGTTGGATATTAGTATAGCCACTCCTGCTCTTTTCTGGTTGTTATTTGCATGAAATATCTTTTCCCAACCTTTCACTTTCAACCTATATTTATCTTTGGGTCTAAGATGTGTTTCCTGTAGACAGCATATAGAAGGATCCTGCTTTTTAATCCATTCTGCCAATCTATGTCTTTTGATTGGGGAATTCAGTCCATTAACATTTAGAGTTATTACTGTTTGGATAATATTTTCCTCTACCATTTTGCCTTTTGTATTATATATGTCATATCTGACTTTCCTTCTTTCTACACTTTTCTCCATGCCTCTCTCTTCTGTCTTTTTGTATCTGACTCTAGTGCTCCCTTTAGTATTTCTTGCAGAGCTGGTCTCTTGGTCACAAATTCTCTCAGTGACTTTTTGTCTGAGAATGTTTTAATTTCTCCCTCATTTTTGAAGGACAATTTTGCTGGATATAGGAGTCTTGGCTGGCAGTTTTTCTCTTTTAGTAATTTAAATATATCATCCCACTGTCTTCTAGCTTCCATGGTTTCTGCTGAGAAATCTACACATAGTCTTATTGGGCTTCCCTTGTATGTGACAGATTGTTTTTCTCTCGCTGCTTTCAAAATCCTCTCTTTCTCTTTGACCTCTTACATTTTAACTAGTAAGTGTCTTGGGGAATGCCTATTTGTGTCTAATCTCTTTGGGGTGCGCTGCACTTCTTGGATCTGTAATTTTAGGTCTTTGATAAGAGTTGGGAAATTTTCAGTGATAATTTCTTCCATTAGTTTTTCTCCTCCTTTTCCCTTCTCTTCTCCTTCTGGGACACCCACTACACGTATATTTGTACGGTTCACATTGTCCTTGAGTTCCCTGATAGCTTGTTCAAATTTTTCCATTCTTTTCCGGATAGTTTCTGTTTCTTTTTGGAATTCAGATGTTTCATCCTCCAAATCACTAATTCTATCTTCTGTCTCTTTAAATCTGTCATTGTAGGTATCCATTGTTTTTTCCATCTTTTCTACTTTATCTTTCACTTCCATAAGTTCTGTGATTTGTTTTTTCAGTTTTTCTATTTCTTCTTTATGTTCGGCCCATGTCTTCTTCATGTCCTCCCTCAATTTATCGATTTCGTTTTTGAAGAGGTTTTCCATTTCTGTTTGTATATTCAGCATTAGTTGTTTCAGCTCCTGTATCTCATTTGAACTATTTGTTTCTTTGTTTGACTGGGCCATATGTTCAATTTTCTGAGCGTGATCCGTTATCTTCTGCTGGCGTCTGGGCATTTAGTCAGATTTCCCTGGGTGTTCGACCCCACAGGTTGAAAGATTTTTCTGTGCAATCTCTGGGTTCTGTTTTTATCCTGCCCAGTAGGTGGCGCTCGTGGCACACGTTTGTCTACGGATTCCACCAGTGAAAGTTGCTGTGGGTCCTTTAACTCTGGAAAATTCTCGCCGTAGGGGAGGTTTGGCAGCCAAAGCGTCTTGGAAGAATGCCAGCCGGCCTGGGGTTCCGAATGCGGGGAGGGTCGCCGGCCGCCGCAGCACAGGAGAGCGTCCGGCCGAATTAGCTAGTCGGCCCAGGGCGCCAAGCGTGGCGGGAGGGCACTAGCTGTCACAGCCCGGGAAAGTGCACTGTTCCCAGCTGGATGGGGGAGTTACGTGTTTGGAAGGGATCCCCCAGTCACTGTTCTCCGCAGTCTGGGGATTTCCGACCCAACTATCTCAGTTGGTCCGGGGGGCCTCGCGTGGTGGGGGCACCAGCTGCCGCGGCCTAAGGGGACCGCCTGTCCAATTCTACCAGCTGGCCTGGGAAGGTGGAAGGGAAGGACTCCGGTCGCTTGCCGTCCCACCCAGGAAAGCCCGTGCCCCTTGGTGATCTCACCGGAGCTGGTTCTCCCAGATAGTCAGCCGTTCTAGGATGGGGTACGCTGTCCCAGCCGTTCCAGGATGGGGTACGCTGTCCCTTTGATCTCCCTCGTGGCTCCGGGAGCTGCTCTGTATTATCTCCACTCCCTCAGTAGCTGTTCTGGAGGAGGAAAGGTGAGGGCAGCAAGGCTGTCGAGGCTGGTAGCGGAGGAGCCGGTGAAGGCGGGGAAGAGGGCACCGTGGTGGTTGGAGAGCCGCCGGAGCAGGAGGGGGAAGAGAGGGGAGAAGGAGGGCGGGCGGTTCGGCTGCTGCGGGGTGTGGGCGCCGCGCGGCGGGCGGGCGGAGAAAGAGCAAAGTATGATTTTAAGAACAAAAATTTTCTAAGCTGTGAATGATAAATGAGGTTTAAAATATCTCTAATTTAGGTATAGTTATATCTTAACAGGGGATGAGGTCATATATTTTGCTAAGGTTGATTTTTGAAGTATAAGGAAATAAAGCCCTGGTAAACTTTGATATGACAGCCTTATAGGTTCTTTCCAGAGCCCTGCTAACCATGCTTTACTCCTTCTATCCTTTCCTTCCCTTCTTTCCCCCATCCGTCCCCCCCACCCCCCGTTCTTTCTTTCCATGTTTTGAATTCCTATGATGTGTCAGAGCCTATTTCTAGGCTAAGTGAGTAAGATAGAAATTGAACCCACCTTTATGGAGCTTTCATTCTTATGGGCAGACAAAAATACCTAAACAAGAAGATCAAGTATTTGTTAGGAATAAATGGCACAAAGAAAACTAAACAGAGTAATATGTCAGAATGGCTCAAGGAAGGCGTTTCTAAGGAAGGAATAGTTGAATTTCCTCTCGAATGAGGAATGCGATGAGAAGGAGGCAGCCATCTGAGGATCTCTGGGAACAGTGTGCCTGGCCGAGGGAAAAGTTTCTGCAAAGACTCTGAGCAGGAATGATTTTGGTGTGTTTGAGCCATAGAAAGGAGGTCACTGTGATGGGAATATAGTGAAAAGGGGGAGAACAGTACAAGGTGAGACTGGAGAGGCAGAGAGGCACAGAGTTGTGTGGGGCTTTTTAGGCCATTTAGGGAGTTTGGACTTAAGTGCACTGGACATTCATTGGAAGCCTTTCAGCATCCAACAGCATTATGCTACTTTGCCTAATATTTATGCTACAACAACAGTAATGATGTTTCCTGTGGCTTTATTCTTTAAGACAAGATCATCAACTCTCTGGAGAAGCCTTCCACCAATCCATATGATCGCTTTCTCCTAGAGCACCTCTTTCATTCTCCAGGCTGCTTATTTTTTGCTTGGCATATTCTGCTTTGGGGCTGATTAAAATTTTACAGCATAAAGTGCAAATTCAGTGAAGTCAAGGTTGTGTTTTAGAGATCTTTGTCTCTCCCACAGGGTCTTCCAGAGTCTTCTATGAACTAAATACTCAGTAATATGTGTTAATCTTCCCTTATGTAGATTAGAGGAAGAAGAGGTTTTGTAAATTTTCATTTTAACCTATCACAGTGCCAAGGGCAGTGCCATACCAGAGTGAATATGCATGCTCAGTAAATCCAATTATGGAAAATGTGTTTAAGCATGGATCTCAGTGAAACAATGGATTAAAATTGACCCTTTGATTGATAGTCACTTACTTCTTAAGGCTTTTTTTTTTTTTTTTAACATGGGCAGGCACCGGGAATCGAACCCGGATCCTCGGGCATGGCAGTCAAGCACTCTTACCTGCTGAGCCACTGTGGCCCGCCCCGTAAGGCTTTTAATAAATTGAAATAATATTTATCCACAAATAGAGCCCTTAACCATACTAATAAGACTGTTGGTCAAATATATATTTTAGTAAGAGTGAATTAGAAAGTATTTTTTTTATTATTTTCTGTCTCACATTGTGGCTACAATGTATAATTGATTCACTCTTTGACTTTAAATTGTCTCCAGTTTCAGTTCCTGTACAGGGGGATTTAGTACGCATGACTGTCTGTGTTTACTCTGTTAATATGCCCCGGGGATTCACAGATTTCAATTGCAGCATAGTTTCTAAACCCAGATTAGCCTCACAGGAAAGCTGTTCATGTCCTTCATCTTTTAGGTTGCTCTTCTCTCCACCTTTCCTAGTGCCTTCAGTGCAGCATTTGCATTCCCATGCATTTTCTGTATGAAAACCTTTTTGTCTGCATGAACCTTGTCTTTGGTGCCCAGCTCTTTGTTGGCTGCAGCAGTTTTGGAATCAGGCTTTCATCAAGGCTGTGATAATGCTGAAGTAGTTCTCCTGGACAGCAGTTTGTAACTCAGATGTAACTGTCTAGTTATTATTCCTTTCCCGATTCATTCCAAAGATCACCCATATGTACTGATTTAGAATTAGACGGGGACCTAGCCCTGCCTCCGCCTTTACATCAGCCACTCACTCAACTTTTATGTTTAGTTTTTTCCTTCATAAAATTGGTGGTAAGGTGTTGGACTATTAATTTTCAACCTCTTTCAACTGTTTGAAACATATGGATCTAAGAATTCTGCATGTGCTTTAAAAATCTCTGATGCAGATGGGATTTTGCCTGTTGTTAATGTTATGGTCTGACATTGGGGGCTTTAAGTCCTTGGAATAATTCGTTGAGAGATTACCACTTGTCAGGTGTACTGTAAATTGCACTTCACACGTGATTTAATCTTTTTAACAGTCTTATGAGGTAGCAATTATTAATCCTATTTTATAAACGAGGGGACAGATAATTTATCCCAGATGTTGACCTCAGTCCCTGCTTGGATGTGTGCGTGAGAAGACTCTTCATTTCTAAAATTTCACAAATTTATGCACAAATTTTCACAGAGCAATCTCAGTGTTTCTCTCAGCCTTAAAAGATACGCCTTTTAGGAAATAGACTCAGTAAAATGGGCTCTCTCCCTGGGAAAGAAAGGGGAATTGTTTATATTGGATAACCCAGGGCTCCAGGAAAGAGGGCCTCGCTTGCCTAGGTGGGGGGGTTCCTGGTGCCTGAAGGGACCACCGGTAACCGCCTGTCGCGCAACTCGCCCGGGATGCTCGGGAGCAGCCGCAGGGCTGATGCTTCCCTGCTCGCGGGCGGGTCAGCTTCCCCGCCTGGCTGCTGGAAGAGTCCATTAGGGATGGCCAAGGCAGGGTGTTACCGACGCCGGCACGCAGACCTGGCTGCCTGCTGCGTAGAGGAGGGCGCGCTGCCACGGGCGGCCACCCCCGCTCCGCTAGGCAGGTGAGCGCGGCCCCGGGAGCCACCGGCCCTATTGGAGCTGTGAGAAGATGGAGGGGTTGGGGGGGATAGGGGGGATGGGGGTGCGGGGAGGGGGTGAGGGAGAAGGGGGCGGGGGTGAGGGAGAAGGGGGCGGAGGATGCTTCTCCCCTCCTGGCCGGGTAGCGGGAGAAGCAGTCAGCCGGCAGCCCGGGTGAGCCGTGGAGATTGGAGCGAGAGGCCGAGCCAGCGAGGACCTGCGGGGACTGCCGGGCGCGCGCGGATGTCGGTGTCCCCGGGGCTAGGTATGAATTGGGCGGGGGACGGGGCCGCGAGCATCCCGCTGCCTCGGGAAGCGGCCGCAGGGTCCGCGGGTGTGGGGTCGCCGCCCCGGCACCTGCTGCGGGGATGAGCGGCGAGGGCGGCGCGGGCCAATCCCGCGGGGCTGCGGGTCGCCTCTGCCCGCCGCCGTGCTCTCAGCCCGCCCTTCCTTCCCGCCCGCCCTTCCGAAAGCTGCGCGACCTCACTGAAGGTGACAACTGGGTCAGCGGAGTGAAAGTTCCCTTTCTTCTCATCCCATTTGGAATCGGAACTCTAACCTTAATTTTAAGAAGTCAGGTCGGTGAATGACCGAGAACGGCGTGCCGTAGGGAATGTTAAAAATGGGCTGGACTGAGAGAGACTTGAAGGGTCTTGTTTGTGATCAGGATAACCGCTTGGTCGGAGCACTGCCAGCGAGCTGTACTGATTTCAGAGAGTTTGGAATACCCTTGAGATTATGGAATAATTAATTTTTTAAAAACCTCACAAATTTTGAATGCCTTAAACTATATTCTGACTTTCCCTAAAACTAAAACTCAGAAAGCAAGGCGATGTTCATCAAAGAAAATGTTACCGTTCAGTATTAACTTTTCCTATGTCATTTTTGTCCTAAAACAACTTTTCACATTTTGCAAATTCGCACCCTTTAAAATGTGTGTAATGTGTTTATAAGTGAGCGACATACTCTTAAAAATTATTGATATCAAATCTTAACAGTATCATTATTGAGGATTAGGATAAAGCTCAAAAATGTATTTTAACTAATACAGCATTATTTAAAACAATTTTGCTTAACTTATTATCACTTTAAATGACTAAAGTGTCTTTTTTGCCCCCTTTATGTGTCTTTTATCAAAAGAACAAGATCAAACAATAACAAAGAATTTCAAGAAAGGAAAAAAGAATGTTAGTGTCAGGATACCAGTGAACACTGGCAATTTCTTTTTGGCTAACTTTCTAGATAAGTGGCAAACTCTTAAGCCAATGTAACATTTGAGAAAAAAGTAGGCTGTAGGAAAGTACCAAATACTGTCTGAATTGCATTATAATAAAATATGTTATTTGATGTAAAATCCTGTCTCTGCCATTAACTTTTAATGACTTGAACTATACATCTTTTGGAGCTTTAGTTTCTTCATTTATAAAATAAGGGGACCAGACTAGGTGGTTACTGAAATTTGTTTCAACTAAAAGTTCTCTCTCAAGATTATAACTTTTGAAAGAAGTAACTCAAATGTATACACTAAAGAAAATGCATGACCGATTCCTATCTCCATGTTCCTATTTCCATGATGAATGAGAGTAGTAGCAATCACTTATTGAATACATACTCTATTTCATGAATTCTAAAAAGCCCTTTGTATAAATTATCTTGAGCACTCACAACACAATATTAAACAGTATTGTTCCAATTTGTAGATAATGACATCAAAGTGTAGAAGGTTTAAGCTTCTTGTTCCAAGTTACTTAGTTAGTAGGAGCTGGATCAAGAAATTTTTTTCTGAGTGCTCTTAGCAGCTACACTGTACCAAATGTAATGATTAAAAGTTGAAACTGCCTATAAACTGGAGTAATCTTAGACTACCATGTCAACCCATAATGGTAAAGGTAAATTATGTAACAACACTGAATCTGGATACCATCAGATAGAGAAATGATGCATCAGTTCACATTTATTATGTTTTAGTTACAACAATGATAGTTTTTATACAGTATATATACTTAGCAGATATTGAATATCAATTGTATTCATTATTGGAAAATATTAGTAAAAATAACGATTAGAAATTATGTAGGAGAACAGAAGCCAGTATTAGGCAGTGATGTCTTTCTACTTGGAGTTTTCCATGCCCGTGTTCATGATGCTACTCCCAAAGAAAAAGCGTACTGCTCACAGCAGAATTTGTTATGACCAAACTTTTTTGTTCATGTTCCCATGATGACTCATAAGAGTATGCCACATTTACTAAATGCTCACTATGTACCAGAAATTGTATAAAGCTCTTTAAATAGAATAGTTTTCTATTTAATCATGAATTAAATAGTATTATTGGATTTACAGATGAAGAAATGAGGCAGAAAGCTCTGTGCCCTGGGAGGACCTACAAGAATTACTTTTTGCTTTAGATAAGGTAGTTCAGATATACGTAGATAGATGTACGTGGATGTAACATAAAATGCTGAAGCACAGAACTGGACTAACCTCTGTATTTTATATTTGGGGAAATTGAGACCTAAAAAAGTTAAGAGGCCCACTTAACTTCACATGTTCCATTTTCTAATTATGACTTTAGTCACTTCTATATACCTGTAAATTAAATGAGAAGCAGCTTAACAAGTTGATTTGACCATTAAATGTTTGATTATTGCCGTTGAACCAGATGCTACCTCATGGCCTTATATTGCTGACCCTACCGTTTTAGAAATTTCAGGGTTGCCTTTTCTTTCCCCAATCGGAATACAAAATTCCAGTAACTTTATTATATACTTCTGTAGTATCTTGAGGCCTGATAAAGGTGGTTAATATATTTAATAAGTGACTTTCTTACAAATTTACTTATGACAATCATTATTTTATTCACCAAGTCTGAAATCTGCACAGTGGAAGCACTGTGCCATCACCATTTTTACCTCACATGGAGGGCAGCTAGGTGATTTATGGATGCTTGGAAAGGGTATTGAGCTTCTTAGATGGTGATTGCTTAATTTGATTATAGAATGTAGTGTGTTACCATGGAGAGATTTGGATGAGTATGTTCCTGATTTGTGGGAAAATTCACACAGCTAACACACAGTTGAGTCTGTTTTTCTTTCTTTCTTTCCTCTCCTTCTTCTTTCTTTGACTTGGGAATAACTTTTGACTAATTATAAAGATGGTACAGAAAGCATATAGGAAATTCAAAAAGTACAAAGATAACGAAAAATCACCAGAAACCCTACTGTCCAAGGGTTTTGGTGAACATCCACCCAGAGAAATTTCTTTCTTACCTTAACTCCTGCAGAATCTGGATGAGAATGGGATTATTAATTGAAACTATTTATAGTTTAAAGCTCTGTTTAGTCTTCATATATTGTTACTTGCAGGCAGTTCAAACCTCATGTAAATAAATTTGTTGAGAAATGAACATAAACAGTACTAATAAACTGGGTTCTTTATACTTTACGCAAAATAAAGTAGTACAGAGGTTAATTCACCAAGCATGCTTGCCCATTTTTCTCCCTCCACAAGCAGAGTTAGGAGAACAGGTGGCATCTTGTGCATGTATGGAGGGTTCCCTCAATATGTCAGGATGTCAGGCCTCACAAGAGCCTCAGCACCCAGCTCTTTCGCCTTGAAAGAGGTATGGCAGAGGAGAAGTGTGGAGCTGGGACATGGGAGGCTGTGGTATTACGAAGGCTGTGTTTTCTGATTCCACTGTGACACACTATACACTTTAAAATGTCCCAGACCTAGTCCCTCCCCAGCTGCTGGGCAGGTGGTTATTGGGCCCTTTTCTGGTGCAGTCAGGCGTTAAGTCTGACTATACCTCAAAATAAGGGCAGGATGCTGATAGGGAATTCCTCACTCATTCACTCAGAATTCTGAAAACCCGAAATGGATCTCTATTCATATAAAAGGAAAAACTGGCTTTAGAAATAATTGTCCTTCCATAAATGAGTTTTGAACTATTACTCACAAAATTATTATGTATAAAAGGAGGCCTGGTATCTGTTTGAGAGCTAATTTTTCTTATGCACCTGAATGTGAGTACCTGAAAAATATTCATGTTTTAAAGATTATATTATTTGATCATTTTACTTGAATACATTTATTTGTTGTTCAAAACTCTTTTTCTCTAGGCACATTTCCCCATTTTGTACTATATGTTTGAGTGTCAAGGTCTTTCATGCTTTACTTTATTAGGGGCTTAACATGGCATTAATCCAACCATCTGTTCCTTTCTTGGCACACCAGCACATTGGAGGTGCTGGTAGGGGTGAAATAAATTTCCCACATTTTAAAGGTTAGGGAAAGAGCTACCTTTATGAATAGATTGCAAATGATTCTCAGCAAGACAATGGTGCAGAAGTGGAGTAAAAAATCCATTTCATTCTCTGAAGCAAAAGCTCTCCTGTCTGTCTTTAGTTATGCTGAAAGGCAATTAGCATTTCAACTAGCCTATGTGGTTCTGTGTGGCGAAGTATTTGGGTTTATAATTTGCTGCTCTGGGTCTGAGGCTGTTGAGTGCTAGCTCTTATGTAACTCTCTCTCCAAGTAGGCTTCTCCAGCATAGTGATTGTTGCTGGTCTTAAATAACTAATCAACAAAGAGTTTTCCTTACCTACAACTGTAGGGTGCCATAGGGCAAGGAAAATGAAATGCTAAGCTAATAAGAAGAGATTGCAATTATTAAATAGTCATTTCTGCAGTGTGGCATAGGTTGAAAGATACAGGGTAGCTTTAATAAAATACAACTCCAAAAAGGTGTTGTGTAACACTGTTAATAGTTTGTTTCTGCATGTGGTTTGCACAGTAAACAGAGGGCATATATACTGGAATTAACTGAGCTAATATGACTCAAAATGACAAAACAGAAGCAATTCTTAATTATTTATATTGACTTTGCTTTCTTTCTACAAAGAATAATTCTGTGGGGAATATGTGTAAAAGAGAAATGACTTCTTTTATTAAATGTAACAAATGAACAAGTGTTCTGAAGCATATTGTGGAAATAATTTGAGGTTTTGTATTTGTTTAAATTTATTTAAATTAAATTAAAATAATTTAAATTTAAAATTAAAATTTTAAAATAAATAAATTTGTTCGCTTCTTCAGTCATGAACTCTGATAATTAGATAATATTAATGTTCTTCATAGTATATACTCATATTCCTCTCTAGAAAATCCTTTTGTTAGGATACTTGGAATGATGTCCTTTAATCTATGTCATGGGGCAGTAATTCAATTTAGCTCATCTTTTAATGCAGCACTGTTTTGCAGAGTTGTACTTATATATAATTATTTGGAAGTAAAATAATACACTCTCATTTTTCAAGTAATGTTTAAGTGAAAGAAGGCATAATAGAGACAAGTGTTTTAGATAGAAACCTTGCAAAAAATGATCGACATAATTTTGAGAACAGATATGAAAGAATTGCATAATCTCCTATATTTTGAATCCGTGATTATACAGAGAAAGCCCTATCTGCAGTTACAATTAAAGTTATTCATATATTAATGAATAAATTCAGCAGTGTTGATGAGCGGGAATGAAACTAAGAAGGTCAATCAGCTAAGGATGAAAAGTATTTTGGAAAAAAGTGGGACTTCATTGGACTTTGAAGAATGGTGAAGGAGAGGAAGTGGGAAGAGGGAGAGAGGAAGGGAAGTAGTTTGGATCAAAGGGTCAGAGGCGAGAATGATTCAGGTGTCTTATCCTACACATATTACATCAATTTGACTGGAACAGTTCAAGGAAGAGATGACGATAAGTGGAAGTGACAGGGAGGACTGCATTTTTTTTTAAAGTGCAATTCACATTTTTTGAGATGTAATTCACAAAAATGTATACCTTTAAAGTGCACAATTCTGTAAGTATACTTACAAACCTATGCAGATATCACCACTATCAATTTTAGAACAATTTCATCAACTCAGAAACCCTGTCCTTATTAGCTTTCACATCCTATCTCTTTCTCCCCACCCCGACCCCAGCCCAGATCCTGGTGTTTGAGTTTCCTAATGTGCCGTAACAAAGTACAATAAACTGAGTGGCTTAAAACAACAGAAATGTATTTTCTTACAGTTCTGAAGGCTAGAAGACTGAATCAAGGTGTTGACAAGGCCATTTTCCTCTGAGGTTCTTGGGAAGAATCAGTTCCATGACTGTCGTAGCTTCTGGTGGCTTTTGACAGTTCTTAGCATTCATTGGTTTGTAGTCACTCCAGTTTTGCCTCTATCATCAATGGCCAACGTCTTTCCTGTACGTGACTGTGTCTTCATTTGGCATTCTCTCTGTGCGTCTATATCCAAATTTCCCTCTTCTTATAAAGACAGAAGTTGTATATGATTTAGAGCCAACACTAATCCTGTATGACCTTGACTTGATTGCATGTGTAAAATCCCTATTTCCAAACAAAGTCACATTCAAAGGTACCAGGAGTTAGGATTTGAATTTTTAATTTTGGAAGGCACAATTCAACCCTAAATACCTGGAAACACTTATCTATTTTCTGTCTCTGTGGGACTGCCTATTCTAGACATTTCACATGAATGAAATTATACAAAATATGACCTTTCTATGTCTAACTTCTTTTGCTTCACATAATGTTTTCAAACTTCATCCATATTGTAGCATTAATCAGTATTTCATTCCTTTTTATGGTTGTGTACTATTCCATTGTATGGATATTCCATTTTGTTTATCCATTCATCAGTTGATGGACATTGGGTTGTTTTCACTTTTTAGCTATTGTGAATACTGCTGCTGTGAACATTTGTATACAAATTTATTCATGAGCATAGGTTTTCAGTTATTTTGCATATGTACTTAGGAGTGGAATTGCTGTGTCATATGGTAACTCTATGCTTTATTTTTTTAAGAATTACCAAACAATTTTCAAAAGTGGCTGCACCATTTTGCATTCCCACCAGCGATATATGAGGGTTCCAGTCTCTCTATATCCTTGCTAATATTTATTTTCTTCCATTTTAATTTTAACTGAACTGGTGGGAGTTAAGCAGTTTCTCATTGTGGTTTTGAAATACATTTCCCTGATGGCTACTGATGTTGAGCATCTTTTCATTTGCTTATTGGCCATATGTATGTCTTCCTTGGATAAATGGTATTCACATTCTTTGTCTTTTTTTTAGTTGTGTTGTCTTTTCATTGAGTTGAAGAATTCTTTATATATTCTGGATACTAGTCCTGTATCAGATATGTGATTTCCAAATATTTTCTCCCATTTTGGGGCTGACTTTTCACTTTCTTCGTAATAACCTTTGAATCACAAAGCTTTTTTAAAAATTATTTATTTATCAGGGAAGTTGTAGGTTTACAGAAAAATCATGAATAATATAGAGAACTTACATATGCACCCCCTTACCCATATAGTTTTTCCTATTATTAACATTTTGCATTAGTGTGATAACTTTGTTACAACATATGAAAAAATATTACCATAATTATACTATTAACTATAGTCCATGGTTTACAGTAGAGTTTACTATATGTGTTGTACAGTCCTATGTTATTTTTGAATTTATTCTAGTAGCGTATAATTTTACTAGTTTTATAACCTAAATTTTATAACCTAAAATTTCCCCTCTCAATCACATTCAAATATGTAATTCAGTGCTGTTAATTACAAAAGCACAAAGCTTTTAATTTTGTTGAAGTCCAGTTTATTTACTTTTTTCTTTGGTTGCTTGTGCCTTAGGTGTCATAAATGAGAAACCATTGCCTAATCCAAGGTCACAAAAATTTGCACTTATTTTTTTCTTCCAAGAGTTTTATAGTTTTAGCTCTTAACATTTAATTTTAAATATGGTATGAGATGAGGGTTCAATGTCATTCTTTTTTATTTGGATAGCCGGTTGTTCAGGCATCATTTATTTAAATGACTAGTCTTTCCCACTGAGTGATTGTGACACCCTTGTTGGAAACCAAATGGCCATAAGTGTATGGGTTTATTTCTGGACTCTCAATTCTGTTCTCTTGACTTATATGTATGTTCTTAACCCAGTCTCATTGTAACTTTATAATAAGTTTTGAAATTGGGACGTATGAGTCCTCAAACTTTGTTCGTAGGTTACTTTGACTATTCTCTATCCCTTATATTTCTGTATGAATTTAGGAACAGCCTGTCCATTTATGAAAAAAAAATAAGCAGCTCTGATTTGACAGGTATTACACTGAATTCATAGATCAGTTTGGGAGTATTTCCATCTTAATAGTATTAATTCCAATTCATGAACACATAAATATCTTCATATTTATTTATATGTATAATTTCTTTCAGTGATGTTTTGTGGTTTCTAATGTATAAGACTTGCTCTTCTTTTGTTAACATTTTTCTTAAGTATTTTATCTTTTTAATACTATTTTAAATGGAATTGTTCCTTTAATTTCATTTTTGAATAGTTCATTGCCAGTGTATAGAACTACACATAATATTTTGTATATTGGTCTTGTACCTTGTAAGCTTTCTGAATTCATTTATTTACTCTGATAGTTTTTTGGTGGATTCTTTATGATTTTCTATATGCAAAATCATGCCATCTGCAAAAATAGTTTTCTTCTTCCTTTGTAATTGTATGCATTTTCTTTCTTTCTTTTTTTCCTAATTGCCATTACTAGAACTTCCAGTACAGTGATGAAAAAAACTGGGGAAAGCAGACGTCTTCATCTTGTTTCTGACTTTAGGAGGAAAACTCTAAATCTCTCAACATTAAGTATAATGTTACCTGTGAAATTTTATGTGATGTCCTTCATCAGTTTGAGGAATTTCCCTTTTATTCCTTATTTATTGTGTATGTGTGTTTTTTTTTTTTTTTTTTTTTGAGAGAGAGGGAGGAAGGGAAGGAAGGAAGGATGGAAGGAAGGAAGGGAGGAAGAAAGGGAAACATCTTTAAACATTTTCTTGTTTTATTATATTTTGTTTGTTTGTTTGCTTTTTACATGGGCTGGGGCCGGGAATCGAACCGGGGTCCTCCGGCATGGCAGGCAAGCACTCTTGCCCGCTGAGCCACCGCGGCCCGCCCCAAGTGTATGTGTGTTTTTTAATCATGAATAGGTATTGGATTTTTGAAGTGATTTTTCTCACTTTATTTAGATAATCATGTGGTTTTGGTCCTTTTTATTCATTATTATTGTGCATGCATTGACTGATTTTTGTATGTTAAACCAATGTTGCATTCCGGGAACAGGTCCCACTGGGTTGTGGTGTGTAATTTATATTATATGTTACTTCATTAGTTTGCTAGGATTTTTGTTGAGAATTTTTGCTTCTATATTTATAGGGGCTGTTTGTCTTTCTTTTCTTGTGATGTCTTTGGTTTTGGGTATGAGTTTAATACTGGCCTCAGAGAATGAGTTGGGAAGTGCTCCCTTGCATTCTTATATTTGTAAGAGTTTGTGGAAGATTTTTAAACATTTGGTAGAATTCACCAATGAAGTCAACTGGTCCTAGGCTTTTCTTTGTGGGAACTTTTTTGATTACTTATTCAATCTCTTTACTTATTATAGGTCTATTCATTGTTTTTATATCATCATGGGTCAGTTTTGGTAGTTTATGTCTTTCTAGGAATTTTTTCCATTCTATATAGGTTAAATTTGTTGGTATACACCTCTTCATTGTATTCCATCACAGTCCTTTTTATTTATGTAAGGTAGGTAATAATATCCCCTCTTTCATTCCTGATTTTAGTCATTTGAGTCTTCTCTCTGTTTTCTTGGTCAGTCTAGCTAAGGATTTGTCAGTTTTGTTGATCTTTTCAAAGAACCAACATTTGGCTTGGTTGTTTTTCTCTATCATTTTTATATTCTCTATTTTATTTCCATTCTGATTTTTATTTCCTTCTGTTTGCTTTGCATTTAGTTTGCTTCTATATATTCAATTTCTTAAGGTGGAAGGTTAGGTTATTGATTGGAGAACTTTTTTTTGTAAAATAGGCATTAATAGCTTTATATTTTCCTCTGAACACTGTTATAACTGCATCCTATAAATTTTGGTGTGTTGTGTTTCTGTTTCATTCACCTCAAAGTATTTTCTAATTTCCTTTATAATATCTTCCTTGAGTATTTGGTTATTTAGTAGTGCATTGAATATTAAAAAAAATATTTCCACATATTTGCATATTACCCAAATTACCTTCTGTTATTGCTTTCTAATTTCATCCCCTTGTAGTTGAAAACTATACCCTGGGTGACTTTATTTCTTTTAAATTTATTCCAACTTGTTCTGACCTAATATATGGTCTGTCCTGGATGATGTTTCATGTGCACTTTGGAAGATGTATTTTCCACTATTGTGATTGGAATGTGCTGGAGTTGTCTGTTATGTCTAGTTGGTTTATAGTGTTGGCTCAGGTCTACTCTTTCCTTGTTGATCCTCTGTGTAGTTGTTTTGTCCATTATTGATATTGATTCATGAAGTCTCCAAACATTATTGTTGAATTGTCTGTTTTTGCTGCTGTATTATAGCATCCTTTCATGCATAAAACTTATAAATTTTGATGAAGTCTTATCTAATTTTTAAATTTTGTTGCTTATACTTTGGCTAGTTCTTTTAAATGTGTCTGTAAAAACTCTCATGGAATGGCATCTCCAGGTCCTGGGAATATATTTGCAGAATGATAGTTCAGATAGTGACATTTCTTGGGAAATGGGGCTTTGAAGGATTTCCAGACCTATTCTGTCTCCACCAGTGAGTGCCAAGCTATTGGCTTTTAAGATTGCTGTGACATTTAGGAAGGAAGGATGGGATTAGGACAAGTTAAACAGCCAAAAATATTCATCCATTTTTTTCTTGAATAAACACTTGCCAAATTTCTGCAAGCCTTTGGCTAATTTCCATGTTCTGAAAAACTTGATGTTGACAAATTTTGCCAGTGTTCCCATTGCTTTTATGGAGAAAGGGTTTTCAGAAGTCAGTTACCTGCTATTTTTACTGACCTCCATTTTGGTTGTATTTTCACAGTAAGGATTAGTTTTTCTTTCTTTTTTTTTTTCCTAATAGATATTGGGGAATCAGTCAATTTTTGAACAACAGATTGATATAAAAATAGATTTCTTTATCACTGACCTGGGTAGTAGTATAAGGAAGGTTGATTGGAATAGGCAGAAGAGGGAGATTAATGAAGGTAAACCAGGAGATTATGATCATATCATGGGTGAGTTGATAAGGTCTTGTTTGGGGGAGTATTCTAGTTTGGTAGCTGCTGGAATGTGATATACCAGAAACAGAATGGCTTTTAAGAGGGAGAATTTATAAAGTTGCCAGTTTACAACTCTAAGGCCATGAAAATGCCCCAACTAAAGCAAGTCTATAAAAATGTCCAAATTAAGGCACCAGCAAGGGGTAACCTTCATACAAGAAAGGCCGATGAAGTTTTTTTTTTTCCAAATATATAACCTTTTTTATATAGGTATTTATTTATACCTCAATTTTTTTTTTAATTTTGACTTTTAACAGTCATATTTTTTTTTATTAATTAATGGAACAAAAGAAATTAACCCAACATTTAGAAATCATACCATTCTACATATGCAATCAGTAATTCTTAACATCATCACATAGATGCATGATCATCATTTCTTAGTACATTTGCATCGGTTTAGAAGAACTAGCAACATAACCGAAAAAGATATAGAATGTTAATATAGAGAAAAAATAAAAATAATAATAGTAAAAACAAAACAAAATATACAAAACAAAATAAAAACCTATAGCTCGGATGCAGCTTCATTCAGTGTTTTAACATGATTACTTTACAATTAGGTATTATTGTGCTGTCCATTTTTGAGTTTTTGTATCTAGTCCTTTTGCACAGTCTGTATCCCTTCAGCTCCAATTACCCATTATCTTACCCTGTTTCTAACTCCTGCTGGACTCTGTTACCAATAACATATTCCAAGTTTATTCTCGAATGTCGATTCACATCATTGGGACCATACAGTATTTGTCTTTTAGTTTTTGGCTAGACTCACTCAGCATAATGTTCTCTAGGTACATCCATGTTATTACATGCTTCATAAGTTTATCCTGCCTTAAAGCTGCATAATATTCCATCGTATGTATATACCACAGTTTGTTTAGCCACTCATCTGTTGATGGACATTTTGGCTGTTTCCATCTCTTTGCAATTGTAAATAACGCTGCTATAAACATTGGTGTGCAAATGTCTGTTTGAGTTTTTGCCCTTAATTCCATTGAGTAGATTCCCAGCAATGGTATTGCTGGGTCGTATGGCAATTCTATATTCAGCTTTTTGAGGAACCGCCAAACTGCCTTCCACAGTGGTTGTACCATTTACATTCCCACCAACAGTGGATAAGTGTGCCTCTTTCACCGCATCCTCTCCAGCACTTGTCATTTTCTGTTTTGTTGATAATGGCCATTCTGGTGGGTGTGAGATGATATCTCATTGTGGTTTTGATTTGCATTTCTCTAATGGCCAGGGACATTGAGCATCTCTTCATGTGCCTTTTGGCCATTTGTATTTCTTCTTCTGAGAGGTGTCTGTTCAAGTCTTTTTTCCATTTTGTAATTGGGTTGGCTGTCTTTTTGTTGTTGAGTTGAACAATCTCTTTATAAATTCTGGATATTAGACCTTTATCTGATATGTCGTTTCCAAATATTGTCTCCCATTGTGTAGGCTCTCTTTCTACTTTCTTGATGAAGTTCTTTGATGCACAAAAGTGTTTAATTTTGAGGAGCTCCCATTTATTTATTTCCTTCTTCAGTGCTCTTGCTTTAGGTGTAAGGTCCATAAAACTGCCTCCAATTGTAAGATTCATAAGGTATCTCCCTACATTTTCCTCTAACTGTTTTATGGTCTTAGACCTAATGTTTAGATCTTTGATCCATTTTGAGTTAACTTTTGTATAGTGTGTGAGATATGGGTCTTCTTTCATTCTTTTGCATATGGATATCCAGTTCTCTAGGCACCATTTATTGAAGAGACTGTTCTGTCCCAGGTGAGTTGGCTTGACTGCCTTATCAAAGATCAAATGTCCATAGATGAGAGGGTCTATATCTGAGCACTCTATTCGATTCCATTGGTCGATATATCTATCTTTATGCCAATACCATGCTGTTTTGACCACTGTGGCTTCATAATATGCCTTAAAGTCAGG
Source organism: Tamandua tetradactyla (assembly GCF_023851605.1). Lineage (NCBI taxonomy): Eukaryota > Metazoa > Chordata > Mammalia > Pilosa > Myrmecophagidae > Tamandua > Tamandua tetradactyla. Next base: position 40,689,458 of record NC_135347.1, on the reverse strand, counting down.
CAGCGCGAGACCTCCAGCTTCGTTTTTTTTCCTCAAGATGTTTTTAGCAATTCGGGGCACCCTGCCCTTCCAGATAAATTTGCTTATTGGTTTTTCTATTTCTGAAAAATAAGTTGTTGGGATTTTGATTGGTATTGCATTGAATCTGTAAATCAATTTAGGTAGGATTGACATCTTAACTATATTTAGTCTTCCAATCCATGAACACAGTATGCCCTTCCATCTATTTAGGTCTTCTGTGATTTCTTTTAACAGTTTTTTGTATATATGTTTTTTGTCTCTTTAGTTAAATTTATTCCTAGGTATTTCATTCTTTTAGTTGCAATTGTAAATGGGATTCGTTTCTTGATTTCCCCCTCAGCTTGTTCATTACTAGTGTATAGAAATGCTACAGATTTTTGAATGTTGATCTTGTAACCTGCTACTTTGCTATACTCATTTATTAGCTCTAGTAGTTTTGTTGTGGATTTTTCCGGGTTTTCGACGTATAGTATCATATCGTCTGCAAACAGTGATAGTTTTACTTCTTCCTTTCCAATTTTGATGCTTTGTATTTCTTTTTCTTGTCTAATTGCTCTGGCTAGAACCTCCAACACAATGTTGAATAATAGTGGTGATAGTGGACATCCTTGTCTTATTCCTGATCTTAGGGGGAAAGTTTTCAATTTTTCCCCATTGAGGATGATATTAGCTGTGGGTTTTTCATATATTCCCTCTATCATTTTAAGGAAGTTCCCTTGTATTCCTATCCTTTGAAGTGTTTTCAACAGGAAAGGATGTTGAATCTTATCAAATGCCTTCTCTGCATCAATTGAGATGATCATGTGATTTTTCTGCTTTGATTTGTTGATATGGTGTATTACATTAATTGATTTTTCTTATGTTGAACCATCCTTGCATACCTGGGATGAATCCTACTTGGTCATGATGTATAATTCTTTTAATGTGTTGTTGGATACGATTTGCTAGAATTTTATTGAGGATTTTTGCATCTGTATTCATTAGAGAGATTGGTCTGTAGTTTTCTTTTTTTGTAATATCTTTGCCTGGTTTTGGTATGAGGGTGATGTTGGCTTCATAGAATGAATTAGGTAGTATTCCCTCCACTTCGATTTTTTTGAAGAGTTTGAGAAGAGTTGGTACTAATTCTTTCTGGAATGTTTGATAGAATTCACATGTGAAGCCGTCTGGTCCTGGACTTTTCTTTTTAGGAAGCTTTTGAATGACTAATTCAATTTCTTTACTTGTGATTGGTTTGTTGAGGTCATCTATGTCTTCTTGAGTCAAAGTTGGTTGTTCATGTCTTTCCAGGAAGCTGTCCATTTCATCTAAATTGTTGTATTTATTAGCGTAAAGTTGTTCATAGTATCCTGTTATTACCTCCTTTATTTCTGTGAGGTCAGTAGTTATGTCTCCTCTTCCATTTCTGATCTTATTTATTTGCATCCTCTCTCTTCTTCTTTTTGTCAGTCTTGCTAAGGGCCCATCAATCTTATTGATTTTCTCACAGAACCAACTTCTGCTCTTATTGTTTTTCTCTATTGTTTTCATGTTCTCAATTTCATTTATTTCTGCTTTAATCTTTGTTATTTCTTTCCTTTTGCTTGCTTTGGGATTAGTTTGCTGTTCTTTCTCCAGTTCTTCCAAATGCACAGTTAATTCCTACATATTTGCCTTTTCTTCTTTTCTGATATAGGCATTTAGGGCAATAAATTTCCCTCTTAGCACTGCCTTTGCTGCGTCCCATAAGTTTTGACATGTGTTTTCATTTTCATTCGCCTCGAGGTATTTGCTAATTTCTCTTGCAATTTCTTCTTTGACCCACTCGTTGTTTAAGAATGTGTTGTTGAGCCTCCACGTATTTGTGAATTTTCTGGCACTCCGCCTATTATCGATTTCCAACTACATTCCTTTATGATCCGAGAAAGTGTGTGTATGATTTCAATCTTTTTAAATTTGTTAAGACTTGCTTTGTGACCCAGCATATGGTCTATCTTTGAGAATGATCCATGAGCACTTGAGAAAAAGGTGTATCCTGCTGTTGTGGGATGTAATGTCCTATAATTGTCTGTTAAGTCTAGCTCATTTATAGTAATATTCAGATTGTCTATTTCTTTATTGATCCTCTGTCTAGATGTTCTGTCCATTGATGAGAGTGGTGAATTGAAGTCTCCAACTATTATGGTATATGAGTCTATTTCCCTTTTCAGTGTTTGCAGTGTATTCCTCACATATTTTGGGGCATTCTGGTTTGGTGCGTAAATATTTATGATTGTTATGTCTTCTTGTTTAATTGTTCCTTTTATTGGTATATAGTGTCCTTCTTTGTCTCTTTTAACTGTTTTACATTTGAAGTCTAATTTGCTGGATATTAGTATAGCCACTCCTGCTCTTTTCTGGTTGTTATTTGCATGAAATATCTTTTCCCAACCTTTCACTTTCAACCTATGTTTATCTTGGGGTCTAAGATGTGTTTCCTGTAGACAGCATATAGAAGGATCCTGCTTTTTAATCCATTCTGCCAATCTATGTCTTTTGATTGGGGAATTCAGTCCATTAACATTTAGTGTTATTACTGTTTGGATAATATTTTCCTCTAACATTTTGCCTTTTGTATTATATATATCATATCTGATTTTCCTTCTTTCTACACTCTTTTCCATACCTCTCTCTTCTGTCTTTTTGGTTCTGACTCTAGTGCTCCCTTTAGTATTTCTTGCAGAGCTGGTCTCTTGGTCACAAATTCTCTCAGTGACTTTTTGTCTGAGAATGTTTTAATTTCTCCCTCATTTTTGAAGGACAATTTTGCTGGATATAGGAGTCTTGGTTGGCAGTTTTTCTCTTTTAGTAATTTAAATATATCATCGCACTGTCTTCTAGCTTCCATGGTTTCTACTCAGAAATCTACACATAGTCTTATTGGGTTTCCCTTGTATGTGATGGATTGTTTTTCTCTTGCTGCTTTCAAGATCTTCTCTTTCTCTTTGACCTCTGACATTCTAACTAGTAAGTGTCTTGGAGAATGGCTATTTGGGTCTAATCTCTTTGGGGTGTGCTGTACTTCTTGAATCTGTAATTTTAGGTCTTTCATAAAAGTTGAGAAATTTTCAGTGATAATTTCTTCCATTATTTTTTCTCCTCCTTTTCCCTTCTCTTCTCCTTCTGGGACACCCAGAACACATATATTTGTGCGGTTCATATTGTCCTTGAGTTCCATGATACCCTGTTCAAATTTTTCTATTCTTTTCCCTATAGTTTCTGTTTCTTTTTGGAATTCAGATATTCCATCCTCCAAATCACTAATTCTATCTTCTGTCTCTTTAAATCTATCATTGTAGGTATCCATTGTTTTTTCCATCTTTTCTACTTTATCCTTCACTTCCATAAGTTCTGTGATTTGTTTTTTCAGTTTTTCTTTTTCTTCTTTTTGTTCAGCCCATGTCTTCTTCATGTCACCCTCAATTTATCGATTTCATTTTTGAAGAGGTTTTCCATTTCTGTTCGTATATTCAGGATTAGTTGTCTCAGCTCCTGTATCTCATTTGAACTATTGGTTTGTTCCTTTGACTGGGCCATATTCTCATTCTTCTGAGCGTGGGCCGTTATCTTCTGCTGGCGTCTCGGCATTTAGTCAGATTTCTCTGGGTGTCGGACCCAACAAGGTTGTAAGATTTTTCTGTGAAATCTCTGGGTTCTGTTTTTCTTATCCTGCCCAGTAGGTGGCGCTCGTGACACACGTTTGTCTCACGTGCTTGGAAGGGATCCCCCCATCACGATTCTCCGCGGCCTGGGGATTTCCGATCCAATTCTCTCAGTTGGTCCGGGGGGCCGTGCGTGGTGGGGGCGTCAGCCGCCGCGGCTTGAGGGGACCCTGTGGCTCCTTTATTAATTCCCCTATTGGTGTTTGGTTGGACCCAGTCCCTGCCACTGTTGGAAATTCCCTCCTCTCCCTGGAGGGGTGTCGGTTGCCAGCTGCCGGGGCCCGGGGAATTCGCCACCGGACCAGGGAGCCACCCGTGGGGGAGGGGCATTGGTCGCTGGCCGCAGTGGCCCGGGGAATTCGCCGCCGGTCTAGGAAGCTGCTCGCGGGGGAGGGGCGTTGGTCGCCGGCCGCAGCGGCCTGGGGAATTTGCTACCGGACCAGAAAGCCGCCCGCGGGGGAGGGGTGTCGGTCGCCAGCTGCAGCGGCCCGGGGAATTCGCCGCCGGTCCAGGAAGCCGCCCGCAAAAGAGGGGCGCCGGCCGCCGTGACTTGGGAAACTTGCCTCTCTGAGACTCTCAGCCGGCCCGGGAAGGAAGGAGGGAGGAGCTCCGGCTGCCACAACTACCACGGCTCGGGGAATCGCGCACCGCTCGGGGATCTCACCGCAGCAGAGTCTCTCAGTCAGTCTGTCCAGTCCAGAGTGGGGTACGCTGTGTGTCCATTCCCTGCCGTGGCCCCGGGAGCTGTTCTGCACCGTTTCTGTTCACCTAGTAGTTGCCCAAATATCTTCAGGCCAGCCATAGTTTATTAGATCTTCATTTTCATATTTATCCTTTCCCATGTAAATAGTGTAAGCAGATGAATTAACGCTACTGCTGGTGAAGTAGAATACCATGAACCCTGCAGCGACGTGGCGTCTCCCGCACAGAGCTGCAGCGCTCAACTCTCGGCCGATGAAGTTTTATTTCTCTTTCAACTGGAAAGGCGCATGGCGAACATGGCAACATCTGCTGGCTTTCTCTCCAGACTTCTTGTTTCATGAAACATCCCCCAGGGGTGTTTTCCTTCTTCATCTCCAAAGGTCTCTAGCTGTGTGGGCTCTCCTGGTTCTTAAGGCTTTTGTGGTTCTTGTGGCTCTGATGGATCTCCAAAATGTTTTCCTCTTTTAAAGATTCCAGTAAACTAATCAAGACCCAGGTGAAATGGGTGGAGTTGCATTTCCCTCTAATCAAAGGTTAATACCCACAACTGGGTGTGTCACATCTCTGTGGAGATAATCAAAAAGCTCCCACCCAGCAGTACTGAATAAGGATTATAGGACATGGCTCCTCAGGGGCACATCACAGATTCAAACCAGCACAGGGAGACATCATATAAAATGAGGGGTAATTGAGACATTTTTAAGAGTACTTGGTGACCTTTTGCCTGACTTTTGTATTTAGGCAAGCTTGGTGTTTGTAAAATGAAAGGAAGGTAAGTTATTCTGAAGAATATATTATCCATCCAGTCATCCATTAATTCACCAAATATGTGTTGGCTATTGTAATGTCTGTTGGGAATGGGGGCAAACAATTTGCAAATTAAAAATACTTCAGCAAATGAATGGGGGTTCAAGTGTAAAATGGGAGAGAAGGATGGATGCTCAGAGCAAAGGGAAATTTATAGGCAAAAGAATAGAGGTTTTACTGTTGTGTGACACACTCAGAGGAGCCAGGATTGCCCTGTGTTTGAAGCAGTGGAAGGCAAAACGTTCATAGCAAGTTTACAGTGTGCTCTGTACTACGTTGGATGCTTTATATGCGTTCTTCATTGTTCCTTCCAAACTTCCTGTAAATTTTATCTATATTTTGTCATCTTATGGAAGGGAGCATTATGTTTCAGAGATATTAAGTCATTTTTCAAAGTCACACATAGTTAGTAGAGTGCAACTTTTGAGATAGTCTCAGAAATATTGGGAACAATTCAAATGACAAGGATTGATTCGCAAGCAGAGGCTATAGGTGGGACTCTAAACTTGTTTAATTTTTCCTCATGCTTTGTTTTTAAATTTGAATACTTGCCAACATTTACAAATATTGAGATTTCATATCAAAATCCAGCTTCTAAGATTCTCTTGCTAGCAGTCCCATAAGCCAGCAACCAGCTTGAATTAAGGTGATGGAAACTGAATGCATTAGGTTACAACAATCCCCACCACTCCCAGTTGTCTTACACCAAGACTGACTGACCCATTCATATTATTTGCCTGGTTTCTGAAGTCTTTTGAATTTGTGATCCATGTATAGAGGAAGTAAAGGCAGTGAGTTTTGACTACTCTTTCTAAAAGTTTTCAGTGAAGGAAAGGAAAGATATGGGACAGTGATTTGTTGGGTGCTGTGATCAAGGGATGATATTTTAGGTTGGTGTAGAGATGTAAGCATTAAGAATAGATGCTGAAAAGAAGAATTTAATGACTAGAAAAGATGGCAAATGCATAACTGATAGGAAAACAGCCTGAAGAAATTAGAAGGGTTATCGTTGAGAACAAAAGAGTGTGCATTTTATGAGTAGCCTTTAAAAAGAGAAGGGTCCTTTGCATCTGAGAAAGGAAAAAAGAATGTAACTGGTAGGAAGTAGAAGGAGAAAGGGCTGGATTGAAGGGGTGATGTGTCATAGAATCTATCCCTCCCTCTTCCCTTCATGAAGGCGGAAGGTAAATGAAATAGCCAGGATGCATGCAGGAGGATTTTGTCCCTTTTCTTCTATACACTGTTGGGTCAAGAGTTTAGTAATGGGCAAATGTGAGAAGTGTGTTTTGAGGGTTTATTACTCAGAACTTTCCTTGCATAGAACTCTGCCATTTAACTAAGAAAGGCCAGCCAATTGTGAGAAAATAAAATAAAGTAATACTTTTCATCATATGGCTTCTCACTGAGTGGTGAGCTGAATGTTTTTCTAAGAAGGGGAGAATGGAAGTGCCAGGGAAGTATGGAAGTGACAGGCATAATGATTGCCTAAAATAAAAAATGCAATTGGACATTATATGATGCCACTAAACCCAGTTCCCTATGGGCTTTTTAATAGGGCCACATCTAAATGATATATGTTGAACAGCCAAAATTAGAAATATTTATTTTTTCTTCTGAGTTAAATTACTTTTTATTTTGCTGATGACAGCAAGTCACTTGATTGTGAGCTGGGCAAAATAAACCCAATTCACTAATGTATAGTTTGTCATATATTATTCATTCTGGTATATATGTACTTGTGTATTCATGTGTATTTGTGGGTATATTTGTGTGTTTGTTTTTTCTGAAACCTTAATTAATTTCCTGAAAAGGCCTGATAAACTTTATAAAATAAATTTATATTTGAACCAATTTGTCTAATTATGGTGGAGGCAGAATATTTTAAGATCTTTTGAAAAAAACTAAAATATGTATTTGTATTGTGTCCGATGATTTGCAACAGATGCTCACATAAATTGATTTGTGTAATTCTAATAGCCAAATAATTGTAAATTTCCAACTGTCTTTATAGATGAGGAAACTAAGATTCATAAAAGAAAAGCGGTGTACACAGAGGATGCAAAAAATTAACAATAACAGGAACAACAAAACAAGCCCAGACCGTCAATTCCATGTCCAATAATTGACCATGCAAAAATCATAGTCATTGGGTGCAAAGGTAGTTCAGTGGTGGAACTCTCGCCTGCCATGTGGGAGACCTGGGTTCATTTTCTGGCCCACATGCTTCCCCCCAAAAACCAAAAACAAGCAAACAAACAAAAAACCAAAACAAACAAAAATTTGACAAAATGGTGCTACAATAATGGGGTACTCACATGGACAAAGAATGAAATGGACCCCACCAGACATCATACACACACACAAAAACGAATAAAAACAGGAATAAATTTTTAAAAATCACAATCAGGAGGATAATGGAATATTTTGTGAGTATTAATATTTTGGTGTCTTACAAAACATTTCTATTAACTTTAAAATGAATTGACTTCTTATCTTAAATCCCCTAATAAAGATAAATTTATAACTGCCAGTTAAAAAATTTGTAGAACACCTTTTTATTGCAGTGAGGTTCCCAAAAATGTTTCTGTACCTGAGCCAAGAGTTCACATCTTTTGAAAATGTTCCCCAAAACTATAATTAATTGGAAATAATCTTTGAATATCTGTTTAAAGGAATTTGACCATTGTGTGGCCCTTTTACATAATATTTAAATACTTTTCTTAAAGAAAGTCAGGAAACTTTGGAAATAGTAATTTTTTTTTAGCTAACTGGAATTGCATTGCTCTGGTTCTATAAGTATGTTTACTAACTTTGGGGAAATATGGCAAATAAGATTTACAGATGCTGCTTTATCTTGCAAGGCATTTTAGTTCATCCCCTTTTTATTTCTGATCCTATTTCTGAGTGATGTTATATTGGAGGTTGGACACTCATTATTTATTAAAGCACTCCACAAGGGGCTTATAAAACACTGAGATGGTAAATTCTATTTCCACATTTTATTATTGATTACTGATCTCAAAATGTATTCGAATTTTATAATGATTTTTAATGATTTTTTTAAGATCCCAGTGTTTTATGGTAGGTATTGGTTTGCTAATGCTGCCAGAAGGGCATAGACCAGAAATGGGTTGGCTTTTACAATGAGGATTTATTAACTTGCAGTGTACAGTTCTTAGGATGTGAAAATATTCAACTCAAGGTGTCAACAAGAAGATACCAGACTCCGAAGACAGGCTGTTGCCATCTAGGACACCTCTGTCACATGGGAAGGCACATAGTGGGGTCTGCTGGTCCTTCTCTCCTGGGTTTTGTTGCTCTCAGCTTCTGGCTTTGGTGGCTTCCCCTCTATTTTCTGTGGGTCCTCTCTGAGCTTCTCTGGGGCTTTTCTGTAAACTTCTCTGGTTTTTTTCTCTCTTTTATCCTCTCAAAAAGAACTCCAATAAGAGGATCAATCTTGAATGAGAATTAATTACTTCATTCAAGATGGGTCACAGCTCAATTGAAATAATCTAATCAGAAAGTTCCACCTGCAATAGGTCTGCACCCACAGGAACGGATTAAAATAACGTGATCTTTTCTGGGGTTCCTAACAGCTTCAAACCAACACATGGGATCATACATTTAAAAATCCTAACCTAACTTTACTCTTTCAGTCATTCAGCACCTTTTCCCTCCCTCCTCAGGCATACTTCTTTAAGCAGAGGAGATGGATGTAATCATGGATAGTATTAGTGTGATACATTTGTCTCTCTTCATTTCTTCTGTTCTTTATAGGTAACACTTCAAACAAAAATACATGTGTTTTTTATTACTTACAACTAATTACCGTGGCAAACTACTGTGCGCGTAAAATTGTACTTAATATGAGTTTATTTACAATGATAATCATTAGGTATAGAGAGGTTCTTTCTATTCACTAGTGTTGGAAAGAGCATACTATGCTGGCAATAAGAGGGAGAGTTTGATTTTAGAGAGAATAAAATAAAGATATATACTTTTCATGCCTTTTTTTAATTTGCGAAGTGATATAGATTTAATGACTTCAGAAGTTTTCTTCCATCTACAACTATTAGCAAGATTCATTTGTTAATGGAGAATGTTAATTTAGCTTGGGTTTGTACCCTGACTTTGCAGTTCCAAGGCACAATCTTGGCAAAATTGCTTAATCTCTCTGTGTTTTAGTTTCCTCATCTGTGAATAATAATAGTACCTATCTCGTATTCATGTGGTTGTTCTGAGGATCAATTGAGCTAACAGAGCCACACTTAGTACTTAATAATGTTAGCTGCTATTAGCTAATATAGTCACATATAAAATGCAGAATTATTAATAATTAGGATGCCTAAGAGATACCTCGTTCTTTAGTACTTTCTTCCCCTCTCTGTCCCTGAAGAGGATCTGCTTGATGCTACTAGAGCTTAATCTAGCAATTTTATATTTTATACTCTTACTTGAGGACGCGTTCCAAATTCTGCACGCTTCAGGTATAACCAAGCCCCTTAAAATTCAATGGCTTAAAACTACAAGCAGGGTGGGCCGCGGTGGCTCAGCGGGCAAAGTGCTTGCCTGCTATGCCGGAGGACCTCGGTTCGATTCCCGGCCCCAGCCCATGTAACAAAAACGGAGAAACAGAATACAATAAAACAAGAAAATGTTTAAAAAATGTTTCCCTTTCTTCCTTCCTTCCTTCCTTCTCTCTGTCTTTCCTTTAAAAAAAAAAAAAAAAAAAAAAAAAAAAAAAAAAAAAGCAATTAATTTGCTCATGAAACTGCAGTGTGGGTAGGGCTTGGTAACACACCTTGTCTCTGCTCCCCACTGCGTTCCCTGCTGCAGCTCACATGGCTGGTGGCTCTTCTTCCAGATGTCTGTATCAGCCGGCATTCTCCAGAGAAACAGAACCAATAGGATATGTGTGTGTGTGTATACATATGCTTGAAATAAATTATATATATGAAGAAATATATTTCAAAGGCTTGGCTTGCCTGGTTGTTGGGTTTGGCAATCCTGAAATGTACAGGTCAGTAGGCTAGAAACTCTTTGGCAGGAGCTGACACTGTTGTCTTCTGGGAAACTTCAGTTTTGCTCTTAAAGCCTTTGACTGATTCCATGAGGCCCACCTAGTTTGTTATAAAGGATAATTTCCTTTCCTTAAAGTCAACTGATTGTAGATGTTAACCATGTCTATAAAATACCTTCACAAAAGCACCTAGGTTAGTGTTGAATAACTGGACATTACAGTCTAGCCAAGTTGACAGACGAAACTAGCCATCAAAATGTCTTACTCAAAATGTCCGGCAAGTTGATGTTGGCTGTCAGTTTCTCTCCCTGTAGCGTAGCTGGGGCTTTCTCATAGCATGGTGGATAAGTTCCATGAGCAAATGTTGCAAGATACAGGAATTGAAAGCTCCAGTTTCTTAAGGCGTGGGCCTAGAATACTGCTGCTGTATTCTACTGGTCAAGTGATCACAGAGCCTAGACTTAAGAAGGGAGGAAACCTATCCCACCTCAATGGAGAAGTGTCAAAAAACCCTGAAACCACATTTTAAAACCACCACACTGCTGTTCTTAATAAAAATAATAAAACGAAAAATTGCTATCATGACTACTTTGCTGAGGTGTAGCAATTTGGTAGCAGCTGTGGTTTCTGAATTATTTAGAAAAGGGAAAAGCATTTTGAATCCTGATATCAATACAGTCATGCATTTTTTAATTGGAATTTCCATCTGGGGCACCAAAAATATATATATATCAGATGTTAAAGTGGGTTGTGAGATAGGTTACCGAGACACAGCATTTGAAAAAGGTAACAGAAAGCCAATTATGCAAATTTTAAACCTCCTCATTTACGTTGAGTATATAAAAATTCAAAAGAGTGAAATCTGAGAGGATTTTCTGAAGAGAATTTATATTTGGGGAACTGTGGAAGGGCTATGAGTATCTCCTTTCAGTGTATCTGCCTTATCTTAAGTGTGGTAAAAAGGGCTTCAGCAAAACCCCTTGCAGAGGTGATCTGTGGTGTGACTACAAGCAACAAGTTATTGATTAATTTCTGAGAGAACTGTGAGAACAGTATGGTGGGATATGTGTGGGATAAACTGTGCCATCTCCCACCGCAGGGCAAAGGGAAGTGAGGGCCACATGAGACCTACTACAGGTGCCTTGCCCAAGAGGGCAGCTTATAAAGGAAGAGGAGTCCAGCAGGAATGCGCTGTGGGGATGTTGCCAGGGGCAGAAGCTGAAGGTGGATCTGACTCAGTTGGCTTAAAGCACCTTGAGGATAGCAGTTGTTGGGGTCTGGCAGTGAAACCTCTGTGGAACTGAAAAAATGTCTGTGAGAAAGACACAGCCAAGACATAGAGCCTAAAGCTGTGTCATGACAGTTTCAATCAAATAAGAACCTTTCTAACTTCTTTATTTCTCCTCCCCTACTCCGGACCTCATGCATCCCCCACGTTTTTGGCTTTGACGGGAATGGGAAACCAGTCCCTGGGCTGAGGAAGAAAGCGGACGATGAGTGGGCAAAGAGAAAAAGAAGGATAACAGTCCCTTCTCCAACTGCAAGCCACCCACCTGTAGCAGTCCTTAGTTGGGTAGAAAGAGGAGTGTGGTGGTTTGGAGCTGTATTTACCCCAGAAAAATGTGTCCTTAAACTTAAGCTGAATCCATCCCTGTGGGTGTGAACCCATTGTAAGAAGGACCTTTTGATGAGATTACTTCAGTTAAGGTGTGGACAAACTCGGTCAGAATGGGTCTTAATCCTATTACTTTAGCTCTTTATAAGTAGAGTGAAATTTTCACAGAGACAGAAAGCTGTGGAAAGCAAGAAGTTGAAGGTCAGTGGAATCTGGAAGAGAAGGGGAGAGGCCAGGAGAGGTGGCCATATGCATTGCCATGCAACAGAGAATCCCAGGACCAAGGGCCAGCCCCAAATCACCAGTCTTTGGGAAGAAAGCATTGCCTTGATGATACCTTGAGTTGGACTTTTTCCTAGTCTCAAAACCTAAGCTAATAAATTCCCATTGTTTAAGTCATGCATTGCATGATTTTGCTTGAACAGCCAAGAAAACTAAAACAGAGTTAATGTTAAATTAGAGCTTTGATTATTATGTGGTATTTACCATAAAATATTTTTTATTATGAAAACTTTCAAACATACACAAAAGTACAGAGACTAATAAAATTAACCCCTTTCCACCCATCACCCAGAATCATAATTTATCAAGATTTTGTGATACTTACTTCATGTAGCTTTACATGTTACAGAATGCAGCTATAACATATATGAATATTTTCTTACATAACCACAGTGTTATTATAATTTCTAAAACAAAAAGCAATTCTTGATATCATTCAATACCAAATCTATATTGAATTTTTTTGTCTCAAAAATGCCTTTTTATGATTGGTTTCCTCTAATTAGGATATAAATAAATTGCTATATATTCCACTTGACAATCTCCTAAGTCTTTCTCCTTGAATGTTTTTTCCCCCATGCCATTGATTTGTTGCAGACACTGGTAATTTGTTCTGTAGAATTTTCCATGTTCAGCGTTTGTTTACTTCCTTCCGTTAGAATTATTTACTATGTTTCCCCCATTTTTTTTCTGTACACTGGAAGTTAGCTCTAAAGCCTTGATTAGATTCAAGTTCAGCTTTTTGGGCAAGAATGATACCTAGGTGATGCTATGAACTTTATATCATCAGAACACATATTTGGTTCTTTTACTTTAGCTAGGATTCATTAGTGGGTTCATGTAGTGACAGCACAAACCCTTCATTTCAAGTTTCCCATCAAGCTTTATCTAATTTTTTCATCCACTAGTGGTCATTTCTTTAATTATTTTATTAAAGGTTGCAAACAAATGATTTTCTAATTTTGTTACTCCTCTGTTATTAGCTGGAATCTTCTCTAGAGAACTTTTTCCTTCACGACTAGGCTATTTGGTTACCCTGAAGAAGAGTTTACACAGGATAGGCAGGATAAATGTTTAATTATTCCACTTTAAATGTTAATTCCAGAGTAAGGAGTTGGTGCCCTAGTTATTTCCAGTGGTGACCAGTGAACTTTCTTTGTTCTTTTTTTTAGTCTCCTTATGAACACATACATTTATATAGTCAGTGTGTTTCAAACAATTGCCTCCATTATCGTTTTAGATGTTCAAAATTTCTAATGTTTGGCCAATGGGAACATTTTCATGTTCCTCTTGGGTCCTTTTGTCACAACCCCATTAGTCTTCGATAGCTTCCTTGCAGACCCAAGATGTTTTGGTTTAGTCTGCATTTTCCTATCCAAGATTTGGAATCAGCCAATTCTTCAAAGAGCCTTTTGGTGATGGTCCCTTTTAGTGGTGAATGGTAGTTAGAGGCAAAAATCTAGACACTAGTAATGCCTATTGGTACTGAATTGTCATTACTTTTAATCCATTATAGTGGACAGAGTCAGAAAAATGCATTTTTATGAGTTGATGTTGATATTTTTTATTTAACTTTAACCTTATATGGGCTTTATAAAATTTCTTGGACTCTATTGTCATTTTTCTCTTATATAATTGCTTATTTTTTGTTCTTTCCTCAACATATAACGTATAGTTTAAAAATATATGTTCCATGATATATAAAATATGGCTCCAGAATATAGATTACATAATACAAAAAAATTTAAATTCAACATCATAATACTGATATTACCACTAACAATAAAAATGTTGAAAGATTTATAAACTTCTTGGTAGCTCTATTTGCCCTTAGAATTTATTCTACCAAGTATGGATAGTCAAAATACTATTTTTTTTAAAGACAATAGAAATTATTCTTTCTGTGTGATTATGTCACTGCTTGATATGCTATCGCTTTGTTTCAGTTTGTTTGCTTATGTTTTCAAAAACAAAATTGGTGCTATAACTCAAAGGGTAGTAACAATGATTGGAGGGAAGGAATAGGTGAATGGAGGTAAGAATTCTTTATATCTTTTTATGTAGGTTTGGCTTTAGATTTATGTAAATGTGTAATGTATTCAGAAAATAAAAAGTGTATCAAAAAAATCACCTACAGATGTCAAATAGCTTATTGGATATATTAGTTTAGATTTAGGGAAGAAGTTCATCTGGAGATGGAGTTTGGGAGATGGTATTTAAAGCTGTGGGGCAAATGAGACCACAGTGAGAGTGCATACAGATGGAGAAGAGGTCAAGAGGCTGAAAATTGGAATGCTCTATTATGTAGAGGTCAGGAAGAAGTTAAAGGTTCAGCAAAGATGCTGAGGGGTGCCTGGTGAGATAGAAGGAAAATCAGAGGCGAATAACTTTAGGAAGCCATGTGAAAAAAGTAACTCAAGAAGGAGAAGTTGACTATCTGCCCTTTTAGTCACATTCTGTTTTGTTACCCTTCCAGTGTATCTAAACCAAAAGTGAGTATTTAAAGAGTTATAGAAAGTAGTAGAAATTAGGCAAGTGGGAAGTATCTGGAGTGGGAGGGGATGTACTCTGATAATGGAAAGGAGAGTCCAAGTTAGAAAGGAAAATCAAGTAAGCCAAATTCTTGTAAAAGCTTTACTCCTAGCTTAAAGACCTTCTAAATTCAAAACTTTCAGTTGATATTTCTAAGCTTAAATGGAACTCTTGATTTAAAGGAGGATGAAATTGAAATTTAAAGGAGGAATAAGAAGAAACAACAACAAAAGCAGTCTTTCATTTAATGAATTATAAGAAACACAAAGAGACAAATGATATGGATATCTTTTTTTTTTTAAGTCAATTGATTTGTCTAAATTTTGTGATTGAAGGAAGGGGCAATTACTGTGACAGAAAATGAGGGCAGAGTGGGTGGTAGAACTTCAAAGTACTGGGTACCCTGGACACATTGATCAAAGACTAAGTATTAAAGAAAGCAAGTCTAGAGGAGTCTTTACATTAATAGAAAAAAACCCTCCCATTATTTCAGTTTAAGGCACCAGAGCTCCTAAGGCAAATTCCAGAGATGAAAGATATCATAGTTGATGTACAAATGATTTTATTAAGGGCTTTCTTTTCCCATGTGAATTTTCTTCAAAGTTGCATTTTAGTTACAAAGGATTTCACAGAATGATGTGAAATATTGGGGACAGAGGGGTGGGAGCTGAGGGTTCTCCCCTCAAGATATGCATTGCAGCTGCAAGAGCAAAATGGGGGATGGGAGATAAGGAAGAAAATAGCTTGGGAAAAGTACAACAGATGATGAGAGATTTGTTTTAATGTTTTGTTTTGATTAAATGATTTTTTTGATTTCACTATTTGATTTTATAAAAACACTCTGGGCACCAAATATATCTGGAAGTTTCCGCTTGGCTATGTCTTGGGAATACAATCATATATACTTCCAATTGTAAGGTTGTGATATTGATCAAAAGCAGGGAGTTGTCTGCCCGTTGTGGAGAATAGCCAATCTATGAAACCAGGGTTTCACAGAGAGAGTTTATGACTAAGTGCAAAGCAGGAAATTAAGTGGCCTATGGGCCTAAAGATATGCCTCTCTGAGCTGCAGTAACTCTGATAGTCTTAAAGTATCAAAAGATGGGCAGATTTTAGAATAATGAGTACAATGGCTTGAGATGACAAAGTTAGTGATGGTCTAATTATTTAGCTTGCACAGATTGAGTACATAGTCACAGAAAGTATGTAAGAAAATGGTGGCCTTGATATGATAATGGATGTGATATTTAGAATTATAGTGAGGTTTAGGTCACTAATAGGTTAGAGTCTGAGCTACTGTGCAAGTCAGGCAGGCCAATTTTGGTTCAATCTGGCCTTGTTTATCAAGATAGCTTGGAATTAGGGTGGCTTAGTACAGGTCTGACTCAAGGCCCTTCATTAATAAACATTAGGGGCTGTCTTTAGTGATCATAAGACTCTAAAAGCTGAAAAATTGGATAAAAGGGGTGCAAGGGTCAGTCACAAGGTTTGTGTAATCACAAGGGCACGAGATAAAGGTTATACAATCATTATCAGCTATCAAGGCTGCTGGATTATAGTTCAGACATTTTCAGGTATTTCCTTCTGTCTAATATTGAGAAAGTAAAAAGGAATATGCATATAATGATGCAGTAATCATAATCATCTCCCAAATCCTAATTTCTCAGTTACAAAAATATGGGTATAGTGTTGCACAGAATACACTTTGGGGAACATTGGTTGAAGTCTGTGTAAGAGATTAAGAGTTGGCACTGAGAAAAAAAAGGAAAAAAAAGAGTTGGCACTGAAAGTCTTTTATATAAAAAGCTGAGCTAGCTCAGAGGTAATGTTTATCAAAGGGAAGGAGAGAGATGAGGTGGAAGCTTGAAGATGAAACAAGGCTGAATATGGAGTCTTGTTTGTAGATAAGAGGAATACATTTAAGGGGGCAAGGAGAAGAAGTGGGAAGTAGAGAAAAATGAAGAGGAAGAGAAACTTTAAAAGGTGCAAAGTTGTGAAGAAATAATGGGGTCAAAAACATAAATTGTGTAATATTCTTGGAGAGGAGTATGGATGTTTCATTTTTGGAGACAAGATGGAAACAGTGTATGGAGATGGAGGAAAATGATTTTGAGGAAAGGGAAATAAAATTGCTTCAGTATTTGAGCTATTCTAAAAGTTTAAGGGTGGATGATTTACATCGATGGAGATTCTGATGGAGTAATCAAAGCAAAGAAGAATAACCTTTTTCTACTCTATTTTAAAATGTACTAAAATGTTCAGTTTTCATTTTCCTGTCTATGATCATTCATTGATGTGGAGGCTACAGTTGGGGAGTAAAAACTCATCTAAAGAGAATTTACCTTTTCTTTACTTAGAAACAAATCTTACTAATGATGGAATTTGGTTTTCATGTGCTGATTTTAGTCATAGTTCCTGCTGCATCCCCCAGGCCTCAGGGAATGCCTGGTACATAGTAGGAAGTTCAGTATTTTTTTTAATATGGTTGAGCGATGAATGACAGATAGCCAAAGGCCATCGATAGTGTCCTCATGGCATACATGAGATTCCTGTAAGCTATTTTCAATAATTGCAGAAACAGAGGTGTCCTGCTGAAAACCTAATTTGTGTTCATGAAAAGCAACTAAGTCTTGAAAAGATGTAGCATTGAACTCTGTAACTGGAGGAGCCCTGTAGGAACTCTGTGGGCTGAAGGTAGCACTGAGATGGTGGTGTGTTCAGTGGAGTTGCCCTCCTCTGAAAGATCATGCTGTGACCTGTGCCAGGAGCAGGGGCCAATAGCAGGCCCTGTCAGGTGGAGGAGGACCAGCTTTGGACAGGACACCGGGTCCCTAGGCTCAGAGAACTGTGGTTTGGGAGACACCAGATTTCCTGTGGGAATGGATAAGCCATTGAAATCCTTGGAAAAAATGTGCAAGAGAATTCCAGGAGGAAAAACTGGGTGTCCTGCCAGGATGGTACATGGTGTCTTGAGTAGGATTTAATTTAACTTGGAGAAATAATGGAGTCGTTGCACATTTGTGCCGTGGTTGTTGTGGACTAGTTCGTTCTTATTATATTCTAAAGATGTCAAGGAGTTAATAATTTGAGCTATACTCAGAACAAAACTATAGGTTTAAGACTGAGGAATGATGAAAATTAAGTTGGTTTTCAATTTTAAAATTATAATAACAAACCAAAACAGAAAGAGAAATTGATGAAGATCAAAGAAGAAATCGATGAATTAGAAAACAGGAAAATTGTGAACTAGAGGAGTTAAGACTCTAGACAAGTTAAGACTGTTATGTAATAATCTGTGCTGATTGTAAAATTTTTTATTGAATAAATGGTTTTCAAAGAAGGTATAAATTGCCAAAACATAGAAGAAACTGAAAAATCTAATAGATTGATGAATGTGGAAAAAATGATAAAAACTGTCGTGAGCTATCTTATTATTTGTAATTGTTTGGATTTGGAAAACCCTAGAGAATCACTTGTAACATTACTTGAGCTAATTACATGATTTTAAAGGTAGCTGTTTAGAAAATAAGTATGCAAAATAGCTTTTGTTTATACTAACAACGTTAGATAATGTAATAGAAAATATTTTGTTCACAATTGTAACAACAAATATGACATCAATTATGAGAATTATTGCCACCACTACCAAGCTGAGGAATTTATTTTGTAGACATGCAGAAACAATGGGGAAAAGGACAAACTTTGATGAGAGACACAGAAGAAAGCTTGAAGAAATTGGCATTCCATTTCCTCATTGAAAAGACTCAAAGTTGTATAAGAGCTAATTTCTCCTAATTACAAGCTTAATTTCTGTAGAATTCCAATTAGTTGGGGAGTAGATACAGAAAGGATTGATAAAATGCTTTTAAAATTCATCTGGAAGAATAATCATGTGGGGAAATCCAGAAATTTTCAGGCAAAGAGTCAGTGAGGGATAGCAAGTATTGACAGATGTGTGTCTGAAGTCTGTCAGTAAAACCATGACACCGGGTAGATTGATGGGGAGAAGCCTTCTGCAGAAGCAGTTAGATCCCCTGAATTCTCATCCATTCAACCCTGCTTGCATTTTACTCTCCTGCTGACTTTACATCTCCTCCCTTCCCTACAAATCTGGTCCTCATTCTCTGGGAAGTGTAACAACATGGTCTCTTGACGGTGTGAGGCATGTTTATGGGTGAGGATCCCTAAGGAGAACAAAATTAAGTGGCCATCTGATTACTGAATGCCAAAACCTGCAGTCCTTTCCCCTCTTCATTCCAGAAGTGTTAATATTCATATCTTTTTTCCTCTAGAAAGGGAATGGAAGATTCTTTTCTGGGGACCCTGCTCAACCATGTTAAAATTCTAAAACTTGGACTTTCTAATAAATGGTTCTGCCATTTTTTCTCAGAGTTGCCTCACTATACTCTTTCGCATGCTCAGAGCTTCCCAATTATAATTTTGTCCCTTTTCTTAATCATATGTAGATATGCAGACTCATATAATCAGAGCTTCCAACCATCATTTTGGTCATCAATTTTAAGAAAATTTCTTGGGACTGAAGGATAAGAGTTTTCAGATTGAAGAGGACTGACTAATGGACAAAAACAAAAACAAAACCCATTCCAAGATATATCTTTGAGAAATTTCAGAAGACTAGAGACAAAGAGAAGAACCTTCCAAAGGGAAAAAATAAGCAAAACAAGTTACATACAACTCTTTAGAATCACAATTTTTGATATTAATCAACCATTACACTGGAAGCTTGTTAAACAATATGGCAAGGCTTTTAAACTTTCAAAAGAAAATTATTTGCACCTAAATTTCTATTCCCAATAAATATTATTAGTGAAGTGGAATGGCAATATCACAATAATTCGTAATATACACAATCTAAAGCATTTATCGCCAAACTTCTTTTCTCAGGAAGTTGCTGGAAGATGTAATCTTTCAAAACAAGGGACTAAACCAAGAAAGAAGAAAACATGGGATCAACAGACACAAGATCAAATGTGGGAAGGAATCAAAGGGGGGACTAGGATCATCTGAACAGGATTCTAGCATGCCTAAGCCTTAAGAGTAGAGAGCTACCAGTTCTGATTGATTTAGGTTTGACAATGTGTGTGTTGCAGGAAAGTGCAAGTATATTCTGAGTAAATGTTTGTGTCTTATCCTTCCCTAGGGAATGCAAAGTAAAAGTCAATGGAAACTACCACTTTTCCCCTTGAGATCTACAAATGACGATCGTGTATATATAGCTGAGACAATAAATATGTTCCCAAGATGAATGTCTGTATTGAGTCCTGCTTCCCTTCTGTTAACCAGCATCTTGGAAAGGTGTGCTGATGCCTGGAGTGGTTTTGCAGAAGAACACAAACTCTGTCCCAGGAGAGAAATTTTCTTTTGCAGACATACATCTTGGTAGACACATAAATTATCTCTTGAGCGATATGAAGTTAACCACTGTGATTGACTGTGGGTAGGAGAAGCATGTAGCTGGGAAACGGTAGGAGAAGGGAGACTTATTAGTCACTGTTTGCCTTTTTGTACCTTTTTAATATCGTGTTATGTGCATATATAAATTATTGAAAACTACGCTCCTTAAAAGTTGAAAATAAATAAATAAAATAATGACATTACCGTATAGTCCTGAAAACTATGAAAGACTATATTTGTTATCATTTTAATAATATTTATCATTACCTCTATTTGTAATGTTAGATTATTTGGTTTCTTTTGAAAGTAGCAAATTGAAGTTCTGTTTGGGTATGAAGGAAGGGAAAGGTCTGGTTTTTGTAGTACTTTCCAAATACAAATAATAGAGATTGAGAATTCTCAGAGGTTGAATAATTGATGATATGAATGATGAAACTTCTCTTGTTCCAGAGGAGTAATTCTATAGTTTTATAATGCCCCGTAGTAAATGTATTAGAATTCACGTAATTCTAAACTTGAAAACCTTGCTCCATTAGGATCATATTTTCTGTATTAATTACCTGGTGGTCACATTGTGGGGAGATACTTGTTAAGGCATACAAGACAGCAGTGAAACTGAAAAGTCAATACATCCCTTCAATTTTGCCCTAATAAAGTTCTTCTTTTGAGGTTCTTGTCCCACTGTTCACAGAAGTTGTATAGTTGTTTATTCTGATGCTTAAGAAGACAGTGAGGAAAGGTTTCTGTATGAAAGGTGATTCCTGCAGTATCATCTACATCAGTTGAATTCTTCTGTTATTCCTTACATTGACATCTCCTGGGTCCTGGATTTCATTCATTTATTCTTTTCTGTTCCTTATTCTACTCTGCTTCTATAGACTTATTTGAAGCCTGCAAGAGAAGACTATTCCCATTTACTCAGAATATACTTTTCTTGTTATATTTCCTGAGGTACCCTTTCAATAAGAGGCAAGATGGTAGGAAGACACTGCCCTAGAAAAGCAGGATTTAGAATTAAGTTATGATGACTCATTTTGGTTGGCGAATGTTGTTTATAAATGACATTTAATATGCTTATGCACTCAGAAATCCAAGTAGGTTTTCAAGAGGAAAGAAAGAGCTAGGTATCCTGGAAAACAGCCATGGAAAGGAATTAACACCAGGTCAATTTACAAAAGCATGATGTTGGGGCCCGTGGTAACATTCAGAAGGGCATCAGGACACTAAAACAATGTTTTATACCATGGTCCTACTTTTATCTATTGTGAAAATATCCTTGGTTTGCCCAGGTGCCCTGAATTTCCTTACTCATCATTGTCAGTTTTGAAGTAGAGGGGGAAATACTAGACTGTGAGGACGGGAGGTGATAATAATTGCAAGCGATCTGGAAAGAAAGCTAGAGTGGTGTTTTCACCAAGGCTTAGAGAAGACCAAGACTATTGAATCAGGTCTCTGGGAACCTTCCCCTTGGTATTCCCTAACATGAGTTCACACCACCTGGAGCATGGTATATAAATAAAGATGGTGAGAGTGATAGAAAATCCAAACTTAGCAGGCCAGAGTGAAAAAATGTGATTTATTGTTCTTGGTAACTGAAAATTTCAGTGTTATCCATGAATTCAGGAACCCAAGCTTGATTATCAAGAGTTGGCTTCTTTCCACCTTTTTGCTTTGTGTTTGACTGTGTTAGATTCATTTCTAGGCTATGGGGAAAACTGACTCCCATTATCACAATTTCAAATCCAGCAGAAGAGGGAATCTGCATCTCTATGCTTAAGCAAAAGTCCCAGAATTGTGACTTATTGGCTGTGATTGATTTGATCTGAATCAGATATCCATTCCTGTGAGTACTTAGAGTCAAGGACCATGTCCTATGCATCTTTGTATCCACAATAACTTGCATAAAGTGTTGCACAATATAAAGTAGGCTCTCAGTATACAAATTTTATACTGAACAGTAAATTTCTCCTTTGAAAGCAACTGGTTTGCATTATAGGAGCTACCCAATATATTCCAGATTTTAATTCTGAAATATAATTTTCTACAGAATAAGGTGACTTGTTGGTAGACTGAATATGATTAATAGAATCCAAGAATATAAGCTTTTGTGCCTGCATGCTATTAGGACTCTGTTAAAAGTCATATAAAAGCTACATGGTATAACTCAGAAAATAAGAAGCCAGAAAAGTAGCCCTCATATTGCTTTAGAAGGGGAAATACCTATTGGCTGGAACAGTTTTAATTTTCCTTGAATCATGCTGAGCAAGAGCGAGAGGTGAGGAGAACATAGATGGTTTTTGGCAAAGAGAGAGTTTGAGTATTGGAATATCATGCTAATGCGGAAAGAAGGAAGTACATCAGTAATGCCAAAATTATTTTCACTATTGTGACAATATGAATTAAGCATATTATAATCTTTAAACATACTATGTTTTAAATTAATTTTATAGACTAGTTTAAAATGAAGAAGTATGGGGCATGTATATTTTGTATTAAATCTAATGAGAGAAAAACTGACCTGAAATAGACTTAAGACATGTGATGTGTCAGTTACTGATGCTTAGTCTTCTGAGTGCAATAAAGGACATTCCAAAGACTAGAGTTTTAAGATGATAAAAGAAAATGTATCTAGTTGCTATTAAACTTTTCAGCATTTGTGTAATTATGCCTTGTCCTCTAATTGGTGCTTTACTTTCAAAGCTTTATTTCATCTTTTAGCTTTGTTGGGAGCCAACTTGGCTCCAGCCACTTTTCTTACAAGTGTGAAAAGATGAAAGGCAAGGAGACACAATTATCAATGATGTCACTGAATTTTGAGGCATTTCCAGTCATGATTGTTTGTTCATTTCCCATAATCTTAAAACTCACTGATGTGGGCCAATTTAAAATGAATTTACTGATTTAGACACAAGATCTAAATTGCTGGGAAGTTACAGCATGCAGCATTTGAGCGCATTGGTCCTGACATTAAAAGATGCTGTTAAATATTTAAAGTAGTCAAGAGAACTGTAGTTTCCTTTAAACCAATCAAATGTTTATCAGAATAATAAGGTGCAATCTTTTAATAGATTTGTAATTATGTGTTTATAGTCATTTTGATTGTTGTGCATAAGTTTAAAATATTTGAATGCTTGTCGACATGGAGCAGCAATTATCTATCGCATTATTCAGGATAGAAATGTGTGATTTATAGGAATAAAATGTAAGAGGCAGTATAGGGTGGATGTTAGGCAGAGAGTCTGGAGGTAGATCCTGGGTTCATATCCTGCCTGTCCACTTACTTAGCTGAGTAACATTGCACACGTTTATTTCTCCATCTGGATCTTAGTTTCGTCACTCGAAGATGAGCTTAATGTACTATCATCTTCCTCATAATTGTTTGAGGATTAAAGGCATTGATGTGTATAACATACCTGGAACAGTGCTGTATAAGCATTTACTATTAAGTTTACTTTCTCTAGGTCATTATAATTTTTCTTCAGGATCTTAAAAGGCAATGTGAATTCCCAGCCCATGCAAACACACACACACACACACACACACACACACACACACACACACACACAAAGGCAATGCAAATATATGTAGAGAAACACAGGGGGAAATCTCTAGTAAGTCCAAGAATATAGCATTAAAGAATTCAGTAATATGCTTAAAGCTTGTAGCTGTAAGAGTATGAAATTCTTGTGGTTTTAGAATTCCGCAAAAGATCTTGGGTTGGGTTGGTTTGGCTCAGAACTGCTCTTAATTTCCTGCCTCACCTCTGATTTGCTTTTTTCCTTCTCTTTCATTTCATTTTATTTTTTTTAGGTGAATGTTCTTGGCTTAGAAGTCAGGGAAGAACTTGAAGTTAGTGAGAGGGAGCTGTTTTACTTCTTTTCCCAGGCCCTTTAACCCGATGGCAGATTTGCTTGGATAGAAGGCAGGTGCAAAGAGTCCTGGTTTTCCAGAATCTCTTTCCATGTTGCCTACAGTTGCATTCCTGGACTCTGTCTGAACTCTGCATTGCCATCCTATGCATTATGTGGTTCGTCATAAGTATGTGAGTCACCTCTAAACAGTCTCAGATTGCACTGTTTGAATATACTTGACTGAGAAAATTGCATTTCAATCTGAAGATATATCAAGAACCAATGTATTTGGTGGTTCCTAAATTTAAAGCCATGTGTAGGAAATAAAAGAGAGTTTACCATATACACGAAAGTTCTGTTACTTAACTAAGGTAAAGATTAATAGGGAACATTTTGGCTCATAGAGTACCATAATGCAACACTCCTCTAAAAAGCGTGAACTTATTATGTTCGTGTGACTGACCACATAGATCCATTGGAATCTTAATGATCCATGAGATGAACTGTTCACGTTTTTAGAGGTGTATCTACATTACAAAAAAGCAGAACTTTCAGGAGGCCTCTTCACTGTTGTGCTTTTGAAATCACCCAGTGCTGAAAGTAGGAGCAATATTAATTATTCATAAGACACATACATTGTAGTAAGAGGAAAACAGTAGAAGTTATGGAAAGGAAAGAAATACACATTTTGCCAAATTTGCTTATTTTTAGCACAACAGGGAAATTTTCTTAGACGTTATATTGGTATCTAGCTAGTAAAATGAAAGAAATTTCTCTCTTCTTTAAAAGGATTAGCATTTCTTTGCAAGAACTAAAATTTTAAAAAGCATTGTCAAATAAGGCAAACAAATTTAAGGGAAAAGGAGATACCAACCAAGAAACTATTAATTTATTGCTAAAGCTTTAATTCAGCTATTTTGTAAACCAGCTTTAAGAGTTTTTCAATATTTGCATGTTCATCAAGTAAATAGGTGGCAAGTCTCATTAAGATTGTTGATCTATTTTGTAATTTTTTAGTTTTGTCTGATATTCTACAGTCACCTGGGGACAGGTTTTGCTGAATTTTTATTTGTTGCTTAAGTTTGTCTTAGAGTAAAGTGGAAATCAATAAGTTTTTTAATAAGCTACGTTTGGTAAGTCAGTTTAGACTAGTTGTAATTATTTTCTTGATTTAGAAGCTAATGAACAAAACTAGATGGGGTTTTAAAAGGAAGCTATAATAAGAAATTGTGACTTTCTAAAACTTATCTCTGTGGTCATACAGTCGATTTAGGTTACTTCATTTTTAAGTATTTGTGTCTTAGTCTCTTTTTGTCTAACTCTTCACTCTGTTTAAATATGTTGACAACACAATCTAATGGGAACGGATATTTTGTGAATAAAATCTTTTTTTTTTTTTCTATAGGGATGCCCTCTGCATCTTTATTAGTAAATCTTCTTTCAGCTTTACTCATCCCCTTTGTGTTTGGAGAAACAGAAGTAAGGTTTGCTGGACAGACAGAATTTGTTGTTAATGAAACAAGTACAACAGTTATTCGTCTTGTCATCGAAAGGATAGGAGATCCAGCAAATGCCACTGCAATTGTTTCGGTAAGAAATGATTGTAGTTCTATTCTTACTGAAATTGATTTGAAATTTTTTAGTCTCCAATGACGAGGATTTTTTTTTTTAATATTTGCTATTTTGAGTAGTTTCATTATGGTAAATGATTTGCGGATACACTGTCCCATTCATGTATTTTGCAGGTTTATAGAGTGCTTTAAGGTAGCTGTCTGCATTTCACAAAGTGTTTTAAAGATATAGGCTGATCATTTTAATGTTCATATATGTATTTTTAAACAAATGAAAAAGCAAAATTATCAATAATTAGTTCTAGGTAAAAGCACATTTTATTTTGGGTAGTGTAGAGTCTAATAGCTACTCAGGTGTATTTCTGTTATAGGGTGACTTAGAGAAAATGCATGAAATAATTTAAAGTACAAAACTAGCAACAGAAAAACTGAGACATGTCAAAGAGCTGTTTTGTGGGAGAAAGCTAAGTATATTAACTTAAATGGAAGTTAAATAGAATTTGTTAAACTATTAATCTATCATTATGTGTATCTATTTTTAACCAGGAAGTAATATAATAAGAACACTAAGGATATTGCTATATTTGAGATCCAAAGTACTTGAAATTTTGTTTGTAAATATAAATTTTAAGCAATAAGCTAAATGATCATGCTATGAAACATTGTGAAAGAAAGAAAGAAGGAAAGCTACCAATAAAACAAACATAATATGATTTTGTGCATTGCTTTTAGTTTTAATCTATGTATATATTATTATATATTAATCTATGTAATATACAATATGTATGTAGTTATTGAATTTTTTAGTTTGAATGTACATTGTATTTGATAATTTACTTTTTCATTTAACTTTGATTGTATCCTAATAATTTTTCAGTTTGCTGAATATTTTCACAACTTTCCTTGAGGATGGGTTTCATCATTTACTAATCATTCTTCAAATGTTTTCCATTGAGATATCCTCTAATTGAGCTGTTATGAATGTTGCTCTGATGAAACTCTTTAAATATATATCGACTTTCTATATGTTTTAGATTTTTAAATGATTTTCATAAGTTGGATTGCTCTGATTGTTCCATTGGCTCTTGTACTTAATGCTTTCTTAAAAACTATGATATTTTTAATACTAAGATTTAAAAAACCTTTGCCAACTTACTTAAGCTTCTCCAGTATTTAAAGTCTGATTTATTTTTATAAATGGGAAACCTAGAAATTGGCTAAAATTTACTTATACTTGCCCTACATTTTTTATTTGTACTAAATCATATTATTTTTCTAGTAGTCAAATTATTCATTTTGAGTTCTTTGGCTAAAAAAAATCTGTTTTGGTTTGCACAAGAAAGTGCTTTTTACAATTCCATAATTATTACTCCTCTTAGCAATTCTTGATTTTACAGAATAGGGTCTTAAGAAGTTAAAGTTTACAATGACCAAGAAATTTTGGAGAGCTAAAAGAATTGAAACTTTAGTAGGATTGTTGTGAGAGAATATAAATATAATTTCAAGCTGACATTTATGGGAAGGGCAGTTTCTTTGAAACTGATAGGGAAAACAGTTGATTTTCTTGAAACTTTTTGATAGGGTGCTTTACCTCTTTGTGAGTTTTAACTGCTAATTTGTCTTCTTGTTAGGTTTGCTATAGTCTACTCCAGATCAAAGTCAGAGAAGAAGATATGCATCAATACTTTTAATGGAATCATTCTTTTTCCTTTTAGAGCATCAACACATGCTTTTGGATAGAAACATTTCTTTTTTATAACTTTTTTGGGGGAAATTTTTTTTTTACCAGTTGTTAAGTATTTAATTTTTATACTTTGTATATGCTATCTGAAAATGTTAGTGCCACTTAATGATTCACACCCCACCACACCACTCTCCCTGTGAATTGCTCCAGGTGGCATTAGTTTTGTTTGTTCTAACTCTGTGTTACGTAAGGATTAACCTATATTTTGCATTGGATAGTTGCATGGTGAAGACACTGGTGACTTTTTTGACACATATGCTGCAGCTTTCATACCTTCTGGTGAAACAAATAGGACAGTGTACTTAGCAGTATGTGATGATGACTTACCAGAACCCGATGAAACTTTTATTTTTCATTTAACGTTACAGGTAAGCCCTTCTTTCCCTTTTAAACTTAAATTCATAAAAATCTGCAAAACTTAAAAAAATTGTTTCTCTAGAGACAAGCAAGTTCAGGGAACTGGCAGTGATTTTTGTAGATGCCAGAACTGAACAAATTCTTTGGCAGTTCCACCATCTGGCAAAACCTTTTATAAATCTTGTTTGGAAGCTCTACAGCTAATTTTGGGATCTGTACAGTTTCTTTAGGAATTGCCTTGACAAATGCTCAAGAAAACCTTATCTTCCCTTTGGCTTTGGCAAACGCTCAAGAGAACCTTATCTTCCCTTTGGCCCTATTCTCTTTTGTCCCTCTCCTGCTAATAGATGTAAAGAATGACCATGAATTCTGAGTTCAAACAAGGGTACAAAAAGCAGGCATGGGAATGGGAGGTCCCTGTTATTTAGAATAAATTCAAAGTACTCTGGGAAAAATACATAGATAGCTCATGTTTTAACTGTCCTTTATGTTAGGTTGAAGCAATGACTTATGATAGCATTGGTTTAATTTTTTTGAAAGGCAATGAGAATTTTTTTGGAATTATGATTAAAGTTTCCATGCTTGAAACAGTCATGTTTTGCTTGAAACAGTCATTTCTCATGCTTGAAACAGTCGTGTTTTGCTTTTTTAAATCACTTTTTTCGCATTTTTTTATACTGCTGTTGAATATCAACAGCGATGTTGCAGAAAACTCTCCCCATTTATATATAAATATTATATTTCTATATGCACTATAGTAAATATATATAATATATATTTATGCATATGTATTGATGCAGAGAGCCAATCTTTACTGTGGCTTTATGACTTATAGAATAACTGATTCTTAGATTTCAGCACCTTCGGTAGTGTAAGAAAATAATCAAATGAACAGAATTTCATCTAAGTATTCAATTTTTTGTTATAATATTAGTAATAACATGTAGCAATTATAATATAATTATATTATAATGATATTAGAATATACTAACCAGCAATTACTTATATATAGTTGTATTTTAGTATCCTTACTAGTCTTGACTCATTTTCAAATTTGTGTTTGGGCCTTCCTTACCATGTTGAGTTAATCTGAATATGTTTCCTTAATCTACACATTAAAATTAGAAGTATGCTTGCATTTTTATTTATATTCTCAGTAGTTACTTAAAGACAGAAATTCTATTAAATGATTATTTTTTCCTGTTATTTTATTGATTTAGTTTTTGGCTTTGATTTTAGAAACCATCAGCAAATGTGAAGCTTGGATGGCCAAGAACTACTTCTGTGATAATATTGTCAAATGACAATGCCTTTGGAATTATTTCATTTAATATGGTATGGCTATAATTTGATTAATCTGGTGGTTTCTAGATAATGGTTTATTAATTTTTAAAATTATTTTACATGATATCAGTTGCTATCATCCTGTCTTTTGATATTTAAAAAAAATTTGCTTTTACTCCCTCCCTGTTCCACATTTGGTAGAATATCAATTTTTTCTACCTAAATTTTCTGCAGGAGGCATATACTGTCAAGGTCATCTCTTCTCCTAATTCCTCTTTCTGTTGATTATTCCACCTGATTCTTTTATCTCGTTTGTTCTCTAATTTAGATGGGCAGCACAGTGAATTTTGCTTGATTTCCCCACACACCACTTAAAGAAGACCTTATCTGTGTGTCCGATTCTTTTGGAGTGATTTTTTGGAAGACAAGAAATACTAAAAAAAATAGTAAACTTAAAATCAAATAGCAGACATAGCAGCTTTGAAAAATTCTGTTGCCAATCCCCATGCTGGGATTTTTCTAATATTTTTTGAAGGTTAATGCTCTATCTTATCCCCCTTGGTTTTGTTCATTATTTCATTTTTCTCCCTTATCAAAAAACTCCTGTGCCCCTGGCCAATCCTAATTATGTTCAAAGTGTTTTATCTTTTGAAACACACAAGACAGATCTCCCTTTGAAATACATTGCTTCCAGCTCTTAAAATAAATCAAAATTTATTTCCAATACAAGTGGATATGGTCATCCAGTTTTAAATTGTAATAACTCTCCTGATATGGAGTTTTTTGGAATCCTGTTACTAATTTTCATTAGTAAGAAATGATGCAATGCTCCCCAGCCTTTTATTTCCCAACTTAGATCACATGCATTTGCATGTCATTTTATTAGTACCTTAAATTATCTTTGTAACAAGATGGGCTACAGATAAATACTATAATATATAAATACTATCTTTGTAGTAAAATGGGTATTTAGGCAATCTCGATTTGGTAGGCATTTTGTAATTGCCATTATTTTTCCATTCATAAAATTCATTATTTCTATTTGAGCGATAGGGAGTTATTAATAATGAAGCTGGCTCCCTTAATTGCATACTATTTCTATGGCTTGAATTGCCTTAAAATTTTTTTGTTGATTAAAAAAAAGACTAATTTAAACATAGCTACTTTGCTTTTTGATGCAAGTTCAGATTTGGGACTTCACCTAATTTGAAAGGAAACTAGAGTGATTTCTTTCCACACTGCTTTCCCTTCAAACCTATCACCCCCCCCCCCCCAACCTCATACTAACTTTTTAAAGTTTTTGTTTTATTTTGACATTATACTCCTTAGCCTCTGACGCTGTTCCCAGGTCCATGACTGGCAGGATCTCAGTGCTGCCAGGCAACCTCTGACTGGATACCTGGTCCTTGAGCTTAAAATTAAACTAAACAGCAACTGAACATAGTAGGTGTTCAGTAGACTGGCTTTTGTTTCCAACATTGGTGATGATTATATTGACATTGATGAGGATGTTGACGATGATAATGGTAGTTGGCAACTTTATTGGATCCTCACTGTATA
Source organism: Tamandua tetradactyla (assembly GCF_023851605.1). NCBI lineage: Eukaryota > Metazoa > Chordata > Mammalia > Pilosa > Myrmecophagidae > Tamandua > Tamandua tetradactyla. Next base: position 40,659,017 of record NC_135347.1, on the reverse strand, counting down.
ACTGGTACTTGGATAAGCACTTTACATGAATTATCTCATTGAAACCTCATTACAGCATTTATGGAGGGGGTCTCTGAGACTTAGTGTCACCCTGTGAGATGGACACTGCCAGACTAGTAAGTGTGTACCTGGATGCTTCCCGTTCTGCCTCTTCTACCCTGTGTCGTGCTGGCCAAGGTGGCATTTTAACATTTGAAGTCCTGACTTTTTTTTCCCATTATCACATTATCACTGTGATAATGATCTGAAAAAAGTCACTAGAGTCACCTGCTCTTCAATGGAGAGCTGACTGATGAGGAAGGACAAGCTCATGGAAGCTGGGCTGAGTGGTGGCCCCAGTGAGCCACCCTGGTCTGGCAGCTCAATTACCTGACCTCCTGAGCCCCTGTGAGCGTCTGAGTTTGCCATCTTTGGAGTAGGTAAAGCATTCCTCAGCGGGACGGCTAGATAAGACCGGACAAGAACCAGGGCACGCACTTACGTCTCCTGCTTGCCTAGTCTTATGATCCTTCTGTAGTGTTATTTTTAACTGTTTAAGTGTTTTCGTTAGCTGCAGTCTATTAATGCTAGGAAATACTGCATTGTTTAAGTACTATGATGTTTGATTTTTCTGTGGCAATGTGTACTTCTAAGGTAATTAGTTTATAGCTCCATCAACTTCTGATGGATAAGCACCTGATTGCCTGTTGTTCCTCTTTCCAATAGCCTTCCTCAGTCACAGTGAGTGAGCCCGGGGGCAGAAATGAGTCCGTGCCTCTTACTCTAATTAGGGAAAAAGGAACCTATGGAACAGTCATTCTGAATTTTGAGGTAAGTTTACTCTGAAATCATTTTAAGTGATAACACTTTAGAGGTTGTACTAGATGGCTAGAGTTTTATAAATCAATATCTGTTTTATAATATGGCACAGATAATAAAATTAAAATAAATACCTTTATTGTCTGATAAATTTAATGGTTAATACAGAAGTGTTTTCCTCGCTGCCTGAATATACTATGCTTACATGGAACGCGGTTTCAGATTTATGGTCATAAATCACAAAATGGAGTAGTAAAATATTAATTCTTCAAAATTCTTAGGGCCTCTATTATCAATCTTTTCAAGGATATAAGTTTGTAAAGTGTCGATGAATTAATTAGGCATATATAAAATTAATATGTAATCTTCAAAAATATTCCCCATTTCTAAAATACACTTAAGGGATTTATTACCTGTGTTGCACTCTGCCATGGGGGTCTGTAGATTTTACAGGATGTGGCATGAATAAGGTAGTCTGGGGATGAGGCGCATTTCTCAGAGTGCTACCTAGAATCATTCCATTTTATTGCTTACCCACCACATTGCTGTTCTGTGAAATATACATTCAAATCTTCAGTTAATTTTTGTGTTTTGTATGATCCAGAATATAATCACATAACTATTTTCAAACAATGTTAGAAAGTTCTGATAATGGTTTCTATCTTAATTATTAATTGTAATATCCAATAAAATGGATACTCGGCTTTATTTAACATACTTCTATGGAAGCACAGAATAATTTTATTTATGCTCATGGGTACCTATATTATCTGGTGATTATAATAATTATATTAAAATAAAATGGGATAAAGTAATATTAAATGGAAAATATAGTAAATACAAAATAAACAAGCAGTAGGCTTGTTATATGGGAATCCTCAAGCAATATTTCATATACTTACAAATATGTATTTTTTTTTTTTTTTTTTTTTTTTAGAGAGAGGGAGGAAGGGAAGGAAAGACAGAGAGAAGGAAGGAAGGATGGAAGAAAGGGAAACATCTTTAAACATTTTCTTGTTTTTATTATATTTTGTTTGTTTGTTTGTTTTTTACATGGACTGGGGCCGGGAATCGAACCGGGGTCCTCCGGCATGGCAGGCAAGCACTCTTGCCCGCTGAGCCACCGCGGCCCGCCCCAAATATGTATTTAAATAATAAATTTTCGACAGGAAAGAATTGAGAAAAAAATTGGCTTTAGAAAGAAGAATCCAAGTTACAGTGTTTTCAACTTCATGTGGATGTTTGAGTTATTTTATTGGGTTTAGCTTGTTGTTTTGGTCAAATAATAACAGCTAGCATTTGTGGGACACTTACTATTGTCATACATTATTCTAAGTATTTTACACTGATTATCTCTGCATGTAAATAGCAACTCTCCCTAGCACTCAGTCTTACTTAGGCCCTTCTGAATTTTTCTTTATTCTACTTATTATCATTTGACACATACACATTTATTTGGTTATTATTTTTTCCCTTCAAGTAAATGAATGCAAGATAGGGAGTTTGCCTAGTTCGTAGTTATATCCTTAGCACCTAGAAGATATCAGGAACAGAATACTTAAAAAATAATTTTCAAAATGAATACTTTCATTAAAGTTTTGTGTCAAGATCCTGAAGTGGATGTTATTATGCTTATTTTAAGTACGAAGAAAATGCTGCACAGAGTTGTTAAATAATTTGCTCCGGGCCACGTAATCAGTGGTGGAGCTGGTGTTTGATATGATTTATTGTCTAAGGGAATTGACTGCTCCTGAATATCCCCTTCACAATAAGAAATATTCATAGTGTTCTTTTCTCAGGTTAAGAAAAAAAGAGAGGTCTTAGAAACCACGTTGTTTAATGTAATTGTTGTTGATATTTATAATTTATATTCTAGGCCCTCATTATTATTTAGAAGGGCAGAATTAAATACAGGTAGTATAATTCATCTTCCAAAACATCTTTAAATAAACTTCAGATTTTTGTCAGCTTATGTATATATATATGAGCTGACATATATATAAAAAAAAATATATATATATTTTGTGTGTGTTACCACAAAAAATTTCCCATTTTAACCACTTTCAGTGGTTTATTTACATTCACAATCTTGTGTTACCATTATCATCATCCATTACCAGAGCAGAAACTCCATACCTAGTAAGCAATAACGTCTCATTTCTTCCACCTCAAACCCTGATAACCTCTAATCTATTTTCTGTTTCTATTAATTTGCTTAATTTTCTTGTTTTAGATATTTTATGTAATTGGAATCATACAATTTTTATCCTTTTGTTTCTGGCTTATTTCCTTCAATATAGTGCTTTCTAGGTTCGTCCACGTTGCAGTATGTATCAGAACTTCGTTCATTTTTACAGCTGAATAATATTCCATTGTATGTATATACTACATTTTGTTTATCCATTCATTTGTTGATGGACACTTAGGTTGCTTCCATCTTTTGGCTGTTGTGAATAATGCTATTATAAACATCGGTACGCAAATACCTGTACATGTCCCTGATATCATTTCTTTTGGGTATATACCTAGAATTGCAATTACCAATCATATGGTAGGTAGTTCTATGTCTAAATTTTTTAGTAACTGTCAAACTGTTTTTCACTGTGGCTGAACCATTTTACACTTCCACCAACAATGTACAAGGGCTCCAATGTCTGCACTCTTGCCAACCCTTATTATTTTTCTTTTTTTTTGACAATAGCCATCCTAGTTGGTGTGAGGTGTTATCTTGTTGTGGTTCTGATTTGCATTTCCTTGAGTCATCTAATATTTTGTATTTATTGATGGCACTGTGTGTTTCTTTGCAGATAAAGGATGGTCCTAATTCACCCGAAGAAGATTTGAGTCCAGTTAAAGGAAACATTACCTTTCCCCCTGGCAGAGCAACAGTAGTTTATAACTTGACAGTGCTTGACGATGTGGTGGGTGATGTGAAATACTTAACAAGAACTCTCTCCCTTTCTAGTAGAAGTATTAGAGAACATATGCCAAGTATTAAATTGCTTTCAGTATTTAAAATTAATCATGAACACAATCCTATATAAAGTTAGCGGTATTGTGGCTAATCATACTTGAGATATAAATAGCTGTATATTTTGGAATATGTCTTAATACTTAACCTTACATAATTCACATAAATTGTAAGTCTGGAAGCTGATGAACTTGAATAACTGGTGGCCAGTCACATAATACAAAATTTTAAGCTTTTGTAAACTCTGATGGTTGAATTTTTTTTTTTTTTGGTGGGGGGGGTGCATTGTCCTGGAATCGAACCCGGGTCTCTGCATGGAAGGCGAGCATTCTACCACTGAATCACTTGTGCATCCTGAGCTTTACTAATGATTTTCCATGTGGTTAGTCTCAGTAACATTTATCTAGCATAAATATTTTAGTTTAAAGCAAAGAATTCTACTGCAACTTATGTTCTTCTATTTAAATATTTTAAGTGTTTCACATTATAAGGTTTTGATCATTTTCACATTTCACACTGAAGTTACTAAGGATTGAGATGTATGTTATAGCTAGCTTAACAGCTAAGGAAAGAATGAATTTGAGTAATAATGTGTTAGGATGTCCCCCATGAGCTAAGCAAGAGGAAATATGATTTTGTTTAAAAGAATCTAGATATTGCCAAAAAAGAAAATAGAAAGTAGATGAGATTTGATGACTCTTTCCCTCATCCTCGTACAAGAACCCTAGAATCGATCACAACAAACCCCTGAAAGAAAAAAAATACGTTAGAAGACATTTTAGAAAGCAGTATTTATCTTGAGAAATTGAGATATAGTTAGCATTGAAAACACTTTATTTATCTGATTCTGGAAGCCAATAAAAAAAGTTTTAAAACACCAGAGCATTGATGCAGGTTTCAGTTTTGGAAGTGGTAGTGGTGATTAATTACATATTTTAATTTTAGATTTAAAAGCTCATTGATGAAATTATAAAATTTAACTTTTTGAGATCGTTTTACTTTTTATGTTTCTATTAATGTAGGTAAAAAGACATGGGATTCTATATGTTTAGCATCATTTATAGAATAGAATTTATAATGAAGGAAAGGCTGAAGCAGCACAATGATATCTGTGCAAAAGAAAAAGGTTCATTTTAACAGTGTTAGCAGTTTGCCCGCTAGTGATCTTACAGCTCGTTCTCCAGTGAGGGGCATGGCATTCATGCTGGAAATCATCTGATTGGTATCAGATGTTTGACTCATGGATTAGAAATCAGAGAGAAACAGGAATAACTCACGTGGTGGAAAACTGGCAAATTTTATGTGATGTTTAATGTACTGTTCCAGATTCTTACACATTTCTAGACCTTATATGTTGCTTCTGACCCTACCAACCTAGTAAAACTGAAAAGAATTTATGTTAATTTTTATTATGTAATCTTAAGATTATGCAAAATCAAATCAAGGTTGAAAGACATCATTGCCTATTTTTCATTACCAATTCACACAATTACTTTAATTTTCATTCCTTATTTAAAGTACATAATCTACCTTTGAAAAATGTTTTAGAAAATAGAAACTAAGCACTTAAAGATTTTTAATTTTTAATTATGGAGTGATTGTATTGGAAAACCTAGCACCTTTTGCACTTTTTGTTTCTTTGCAGGTGCTTTGGGTAATTGATGTGACTGTTTATATTTCTTTGATAGGTACCTGAAAATGATGAAATGTTTTTAATTCACCTGAAAAGTGTAAAAGGAGGAGCTGAGATCAACACTTCTAGGAATTCAGTTGAGGTCATCATTAAGAAAAATGATAGTCCTGTGAGATTCATTCAAAGTGTTTATTTGGTACCTGAAGAAGACCACATATTCAGGATTCCAGTGGTTCGTGGGAAGGATGACAATGGAAATCTGATTGGATCTGATGAATGTGAAGTTTCAATCAGTTATGCTATTATTACTGGGAATTCAACAGCACATGCCCAGCCAAATTTGGATTTCATTGATCTTCAGCCAAACACAACTATTGTTTTTCCATCTTTCAGTCATGAATCACACCTAAAATTTCAAATTGTTGATGATATCTTACCAGAGATTGCTGAATCCTTTCACATTGTGTTACTCGAGGATACCTTACGAGGAGATGCTGTGCTATTAGTCCCTTCTGTTTTACAAGTCACCATCAAGGCAAATGACAAACCTTATGGGGTCCTCTCATTCAACAGTATCTTGTTCGAAAGGACAGTTATAATTGATGAAGATTCAGTCTCAAGGTACGGTTTATTTTAAACCTTTTGCTGCAACTATTTTAATATGTTATATCAAGATTTAATTTTTGTTGTGTTGGACACAATGGATGCTTAGGGATGTGCCATTCCCTTTACTATGACTTCATTGCTTTTTTCTTACTGTAGATATGATTTAAATATGCAGATGAACTCATATTATAACAGTTCCCTAGGACACATCCATGTATCTACTTCATATTAAAAACAATTATTCTTTGTGATATGGATTCTGCTTTTACCAGTGTCTGATGGCCAACTCGACATTAGGAAATCTTGCCCAAGGGAAATAGAATGTATTATGTGATTGTGTTATATTCCTTTAAAAAATCCTAGATTTGAAGACATCACAGTGGTTAGAAATGGTGGCACTCATGGGAATGTTTCTGTGAGTTGGGTGTTGACAAGAAACAGCAGTGATCCCTCTCCAGGAACAGCAGATATCAGTCCGAGTTCTGGAGTTCTCCATTTTGCTCAAGGGCAGATGGTGGCATCAATTCCTCTCACTGTTGTTGATGATGATCTTCCAGAAGAGGCAGAAGTTTATCTACTTCAGATTCTGCCTCATACAGTACGTGGAGGTGCAGAAGTGAGCGAACCCGCAGAGGTAGATGTCTTGTTGTACTTCTCTTTCGAATATTTCTGTGCTATAAAAGAGCCAAGGAATTTGGTCATACATAACAAATTTATGTTTAGTGTTTATATGACAGGAAGAACACTAGCTTTGGAAGTGATAGTTGCTTCCCTTGCGCAAAGGTGTGCTTATACAAAAAAAAAATTAATTTAAGAAGCCTCACAAACTATAATTTAGTAGAGTTTTCAAATATTTTTTAATTGTGTTTTACTCTATTACCAGAGAAGTGCTATTTTTAGATATGATCTATAAAAAGGTTAATCTTAAAATCAGTATTCTAGAAAATTAAAGAGTTTTGTGATCTCAAGATTTGAGATTAGTCTACATTCTAACTTTTTGCTTCTCTGTCTGCAGCTTTTCTTCTATATCCAGGATAGTGATGATGTTTACGGCCTAATAACATTTTCTCCTATGGAAAATCAGAAGATTGAAAGTAGACCAAGTGAACGACTTTTATCCTTGAGTTTTTCAAGACTAGGAGGGACTAAAGGAGATGTGAGGATGCTTTATTCTGTGCTTTATATTCCTGCTGGAGCTGTGGACCCTTTGCAAGCAAAAGATGGCATCTTAAATATATCCAGGAGAAATAGCCTTCTCTTTCCAGAACACAAGACTCAAGTCACTACAAAATTACTGATAAGAGATGATGCATTCCTTCAAAATGGGGCCCACTTCCTAGTACAGGTACTTTAATGATTAAAATAATCTCAATTTTGGTTACGCTATGAGGGTACACATATATGTATGTGAAAGAGTTAAATAACCTTGATTATACCTTTGTTATTTTTTTGCCCTCATTCGTATTTTGTATTCTACTATGAATTTCTAAATAATATTTAGGTAGTCCAAAGGCATCAAACTGAGATTATGCTGTTTCTGAAGTACATAAGGATGAATGAGACAAAGGTTTATATTTTAATTAAGTGATAATGAACAGTACAACAAATATGATAATGCAAGTCAGAATATAATGAATGCAATAATGAAGTAACTAACAAACTGTTATAGGGGAGGGCTAGGAGAGAGAGCGCTCCACTCTTCTTTTAAGTTGATTTGGGAAAATGTGACATTGGAATGGGTTTGTAGGATAGATGTAATTTTCACAATGGATATTGCAGAGGAGGCATTCCAGATAGAAAAGCAATAGGAGGAAAATTCTAGTAGATACTTTTAAATAATATATTAAAACAGTAATTTTTTTGTCTATTAATTATAGACAGAATCTCTGAACTTTGAATTATTTCAGATGAAGAAATGAGCACTCTATAACATATCTTTCCACCTTATTTCCTAACTTCTGTTAACCCAAACATTATTTTTCTTGTCAAAAACTAAATATTTGTGTTCACTTATGAGACTGTGGTTTGTTTTCCATGCAATTGGTATTAGTTGATTCTGAAAATTAGAGAGTAAATAAAGCATGCTTATAGAATATTGCTGAGGTAAATAAATTGAATGCAGTATCAGGTAGTAAAAATGGATCAATAAAGAGCTTTAATGCCACCATACCTTTTGCCAAAGTACATATTGAATGAAAGCTCATATTCTATCACCTTCTCTGAATCATGCTAAATTTAAATGTTTGATATTCTTTCAAAGATTTGGTTTTATTATAGTTCATTATTTTTGCTTGTTCTGGAGTTTCTATATGCCATCTTCAAGAAGTTATTGAGATATCCCAGCCGTCTTATTATATATTCTGAATGTTGAGTTTAGCTCTATTAATTGCTTTTTACTCTTGCTTCACACCTGCTTTCTGTGGCCGTTTTTACTGAACTCCTGGATTTTCCTTATCTCTTGCCTTCCCCTTGTTTTAGTTTTGTTATAGAAGAGATACAAGCAAGGTAAACACTTTGAATCTTTGAGCACTTAAAAAATTCTTTATTTCATACTCACCTGGATAATTTGGCTTTGGTAGAAATTTCTAGATTAAAATAATTTTTTTCCTCAGAACTTGGAAGGTATGGAGATGGATACTAAATTCACCAGTTCCTGATTAGGTAGTGTCCAGAGTTGCTGACGAGGCATGGGAGGGTAAAGAATCTATTTGCCTTTGCTTTTTAATATCTTCTGAAAACTTTTATTAATTTTTAAATATCCTGAAAGCTTTTTATGCATTCTCCTTGTTGTTCTAAACTTCACAGAGCTGTGACTGACCTTGAGGGAGCTGGAGAGAGATCCCGCTCTGGAGATGTATAATTTGACCTTTTGCCAATTCCCCCAAAGGCTTTGTCACTAGAGGAAAGAGATCCTGTTTTCAACTTTATTATTGTTTTTTATTGTGTCTCCTCCAGTTGGGGAAGCTTTTATATTAGCCAAGCTTTTGTCTGTGAGGGCAGCCTACTCTCAGGAGGACCCTTGCATTTCTTTTCTTGGGATAATAGGGAAACAGTACATGATCTATTCACAATTAAATAAACTGTGTGGTTTCTCAATTCACCTGTGAGATGACTGGACAGGTAGCCCTGGGTCTGGATCTGTGAAGTGCAATCGAGCAAGTGGTCAAGGCTATGACCCTGGCCCTGTTGAACAAGAAGTTAAAACAAGAAGAATGCTGCCACCAGAACATATCTAGATATATTTGGAATTTTAAACTAGATTTATTTAAGCTTAGCCTATACCAAAACATCTCATAACTTGTTTGCATTTTAATGTCAGTGCTATTATTATGGAAGTGGATACTATTTTACCAGTTCCTGATTAAGAGCATTTCTCAATTGGGGAAATTAGCAGAAGTCTTGAAGATAACTTGTTGAATGGAGTTTTAGAATTTATTGGAGGTTTTCCATTTTGTTTTGTTTGGGGGTGAAGGGGCAGACCAGCACTCTCTTTCATCTATCTCTGCTATTTTGTGTCTTCTGGATTTAGAGCATTCTCATTAATATATGTGTCCGATTCTTTGTCTCTTTTATTCTGTTCTTCCTTCTGTCTATCTCCATTCTTGCATGCACTACAACTTATATGAGAACCAAATTATTAAAATAAGTGAAATAAGGCAAAGATTTTACACAATTGCTTTTGTTTTCATGGAGGCCTGGGCTTCCTGGTATCTCTGCGGTAGTTGGAGTAATGGTGTGTGATTTTGAGAATTGATGATGCAGAAATATTGTTTTGAATTTTAGAGAAATCCTTTGAAATAAAGAAATGCTTTTCTGTTTCCATTGTGGTTTTTTCAGTTCTTTTCTCTTGCTGACTCCATACCAGGTTTTACTGTGGGTGGAGACCCTTATGTCTATGTTCATATCAGTAATGTCTATATTAACTTTTAGCCTTTTGAAAATATCTAGTGGCTCTAGCAATGTATCTGTGAAGAATCCCTCTGTAAACAAATTGTTATTAAGAAACTTCTGTAGGTCTGGCATTGTCCTAGTCACCTTCCTGTCAGCTTCTTATATGAGTATGACAGAATTTGTTTTGGATAGTACTTGAAAACCAAGAAAAATCTTGAGGCCTTTAGTAGCTAAATTTTGGCGTTCCAAGCTGTGTTAGACAGCTATTTACACCACTAATTCCAGACTTAATTCTTCATGCATCTCTGTATTCAGATAAAAAACGAAAGTCTTACAGTGCAGACAGTTAATTTAAAACCTGTTTAGAAAAAAGGAATTATTAGTCACTGACACAGTTCCTTAAGGTTCAAAACAGCTGTAGGCCTGGGAAAACTGGCTAGAAGTAGAAGGCTGTGTAGTTTGTATAGTACGTAATGAATGAGCAACTCAAGAATAGGCGGCATCAGACTCTGCATGGAAAGTTGAATGAAACTGAAGAAAGGAGAATCTGAGACATGAGCTCCTCATTCTTTAGTAACCCTCTCTGTTAAATACATTAGTCTGGGATTCGACTTTTGGCAGTCATGGGCTACTGATGTGCTGTCGTAGTTACAAACTGTCTGAAAGCAAAGAACGACTGTATGAATGGAGCAGTTTGATTTAGCAGATGTCTGAGGATCTCAGGAAAAAAAACCCATAGAGACTAGAAAATAAGCCACGTAAAATTAGCATTTTCCTTTTGATGAGTCCACTTTGGAGCCTTCTACATCTTCTCTCTCTCTCTCTCTCTCTCTCTCTCTCTCTCTATATATATATATATATATGTATATATATATTTCACATGGCATATCTAGAATTAATTCTTCAACCTTTTTGATAAATAAGCAAATTATTACTTATTTTATTTCTTTCTTTTTGGAAAGGTTTGAGTAAAACCATACTGAGTCTCTTTCTGTGGTGTTTTAAGCAGTACTATCAGTTTAGCTGATAATAACAGTTAAAATGTAATTAATTAAAAAAATTTCTATCTAACAACCTTTATTATTTTTTGTTTGTTTGTTTTTGTATAGATGGAAACTGTGGAATTGGTGAACATAATTCCCCCAATCCCACCTATAAGTCCTAGATTTGGGAAAACACGAAATATTTCTCTATTGGTTACTCCAGACATTGCGAATGGCGAAATTGGCTTTATGAACAATCTTCCGATCATTTTGTATGAACCAGAAGATTCCCCCGCTGAAGTGGTGAGCAGACATTCTCTTATTGATGGAGGGCCCAATGGGATAATATACAGACACTATAGTTTTTTATGGGATTAGCATATAGGATTAACAGCTCTTGGAAAGCTTCACCATTTACAGCAAGCCTTGAATATTTAATTTTGTCCCAAGTAACTGATGAGAGTGTGATTTTCCATCATCTTTTGCCATGTTTGATAGGATAAAATTACTATTAATTGCTCACAGTGAGAGGAGGCTGTTGTGATATGTCTGTTTTAGATAGCAGTGATATGCCATTTAGTCTCAGTGATGGGCAAATACAATTTTTTTTAATGGCCAAGTGATGTGCACCATAAGTAACCTTGACCTCCTCTATCTTTGAGCCCTCTCTATATATGCTTTGAGTAGGACTGGGTAGAGATGATGTGGGTGAAGTTGTAGGGTAGTGAATCTTAGGAATTTTATATTCTTTATAAATTAAATATGTTCATATTTGTATTATATGTATATATTTATATATTTTTATGTATATACACACACACATGCACATATAAAAGCATACTCACACACCCCTCCCCCCACCACCTCCCACCCTTCAACACACTCCCCCTTGTTGACCTGGCCAAGCCTTAGCCTGTGTAGATAGGGATGGCTCTGTCCACAACCTGTCCCTGAGACCCTCCCAATCCCTCACATTCGAGTGGATTAACGTTGTGTTGGGGTTCAGATCTCACAATTTCCTTTGTTTGTCTCTTTGATTCTATAAATAGGCAGAGAGTCTCCATTTTTTTAAGATGTTTGATTTTTTCGTAATTAGTGTTTCCTGATATATTAGAAGAGCATTTAATTGCTTTTATTAAATTAGATTTTAGATCGCTTTTATTCATTTATTTCATAAAGCTATACATTTACCATGTAGTATTTTTCCCTTGGTTCCAAATTAGCTTTCAGAGAATGTTTTGGGCTCTGTGAATCTGCATTTTTCGTCTTAGTAAGCAGCCTAAAGAGTAGGAGGTCCTCTTTGTTCTTTGTGCCCCATCCCAGCTCTGGCCACCCGCATTCCCAGAGTTATTTATGGGCATTGTTACTTCGCTGTGAATCTCACTTTGCTCCCTACTCTGGGGCCCTGCTCATTACCAACCAAATCAGCAGGAAAATAGTGATGAAAACGTCTTCCTTTTTATCAAGATGAGCTGTGTGAAAGGGCAAAGGGAAAACAGGATTCCTCTTGTAGGGGCTTAAACCCCAGTGATTTATCACTATCATTAAATATTCATTTATATTCTTTGAAAAACTTCTTGAGCTACAGTGATCTTTTTTTGTTATGTATATTTAAAGTGTTCTACATTTGGACAAAATACAGTTTTGTTTTTATATACTACCTAATACAGTTTGTTTTTGACATTATTGAAAATAACTTCTCTTTATTTAGCTCATGCTATGGAAAGACACTGTCCTAGGTGCTTTACTCACATGATCTGTAACGCGCACCATGAACTTGCAAAATAGGGACCATTAACTTCATTTCACGTGCGGAAATTGAAGTCAGAAAGGTTAAGCAACTTTCCCAATTAGAGCCATGATTTGAGTATCTGATTTTCTTTCTGTTTCTGTGTAGTGTATTGGTTAGAATTTTTTTTTATTTGCATAAAAAATGGGATTTTTGGGATGCATTTTACATTATGCATAATTTTCCAGTTTTAATCACAAACATTTATTTTTCAGTTGATATTTTGCCATTAAATTAAATTTTTTTCAGGGAGCCTCTGATAGACATTTATTCTTTAATAATCTTAGTCTGTGTTATTCATGCTTCTTTTGACTTTTGAACTCTTTCAAACTTTTTATTAAGATAAATCCCTGGAGAGGCACATTTTTGGGTAGGGTTCATTTTGCAGCTAAATTTGATTAGAAAAAACTAAGATAAATAATTATATGTGATTGAGAAATAATTATATCTAAAATTATTTTCATGCTCAATGAGGCTTGTTCAGTTGTGTTTGTTGTCATTTAACAGTTCACTTCTCCATATAGAATACATATATTCATATAATTTAACATATGCAGGAACTATATGCAAAGCGTTTATTATTTGTGAGCATGTATTTTAGAAGAAATTGTTTTGTTTTTTCTTTTTACAAAAAGATATACATTCCCCTACATCGAGATGGAACTGATGGTGAGGCTACTGTCTATTGGAGTTTGAAGCCCTCTGGCTTTAATTCAAAAGCAGTGACTCTGAATGATATAGATCCCTTTAATGGCTCTGTTGTGTTTTTATCTGGGCAAAGTGACACAACAATCAACATTACTGTCAAAGCTGATGACATACCGGAAATGAATGAAACCATAACACTTTCTCTAGACAGGTAATAACCTATTTTGGTAAGGTTTAGTAACATTTATAAGTAGGATTTCTCTTACATAATTTTTGCTTGTTTTCGTTTGTCCACATAAAATAAACAAATCAAGACGGTAATGTTATACTGGCCTGACTTCCCTGTTATCTAGATAGCTTCTGGTTAGATTATGATAGCTGTCATATTCTTTAGTGAGTTTTTACTGTACTATTTGTTGAGAAGAAGCATAGAGAATAATGGGAGGTATCAGATAAGTCTTAAGCATAGCCATGCCACTATATTAAAGAAATGCATCAAAAAATCTAATATGTTAAGTTTAGTAAACAGCTCTGTTAGCTTCGTTTTCAATAGTGGAGATGGTTACAGATGTTCGGGTAAGGGAAAAAGAAAGCTTTAATCTTATATGAAATTATCTTTTTAAAATGGAATTTAAACAAATGATACTTATATTTCAGAGATTAAAAATTATGCAAATTTAAGTGGTACTTTTACAGTAATACTTAGGTTTTACATAGCATTCCTTGGTAGGTAATTTATATTAAAAATTGTGCAATCAGAATTTTTTCAGTAAGTCAAAAAATAATTTTTAATGAAGAAAATACTGTTTTTAATTGATTTTAATGAATGCTTTCTTTTTTTTTAAATCAAAAGCAAACCTATTTACTACTGATCTAAATTTTATATTAAAGTTGCAACATACTAGAGAAGTGTGGCATGTGGGCCACACTTAGAAAGAAAAAAATAAAAATTCAACAGATATTGTTTTGTTCTGTATTTATCAGGACTGAAGTAGTAATAATAAAGTTTATATAACTCGTCATCCTCTATATTTTATTATAATCCCCTTAATTTCTCTGTAGGTGCTTTGTCTAAACATTCAGGTTTTAATTCAATCTTCTTTACTACTCAAACAAGAGAATCACACAGCCTTAGAAATCTGATGAGTATTTTTTTTAATGTGAAAAAAAGAGATAGAATGTAGGAAACAAATTTATTGAATGTTCATTTCAATTTTGTTTGCTTCCAGAACCACATTATATTTATTTCCTTTCTTATGCAAAATGTAAAAAAAAACAAAGGAAAAGAAAAAAAGCAAACAAAAAATCCCAAAAGCAAAACCCAAACACAATACAAATTAAAAAAAAAAAAAAAAACTGTCTAGATTACTTGTGATTTTAATATGTATGTTCGATTAAATCCTAAGGGAAGATATTTCATATGATGAAAAAAATATCAGTGAAATATAAATTGGAAATTATTTTTTCATTTATGTCCTTTTCTGTTTAAGTTTAAGGACTTATTAAATCAGTGGACTATCTTGAAAAAGAGCTAAAAAAAATGACCAATGATAATAAACTAAAGCTATAGCAATCCTTAGAAACTTTTTAAACTCAGTTTAGAGTTTCTGCTCTAAACTAAATGTTTAAAAAATGATTTAAATAATACCTGTGCAAATTCCTGGTGACTATTTAAAGTTACATGTTTTCAGAATATTCATTTTGAACTGCATCATGTAAACATTTGAAATTAAATACAATTTTTAAGTGTTCTACGTTTCAAAAATTTTTTTTCTCTTATGGGTAAAAACAGTACACAAGGTAGTATAAATCATGGGGTAGATTTCAGAAATTATTGGTTCCTCTCTTTTCAAGTAGGGGAAATTAGTTCCAATGTTTATTAAAATGTTCTTATTTAATTAGTAGCTAGAACATACTTGTATTATCGCAATTGTATGTGAAAAAGAATGAGCAAATTACATTTGATATTTCTAAAATATTTAGTTAAATAAATATGATAATAAAATCAATGATTTGAGATAGCATGCTGTTTTATCAAAACCTCTATTTTGATTTTGCTATTTAAAAAAAAACTAAAATGAAAGAATCAGTGGTAATAGTAAAATGTGATTGCAGTAAATCACAATACTTCAGTAACAACAAACTAATACTTTATTGTGGTAAAGTTTACAATTTTCTCTTAACATCAAATTCAAATTCTCTATATTTCAATTAAGTGTAGATACAAATAGTCTTAGAACTAAATAATTTATGATGCTTCCAGTATCACAGTAGTTACAAATATCTTGTTTAGTTTTCCCCAATTCATACACTATTTCATTATGCCACATTATTTCAGAAAATTTTCAATATATGTATTATATAACTCCACATTTATAAATAGTATATTTGACTTTTAAAATGAAGCTCAAGGACTCTACACTTCGATATGTGCTTTTCAAGGCTGCATGAAAATGCAATAAAATGGGGATTTGGAAAAGTATTTAGATTTCTTGATGTGGAATTGTATTTGAGTAATAGGTATCACAATTAAAGTGTATAATGACATGTTATGGCTTGTTGAGTATGTTTCCATGCAAATGATGAAAGGTAAATATTTCTCTGCTTATAGAGTTTTACTTTTTCTAACTTAAAGAACAATAGGCTTTAGATCTGAGGACTGAGGATTTTATTTTTTTTAACCTAATTAAAGCTACTAAGTAATTATAAATAGGGCTGAATAACGTTTGCTCAGCTGCTGCAGTTTGTGAGCATGTACTTGGCTTGGCAGGCACAAGCGCCTTGGCGGAGGCCTGGAAAGGAATTTCTTGAATGGGTCCTGACATGCTTGCTGGCCATGGGTCAGCTTCTATAAGTGGGAACTGCTGAACTGCTTGCTAGCAATTGTTAGTAGCTACGTGCGCAGTATGCACTGTTCCCATAAAGGGAACGTTACTAGCTCCTGGGAGAAAAAGAAGGCATTTTTTTAGGTTTTGTTTTTACCCTGTCTTTCTAAGTTTCTAGGACTATTAGTGAGGTTTTTGAGAACTGGTGCCCCACCTCTTTTTTCCCCCTCCCACACTTTTTTCTTTGTTGACAGGGTAGAAACCGAAAGGTTTGTCGTATATTTTGGGTAAGTGTGCAAATATAATGCCTTACTTTTGGTGACTCAACATTTTGCTTTGCAAGCGATTGTTTGAGACATGGTTTCTGCTCTGCATGACCCCACGGTTCTTGTGTAATTTTTTTGTCCACCTGCCTGTGCATGCTTTGTGTGCGGTTTCATTTTCCAATGATAACGCATATATGAAGTTGGCATTTTTTTTGTCCTAAGAGTTTTAAATTATGAGTACCTTTAGGATACTTGCCTTAAAGTTTGAAGGACTTAGAAATTTAATGTTCGTTATAGTTTACACATTACCTGGAGGGCAATTGTGCTTTAATTGTGAAATTCTCACACACCATCCTTTATGAATCTTGTCGTTGGTAAAACAGAGAATTAGCAAACAATGCTCTTATCTCTACCATTGGTTTTCTGAGTGCATCTACTAAATGTTTTGCGTACTTCTTCTCAGTTGTATACAGAACTTTACAAAATGTGTCTCTTTACTGAAGAGTAGTATATTTTAAGAAAGTCTAAAAATAAATTCACTTGTTTAATGTTCAGAATGGACTTTTGTATTTTACGTTCTGATCCAGTTTTCTTGTCTTCTAGCTGTGTGGACATAGGAAATTTTAATTACTGAAAACATTGATACGTGAAATATTATGAAGCTCATATGACTGTATTAATGATATGATAAATCACTGTTCTGTTATTTGAGTTATCTCCCCTGGGACCACTGGCATTCTAGGTATTGTTTGCCAGATGTCCAAAACAAGGGAAGGATATTAATTCAGATTCTCCATTACATAGGAAGTGAGCTATCGTTTCTACATATTAATCGAGGCTTCATTGCCATTTTGAGGTCAGATCACCAGTACTTTTTGGTTCAATAGGAAGTTACATTTGGAAAGGTTTAGAGCAGCTTGCAGGATTGAGAATTCTCAAAAAGCCTGCTGGCTTTCTAATCCTTAGAGCCTTGCAATCCAAGTCCTTTGATCATTCTAATTAAACAGTGAGCAATAAAAGCCAGAAATTAAAAAAAAAAATCTTGTTTTAATATGTTCTTCTGAGATATTTATAGAAATTGTTATAATGTGCCATGAATCTCAGAATCCTTCTGTTCTATATATTATTTTCTTATCTGTCCTATATTTTCTTTTATACAGAAAATATGAGGTTAAAGTGAAGGTGAGTGGAAAGCATTTGAAAAGTCACCAAATATTTCTGAAATCTAATTATAGTTTCATTAACAGTGTTTATTTTCAATCACTTTAGCTTATTTAGTCCATGCAATTATCCAGCTTTTGCTATAATCCTATGCAATGATTTTTTAAAAGACATTCAAGAGCATGTAAAATTAAAATTCAATTTTTGTTTAAATATATTTTCTCATGGCATGTTACAAACTAAATTTTTTCTAAAACTATGGAAACAGATCTGTAAATTCTGGTGCTTTATAGAAGTAAAATATAGTACATTTACAACTTTTGATTGCATATGCAGTGTTAGTTTCAATCAGATAAAAAAGATACGATGAATTCAAAAAAGGAGATTCTTTCCTGGCACATGCACTTTCCTACTCCCACAAATGGAAGTTCTTCCATAACTATTAGAAATAAGCTGTTTTGATTTTAAAACACTTAATTCAATTACAGGTTTTCATTCCTAATAAGTATCCTTTCCCTTTACCTGAGAATACTGTAAATATTGCCTTTAGAAGCCTGCAAAAATCACAAGTAAAACCTATAGGTAGCAGGTACCATTTTTCTCTCTAACTTCTACAGGGTCAATGCAGAAAATCAAGTGCTGAAATCTGGATATACTAGCTGTGACTTAATTATTTTCGAAAATGACGATCCTGGGGGAGTTTTTGAATTTTCTCCTGCTTCCAGAGGACCCTATGTTATAAAAGTAAGTATAGGAAACTTCAATACACTTTGTACTCACAGCTTCCGAAGAATGATATTGAGAAGGATTTGAACGTTTGGGAATTTTTATTTTCTTTTAAGGAAGGAGAATCCGTAGAGCTTCACATCATCCGAACCATGGGAGCTCTCGTTAAGCAATTTCTACACTACTGGATAGAGCCGAGAGATAGCAATGAATTCTTTGGAAACTCAGGGGTACTAGAATTTAAACCTGGGGAAAGGGAAATTGTAATCACCTTGCTAACAAGATTGGATGGGATACCAGAGGTATGAGATTTTATTTTTCCAATTGCTTTTATGGAAATTTATGGTATCTAGTGTATTATAAAGATAAATATTTTGAATATTGGCAAGGAGAGACAGGGAAGAGGTAGAGAAGAAATAAGTGAGTAGTGCTTATTATGTTTGAGGACAAAAAGCACAAAATCAGCTATAAGAGTAATTCAAATCTGAATGGTGTATTTTTATCCTACGTAAAGAAATACCAAGCAGTCTGCCGTTGTGTGATGTTTTCATACCTTTTTAACTTGTTAAGCCTTATGCTATGTAACCTCTATTGACTGGTTTTAATGATTTGGTTTTGAATTGAAGAAGTTTTATTTTTAAATTATGTTGAAAGGAAATAAAATTTTATATTAATGGAACTAGAGATAATTCACTTATATTTATGCATTAATGTATATGTAGGTTTTAAATTAATTTTTTTAATTTAGTCTAATTAGTTTAAATCATCAGCAATAAAGTATGGTCTTGCTGTTTTATAATAGTATTATGGTTTATTTTTTCTCTTTTTGGGCAATGTATACTTATGTCTAGTTTCTCTCTTAATCTATGAGAGAATGTTAAAAGAAATTTTAGGAATAAGATCAGTTCTGCTATCTTTTCAGTGAGTTGTATGTTTCTGAAAACATGGTATATTAATATTATTGACTATATATCTTTCATTTGTTCTGAAAATTTCAAATTTGTCTTTTTTCCTAATTTGACATTCTCATTTTAGTTGGATGAACCCTATCGGGTGGCCCTTGGCAGCCATGGTGAACGGGAAAGCAAGTTGGGAAATGCTACGGTTGTGAACATAATGATTCTGAAAAATGATGATCCTCATGGAAATATAGAATTTGTTTCTGATAGCTTAATTATGGTGATAAATGAAAGTAAAGGGGATGATACCTATAGTGGTAATATATTCTACTTCTTATAATCTATCGGTGTTTACTAAAGAGGAAATACTGTTTTTTAGTTTATCTCTTTAGCACCTAGTTATTATCACTTGTCCATTCTGTCTTAGAAATGGCATATAATGCAAAAATTTGTTTTTTTTGTCAATAATATTTAGAATTGCTATTTTAACTTCATGCGTATTGTTGTGATGATATTGATGACTGGTTGCATTTTAATTTCAATTAATCATATGCAGTGGAACTCAAACACTCAAGAGTGAGTCAAGTCAAGTTGGAGAAACTTTAAAACTAAGAGTTATCACTAGTTGTCGCTAGCAATTCTGATTCTTATGGCGAATGGCTGAAACTGTCATAGAAAAAATGGAATCCATTCATTTTATCAATTGCATGCCTACAGAGGGAGAACTAGGCTGATACATTGTTACTCAGGAGTACTTTGGAAGCTGAGCTAAGCAAATAATTAACTTTTATTAAAAAGAGGTCCTATTTTACTTTTGCTTGTTTGAGGAATTTCTTTGTTGTTTTAAAACTGTTATCATGTATTTTACATATGTTTGTATTTTACAGCTGTTTACGGTGTAATAAGAAATCGAGGTAACTTTGGTGATGTTAGTGTATCGTGGTTGGTTACTCCAGATTTTACAGAAGATGTATTTCCTGTCCAAGGGACTACTTTCTTTGGAGATCAGGAATTTTCAAAGAATATCACCATTTACTCCCTTCCAGATGAGGTAAATGTTGCATATACAACATTTGGCTTTACATGTTTTTGTGACTCAATAATTATTTTTTGTTGAATAAATATCTGGAAATATATTTTGTAATAGACTATGTGATTTAAAAACTCGGGTATGAAAATGTCTGACTGTAAGCCAAAAGAAATATGTTATCTTTTAGTTCCCCTGAAGGGTTTTTTTAAATTCCTAGAAATGGTAGTTGTCAGTGATACTGTTTATGTATCAAACATCAGGGATTCCCAGTTGTGATAGAAGTTACGTCCTTGGCTAGAAGGTGGGCCATTTGAAGAGAAGGCCACTATTTATCAAGATTTCACACCGGTTTCCATTCTCAGGATGAGGACACTGGGCTAGATGGTTCACAGATCCAGTGTGGGTCCTCTGATTGATAATGAAGAGAAAGTAGGTACTGTACATAGAGAGCTTAGTGACAATGGAGATCTGGGCTTAGGAGACTGAGTGTGAGCTGTCTGCTGTACCTCTCTTCCACCCCTGGGGAGGTACATCCCAAATCACTTCTCTTATGGTGGGGAGGGAACCAGCTCACCTGAAGTGAAAGACAGTGTGCACCTGGGATCCATTTTACCCAGAGCTACGGGGAATCTCATCTTGTTATGACATAGGAGAAGTTTTTGTGATCCACTTGGGTGACACGTCAGGAATTTTAAGAGGATTTTAAGAGGCTTTTAAGAGGCCTTCCTCAGTTAGCTGAGCTTTAGTTAGTATCCTGAATTATGTTCTAACTAAGTATCAAAAATATTTTTCTGTTCATTTTTATCTTGTAAACAATGTATTTTTCAATTTCTTATAAAAGTTGTATGGGCTACTTAAGAGTTCTATTTTTAGTTTATATCAGGCAAATATCACTATTCTCACTAAATTTTGTAGTTGGTCAAAGTACTGTGGTTGTTTGGATGGGCACATGTTGATTTTTTTTTCTGGATCCTAATTGAATGAATACTTCAGGGTTGTTCTAACTCAGAAATGGAAATTAATACTAGTGCTATTATTAGGGCCCTTGAAAAAGACAAAAAACATTAGGAGTATGTAGTGTAATTAATTATACATGCAAAAGGCTGCCTGACTTAGAACATGTATAACTTATTTTCCAAAAGATTCCAGAGGAGTTGGAAGAATTTACCATCACCCTTCTTAATGCCACTGGAGGAGCTAAAATAGGAAATAAAACAACTGCAGCCCTGAGGATTAGAAGAAATGATGACCCCATTTATTTTGCAGGTGGTATACCTATCTTATTTGAGTGAGTTTCTTACCAGCGTCTATGTTTTCAGTGAAGTTTTAAAAGTTAACATTTAAAGGAGTGCAATTGATCCTTGTTTAAATATGATTTCATGATTTGTTCTGATGGTCCTTGTTTGTTCGCTTTGAGTTTTACAAATATTTGTATACGTTTTCTGAAGGAAAAAGAAGAGAAAATAAGTGTTATTTTGTTAGAGTCCATTCTCCTTTTTAATACCAGGTATTTTCTTTCCTTTGTGCAGAGAAGATCATTCTCCCACATGATTCATACTTAATGACTAGCCATATGCTAAAGTAATTAATATTTAGTGTATATATCAATTACAGTTTCCTCAGTTTTGCTATTTTAATGCTATTTTTTAGAGCTGCCATCTGCCCCTGAGGCATCCTGTCATTTTATTTATGAGATCTAATTGGTGTCTAATTCTTTCTTAAACTTTTTGGTAAGCTGCAGGAGTTGACTTTTATTGATTCATATTTTAATGAATGTGAATCATATTTATATTATTCAATTAGCACATATTTAATGAACTGGTCCTGTGCTCAGTCTTCTGTTAACTGCTGTGGTAGAAATAAAGCATTAAGATACTGGCTGGGGGGGCGGGCCATGGGAGCTCAGCAGGCAAGAATGCTTGCCTGCCATGCCAGAGGACCTGGGTTCGATTCCCGGTGCCTGCCCACATGAAAAAAAAAAAAAACAACAATTAAAAAAAAAAAGAGATACTGGCTGGGCCCGTTCTCAAGAATATATAGGCTAAATTTGGAATTGTGTTTGTGAAGCAGTAGGCATTGGGTTTCGAATAGAATGCAATTATTGAAAAATTGGATAGTGGAGACTGTGAATTCTGTAGGAATTAAGAGGAAGGCCATTGAGTGTTGAAGAAATCAGGAACCTCAAGTAAGAGTTGGTAACAGAAATGATCCTTTAAGCAAAGACAGCAGAGCACATTTCTTGAAGGGGGAAGGACAAATATAAAGGGAAACCATAAAAGATCTGAAAATTTGTGGACAGAATCAGCAAAGCTCATAGATTCCTTTTTTTCCTTTGTGGATATGTCAGAGCCTCGTGTAATAAGGGTGCAGGAAGATGGGACTGCCAACTTCACCGTCCTTAGGAATGGATCTGTTGATGTTGCCTGCACTGTTCAATATGCATCCATGGATGGGAAAGCGACTGCAAGGGAGAGAGACTTTGTTCCTGTTGAAAAAGGAGAGACGCTTGTTTTTGAGGTTGGAAGAAGGGAGCAGAGCATATCTGTGTTTGTTAATGAAGATGATATCCCAGAAACAGATGAATCCTTTTATATAATCCTCTTTAATTCTACAGGTAAAAAAAATTATGTTTTTATGGCAGGTCTGTTGTTTTGGTGCTTTATTAAGATGACAGTAAGTAAGTACTCCTGTACAGTAGTGGTACCAAATAGTGCTTACTGTCTTTTGTGACTTTTCAACAGCGAAATTGCTTGTTTCATTGCTCTCTTAAGGCCTGGGGTGAAGAATAAGTGTGTTCAAGCTTCATGTACCCGGTATTCTCTATGGCAGTATTTTTTTTTCAAAGTTTTCTCACAATATGACAGCAATAGAAAATTGTGTTCTATAAGGAGGAGGAACATAGTTAAAAGAGGCTGCCTTTGGAATTATGGCTGCCTAGATCTTGCCTTATCTTAGTCACCTAAGGACTTAAGGGTTCAATGTCTTAAAAGCTTTGTGTCTCACAGTAGGGTGCTGAGTCCACTAGTTGGGAAGCTACATCCTGTAGGTGATTAATCATGATTGGCTGTTTGATTATCATCTAGTGAGGAAAAAAATCAACCTTATAGAATAATGAGCGCAAAAGAAATTTCACAATGGCAAAGATCCTAATTAGCCAAATCTTAAAGGCTAAAATATTTGGTGAATCAAACCATTATCCTGAAATTTAAACAAAAGAAATAAAAAAATAAAAGTAAAAAAAATGAGTGGCAATCTGCAAGGGGAAAATATAGGCTCCTTCTTCTTCTCCATGATGAAATAGAATATTTTGACCCCACTCCTTGAGCCCTGAGAATGTCTTGACCCCACCTTTCATAAGCCAGAAGTGCTGTGGCTTCTCTCATATTTATTTTATTTTTTTAAGACTTCAAAGAACTCTTTTTTTTCTGAACCTGTTGAGAGTAATTTTCAAACATAATGCCCCTTTACTCCTTTTCCTACAAACAAGTACATTTCCCTACATAGCCAAAACCAGGAAGTTAACAATAGTATGATTATGGACATCTAATCCTCAGACCCCGTTCAGGTTTTTCCAGTTGTCCCACTAATGTCCTTCCCAGCAAACTGATCCAGTTCCAAATCATGCGTTGCATTTAATTGCCTTGTCTCTTTAGTTCCCTCGCTTTTCCTGAGTTTGGCAATGTAGACAAAGAGAGGCCAGTTATTTTGTACAATGTCCTTTTTTGGTTTCATCTAATATTTAACAGAAGTGATACTGTATTTTTATTGTATCCTATCAGTTAGCAAACAACTTTGATTTGTTCCATTATTGTGGCTGTTCACTTTGAGTGAGATTAAGGTGGTGACTGCCAGCCTTCTCCTCTGTAAAACTATTTTGTCCCCTTTGTAATTAATAAATATTTTGTGGGCAGTTACTTTTAAAACTCTGTAAATACTCTGTTACTCATCAAACTTATATGCTTATCAGTGTGGACTCATAATTTCTATTTAATGCATTGAATTATATTTTGCTACTGTCACTAGTTAGTTGATACTCAAATTGTTTAGACAATCATAACCTGTTTGAGATAGCTTCTTCTTTTTTTTTTTTTTTTGATATATCCCTATCACTTGTTAAGCATTTGCTTACTTCCTGGTACAGCAACCTGTTCCAAGTTCATCTTGTATTTTCCTGTCACAACCCTGAAATTAGTCGTTTTTCCAAAAAGACTTGGCTCCTTTTAATGAATAATATATATAGATATTTAGAAACCAGATTTGTGCACTTTCTTTTTCCTGTTGTCTTGGCTTAACTAAGAAAACCAAACAAAGTTAACGGTGGAAATTATCATCTAGTGAGGAGAAAAATCAACTGTATAGAATAATGAACACAAAAGAAATTTCACAATTTTAAATCATAATTAAAATCATAATTAGCCAAATCTTAAAGACCAAAAATATTTGGTGAATCAAACCATTGTCCTGAAATTTAAAAAAAAACAGATTTTACAGATAAAAATAATTTTAATGAAGTAAAAGTGGATCTAATGAATTTTTATTGTGAAGTATAGAAAGGTGATGAAGAAATAACATTGTCTTAACAATTCACTCTAGAAATAAGTTCTTGATGAAATTTATTAACTTGGTGTAATTCTGGTAAAAGGCTTTTAATCCCAAACATCTTTTGAGTCAAAATAATCATTAGGGTTAAATTATCCTTAGGAGCAAAATGCTGCCAGGTTTGAAATAGTAGATGGAAACGTCCTGAACTGCTTCTGGGGGCAGGGTCTGGGGAAGGGGCGGGAGGCGCCATGTCTGGCTGCAAAAGTAGCAAGAAAGAGCCTCTGAAGCTGCCCAAGCTATACCAAGGAAAGAGATGAGGAAGAGAAGGCTTTCAAGCAGATGGTAAAAGAAGCACAAAAGAAATTTGAGGGACTAAAACAAAGACTGTATGGTGAAGGGACCTCTGGCCTCACGTGGAATTAAGAAATCTGGCAAAAAACCTTTTGTAAAAAGAATGGAAAGGAGAGGTTTCCCTGCAAGGAGAGGTTTAGGTTTTTAGTAAAATATATCACTGGGGAAGTATATAGTTTGATTTTAGACAGAGAGAGAGAGAGAAGGAGGGGTAGAGGGGAAGGCAGATGGAGAGAAAGAGAAGAGGGAAAGAGAGAGCAAGGTGTGATTGGCTGACGGGCCTGTGTGTCTACATACTGCCTTGCATTTGCCCTCATTTTTCTAGAAATGGTAGCATCCGAGAATCTAATGACTTGAGCTATTTAGAGTTGGATGACAGATATTTCTACAGTTTGTGCTTTTATTCATCCTTTGTTGGTTCTCTTTATCTACCTTCCTTTGCAATCTCCAAACATCGAGGTTCTGTATGGCCTCTGATGAGAGGGTGGGGGTGGGGGGCAGCATCTCTAACATGTCCTAGTGTTGGCAGTTGGTGTTTATGCTAAATAATTATTGTTCAGGGAATATGCCCCGAGATTGAATTGTTGGATCAAACGGTGTGGACATCTTTAGAGTGCTCATTCGATATTGTCAGGTTGCCTTGCAAGAAACAGAATGAAGTTTTAGCACTACCTGTGACATGTTGTATCACAAATGTACATAATAGCAGAACCCTGCCAAAATTAGATTTTGCTATTTTTATTTATTTTTTGAATTTTATGATATACTCTTTTAAGTTATTTTAAAATATAAATCACCAATGGTGATTTTTAATGCTTTTTTTCCCTTTTCCTTTGGATAATTATTAAGTGAAAAGGAATACAGTTTTGTATTTATGTAAGTTATTTTTAATATTATGATATTAAAAAATATAAAAAGACTATATAATTCTTTTTCTGTAATTTTAGATTTAGGTGTTAACCTCATCTAATTTTGAAAGTTTTATCTGTGTCAGTTTAGCCAATATTCATAAATAAATTCTATGTACCAGTTATTGAGCATCTCCCTTGCTAGGGCATGGATTTGAATAAGGAATACTTGTCCATGAAGCTTGCAGTAAACGGTGTGTGTGCATGTGCGTGCTCTTGGGTGAGTGTATATGTGTGTGTAGGCGAATACAGTGTGATAATTGTTATGATAAACTCACAAAGTAAAAAGTGCTGTGGGAACATAGTGGAGAGACACTTAGCTTAACCTGGAGATTCAGGGAGGAGTCCCTGGGAGAGTTGTTTCCTGAGCCTGGGTCCTGAGTAGTGCATGAATTAGCCGTCTGAGTAAGGATGGAAGCACTTTGACTCACACAGGGCACAGCTGGAGCAAAGGCAGAGATCTGTGTACCCCAGAGCACTCCAGATGAGCAGATCCCTAATGTAATAATGTTGCTAACATGCTGTGGAAATTATTGGAGTAGAGTGGAATCAAGTTCAATACACTAGAGAATTTCTAGAGAATTTTATGTATGACCAGGTAAAGTTCTCCTGTCTAAAGAGGGAGCTCTAAAAGGAAAAGCTTGAGCCAATGATTTCAATTAATACATATAAGAGTTTTTTTTTAATCATGTGATAATCCTTTCACTATTTTTTATAAAATGAAAATCTCTACGTAAAAACTTGGAAATTATAAAATGCTGGTTTGGTTTGTAATTAAGCTATTGGAGTTCTTCCTACTTTGAAAAGAAGAGTCTTGTATGTTTTCAATGAAATAGTTTTTGCAGTTAAAAACTTCCTCAAAGGAAAAGAATAGGAACTATTTCACATTAAGCTTATTTAGGCATCTCTCTTTCCATATATAAGTTTAGTATGTATGTGTGTTTGTATAACATGTTTAGAGAAATTCAGCAGTGTTTTGCATTTATTGTATGACCATCAGAGGTGAAGTCTTTGCTGAAAAATTGAACTTAACTATAAATTGTTTCTTAATTTAAAATGTAAGTGTAAGAGTAAGTCAGGCACTTTTCTTATTTTGACTTTTCCTTTTTAAAATTTAGGTGATACAGTAGTATATCAATATGGGATAGCTACAGTGATAATTGAAGCTAATGATGATACAAATGGTATCTTTTCTCTGGAGCCCATAGACAAAGCAGTAGAAGAAGGAAAGACTAATTCATTTTGGTAAGCATATTTAGATGAGGCAAATTAAAATTGGATAAAATAAAACCTTTATGCAAAAATAAAAATATTTTGACCCTTTAAAAATTAAAAAAAGTTGGTCAAGAATGGAATAATGTCAAAATGGACTGTGTGAATGAATTATAAACTTTGTATATGTTGTGACCACTTGTAAAAAAGAAAAAGCACTAGTTGGTAAGCAGAAATTATTCTCTATCTCCTCCTCATCCCAAACTTCCATCCATTTTCGCACTGAGAGACTTGACTTATCCTAGGTTTTCAGGAACTCTTCTCTCAAATTACGCATGACTACTCTTACCCTGCATTTTGTTTTTGAAAATCTTTTGTTAATTCTCATCTAAATTTATTACTGATTGGACCTAGAGATTGTTTTTAGTTTAGATTTTGAAGATCATGACTTTTAAGGCTGCTTCTCTTTATATTATTATTATTTCTCCCTTTCCATGAGCTACTTCATGGTTGTTTGTAAGACTGGCTGGTTTGGTTTATATTAAGGATGAGAAAAAGAAAAAGTATATTTCTTAGATGGCATAGAAAGCTGTCATTGGAGTTAGAATCACCATTTATAAATTTTTCTTAAAAATAATTTAATTTATTATGTAGGATTTTGAGGCACCGGGGACACTTTGGCAATGTTTCTGTGGCTTGGCAGCTGTTTCAGAATGATTCTGCTTTGCAACCTGGACAAGAGTTCTATGAAACTTCAGGGAATGTTAACTTCGTGGATGGAGAAGGAGCCAAACCTATAATTCTCCATGCTTTTCCAGATAAAATTCCTGAATTCAATGAATTTTATACTCTAAAGCTTGTAAACATTTCAGGTGCTGTGTTTTTCCATCTTTTTTGTTTTACCACCCCAATTTTATATTTTATACTTAAGAATTAGAGCTGTGTGCCAAAGGCAGTTGATGAAGAAGTGTATCTTGATTTGTCTGATTTTAAATGCCAAAATATCTTTCTTGATAGAAATGTTATTTTTAAATATTCAAATTTGTGATCTTATCTTGGTTCATTTTCATAGAAGCTTCCCCATCCATTCTCAAGCCTGTAAATGGACCTTTTCCCCACCCACTGTAGAGTCTTCTATTAATATTCATGGAAGATAGGCAATACAGGTTTATGGTAGTGTAAGCTTTACTGTTGTACCATAATTTAAGCAATCAATTTCCCATCTCTTTTGGTTTTAAGCAGAATAATTAAACCTTTCTGGTTCATATCCTCTTTTTAGGCTTGATTAACTATTAATGAGATTAAAGTGAACTGGTGTTATTTTTCATTATGCCTCTGAAAATGTGGTGAAAACTATACTGACACTATTGTTGAGTGATCAGTGAGTTACATAATTTAACCAAGAAGTTTGTCTTCTAAAAAAAATTCCTTTCTCTTTGCCTTACACTAGAAAATAATTAAAGTTCTGGTTTTTCACTGTAATAATTTCTCATTTAATCACAGGTGGGTCTGGGTCTCCAGGTCTTGGGGGTCAGCTAGCAGAAACCAATCTCCAGGTGACAGTAATGATTCCATTCAGTGATGATCCCTTTGGAGTTTTCTTCTTGGAGCCAGAGTGCTTAGAGAGAGAAGTGGCGGAAGATGTTCTCTCCGAAGATGATATGTCTTATATAACCAACTTCACTATTCTGAGGCAACAGGGTGTCTTTGGTGATGTACGAGTTGGCTGGGAAATACTGTCTAGTGAGTTCACTGCTGGGTTGCCTCCAATGATAGATTTTTTACTGGTTGGAATTTTCCCTAGCACTGTGCATTTACAACCACAGATGCGGCGTCACCACAGCGGAACAGATGCTTTGTACTTCACTGGTTTAGAGGGTGCATTTGGGACTGTTGGTCCCAAATACCATACCTCCAGAAACAACACAATTACCAGATTTACATTCTCAGCTTGGGTAATGCCTAATGTCAATACAAATGGATTTGTTATAGCAAAGGATGATGGCAATGGAAACATCTACTATGGGGTAAAAATACAGACAAATGGATCCCATTTGACACTTTCACTTCATTACAAAACCTTGGGTTCCAATGTTACATATATTGCCAAGACAACAGTCATGAAATATTTAGAAGAAAATGTTTGGCTTCATTTTCTAATTGTCCTGGATGATGGCATAATTGAATTCTACCTTGATGGAAATGCAATGCCTAGAGGAATCAAGAGTCTGAAAGGAGAAGCCATCACTGATGGTCAGTATCATCTTTACAACTAGGACCTTTGTTTCAATTTTTTAAAATGCTAGTAGGTATTTAAAAACTTCACTTGTATATTGGTTTAATTTCTTTAAACAAAACTACGAGCCTATGAAGATCATGGTAAGTTCTGTGGTGAGTGTTGCAGAAATGTTTCAGTCAAGTCTTTGTTCTTGAGGAACCTGGCTCTATGGAAGAGGTGTGCAAACATCACTTCAGTACACTGTGGGAGGAAAGGAAAGAATACTAGAGGAGAAACATTTCTACCTCTCGTGGGGAGTAGGAGGTATGGGGAATAGCATTTCAGGCAGAGGAAAGTGCAGAGGTGCAGAAATGTGAAATAGCATATTGTGCATGGGAAACTGCTAGTAGTTCAGTATTACTGGAAGTATAGGGCAGTGGGTATAAGATTGGAGAGGAAGGTAGAAGAGAAAAAATCATGTAAGAAAAAGATTATAAAAGGTTTATAAGATCGGGAGGTGAGTCTAAAAAAAAATCTATAAATTCCGTGGAGTGCTTTGAATAGATAAACATAATTTTTATTGCTAGATCTTATATGCTGTTTTTTAAAGAAATAGTTGTATGCATGTATGCGCACAAATGTTGATTTACCTCCACTGTCATCACAGTTCTTTCCTAGTCTCTCTGTGCTCTGATTCTATGTTATATCCAGAAACAATGTAGGGCAGAGCAATATTGTTGTAGCTTAATTTAATTTTTCCCTTCTGAATTACCTACATTACTCATCTGGTTGTATTATTTTTTTGATCAGAAACAAAGGTGGGCAAAAGAAACAGCATGCATTTCTTTACTGATTTCAACCTTGAGAACAGACTTAGAATACTCCATGGAATGAAATTATTCACCTCCTGATTGTGTGTATACATCTGTTAGAACTGATTCCTTTGTTTGATGATAGTGGTGATAGAACAAGAACGGAGAAGATTGGGGAAAGTGAGAGTTCTTTCCCCCCCTCTGTTTGGCTCACTGCTAAGAACTAATATTTTGAAGTAAATTTCAAAAGTGTGTATATATTTTTAAAAGTTGTTATCATATAATATAAAATTGTATATATTGTAAGTGTGCAGTGAGATGAATTTTTAGAAATTTAAAATTCCTTGGTTTTAGCAACCATGTAACCAGCACCCAGATCCAGAAACAGAGCTTTCAAGGCCCCCCAAACCCCTTTTGGATTTCCTGCAATTACTAACCTACCCTGCTCATCAAGGGTGCCTGTTTTCTTCCTTTCTAAGAATGTAAGATTAGCTTTTCCTGTCTTTTATTTCTTTATGTAAATAGATTGAGCAGTATGTACACTTAAATGTCTGGCTTCTTTTATTCAGTATTTTGCTTATCCATATTTTCCCCTGTTGTAAATCTTTCACTCTCATTTCTATATAGGGTTCCAATTGTGTAACTTAATCACACTTTATTTATTCATGCTACTTTGAATTGTCATTTGGGTTGTGTCCAGTTTAGCTTTTACATAAGGTGTGTCTATGAACATTCTTATTCATGTTTTTTGGTGAATGTCTTTCTACATTCTGCATTTCTACATTCCTGTTGCATATATACCTAGCAGTGGGATTGCTGAGTCTTAGAGTATGCATATGTTCAGTTTTAAAAGATACTGCCTAACAGTTTTCCAAAATAGTTGAACCATATATCCTCTCACCAGTGGTGTATGAGAATTTCGCTGTTCACATATTCACTAATGTGGTATTTCCTGTCTTTCATTTTTGCCATTCTGGTTGTGGTGTCTCACTGTAGTTTAAAAAAAAAAGGTGTTATTTCTAAACAGATAAATTTATGGTTACTACAGAAAAATTTTAAAGTACATATGTAGGACAAAAATCATTCACAGTACCATCATTTGGAGATTACAGCTATAAACGTTAATTATATTATTAAAATTTTTACATTCATGAAATATATATTTACTCAGTTTTCTCCGTTATTGAAAAAAGTAACATGTTTATTCCATGAAATTGGAAAAGTACATAATAGCTTTAAGAAGCACAGTGAAAGTTACCATATTCCCTCCACTCTAAAGGAATCACTATAATATATTGGCATCTTTATAACCTTTTCATTTTGAATGTTTTTGCATTGTAACTAAAGTAGTTGATACTGAAATCAGAGAAACTGAGATCATGTTTGTTCTGGAGAATTAGACATAGAAACAATGGATTAGAATGCCTCAAGCTTGCGTAGTGTGTTTCATTTATAAGGCATTTAACATACGTTGCCTCATTTGGACTTCACCATAGCCCTATATATTAAATATTTTACAGATAAAGAAATAGAGTTCAAAGCCAGTAAATAAGTTGCATAGGATGATACAGACAGGTGTCTAAGCCTTTGACTTGAATCTAAGCCTTTGTGTCCTGGGTCATTGTTCCTTCTAGTAGATCATAGAAACAAAACTAAAGGAGAAAAGTTCGTTTATATATATTGATTTTGAACAGTCTCCTAGCTGGCAAGACCTGTGACATGGTTTTGTGAGAATCAGGAGACCTTATATCATTTAGCTGCCAGATAATCAAATAGGAAGGGCAATGTCATAGGATTTCCCACCTGACCTGGAGTTCCAGGGAGTGGGTGGTGTGGTTTTGCTGCACAGGCACAGAACTGCTGTAGCAGGCGTGTGAACAGTAGTGATAATAATGTGAAGTACGTGTGACTACCGGAAAAGAGCTATTCCTCCGCTGAGGCTATTGATAAGAAATATTTGTTTTCAGATATATCAGATATTTGCAAAATCACTACCAGGCTCATATATATGTATATTCTATTCTTAGAGGTACAATTATATTAAAAATTGTCATGGAAGACATGTCTATCCAAATACATATATTCACACATACATACACACTTAACACATACATATATATACATACACATGTATATATTTAGCTCTTTTTATGTACAGAAATGTAATTTGAGAGACTAATAAAATTTACCTTAAAAATATCTAAATTGAAGGTAGTTGCTAATTCCTTGTGTAGAAAACATCATAAATCTCATTGATTAGTTTATGGATTCATTATTCGTCCTAACAGAAGATAGCATGGATTAGATTTTGTACTTGTTGTGCCAAAGTTTTGCTTCTCCAATAACACATTTCATTAAGATTGTTTCACTTTCTAAATCAAACTTGTAATTTAGGAAAGGACAGTTGTGGATCTTATAGCATTTACATCATCTCTGATTTCAGGTCCTGGAATATTGAGAATAGGAGCAGGGATCAATGGCAATGACAGATTTACAGGTCGGATGCAGGATGTGAGGTCCTATGAGAGGAAACTGACCCTTGAAGAAATTTATGAACTTCATGCCATGCCAGCCAAGAATGATTTACACCCCATTTCTGGTTATCTGGAGTTCAGACAGGGAGAAACAAACAAATCATTCATTGTTTCTGCAAGAGATGACAATGAAGAGGAAGGAGAAGAATTATTCCTTCTTAAACTAGTCTCTGTATATGGAGGAGCTCGCATTTCTGAAGAAAATACAACAGCAAGATTAAGAATACAAAGAAGTGACAATGCCAATGGCTTGTTTGGTTTCACGGGGGCCTGCATACCAGAGGTAAGGAGTGAATATAGAGAATTTTGAGTTACAAAATTCACTGTAGAATTTGCTAGTAGTCTTACTTTAATTTGGTAAGATTGCTTGAGCATCTTCTCTAAGCCCCAAAATATGCTAGACCCTGTGGTTGCAAAGATAAATGAAAGGTCCCTGTCTCATGAGTTCACAGTTTGTATCAGAAACTTATTATGAGCTGATAGAAGTATAATGAAATAGCAATTAGCAACAATAGCAAATGAAGCTAGCAATTAACTTTAAAGCTAATGCACTTCTTAGAGCACACAATTATATTCCAAGTGTAATTTACTTTTTGGCTGCTGTTTTGGGTAGTGTATAAGCAAAGGAAATTATATATATTGAAAGCTTGTATGAAATTTTTTAATTGAAATTTTATTAAAATATGATTTGGGGGGAGTTTTTATCACATTTGAAATGCACGTAAGTAGCTAAACATTCCTCTGTGTTCGGTATAAATGTCTTTCTTACCCACTTTCTTGGCTGGCTCAATTCATTAGGCTGTTTTACTGCTCTTATCAGTTCTTTCCAAGTTTTAAAGATTTGTAATCATCTTGATTTCCTGTTCAGTAATGTGAGATCTTATGAAACTACTTCACAGGTGTTATATGTGACAGCAATGGCTCAGTGTCCATGAAAGGATGCCAAGGAACTAGAGAGCCTTTCACTTTACAAATGGTTTCTAATAGGCTTAGAAGGTTTTATCTGTAAATTGAAATGACTGAAAAAACTCTGGATGGGTAGAGCTTGAAAAAATATCTAGTTTCTAGGCCTCATATTGGAGGGCCTGGCTCTCTAGAATATCTTATTGGTCCCTTCTTAGATAGTTGGTTTGGAGATAATGAGAAGAGGTCTCTTCCACGTCAGATATGGAATATTCTACAACAGAGAATATGAATGCTGTACAAATCTAAAATTTGAAAAAGAGATATGTTTACTTATAATTATGACACCTTTAAAGAGCAATTCAGTCATTGAAGAACATACATGTTACTACTTAGTACCTTCTGATAATGTATAATATAGGTGCAAAATATTAATTATTTTTCTCTCCATTTTATAGGGTCAGCATTGAGGCTTAGTGTCCTGAGAAAATAACCCAAATTGAATTAAATGAGACAGGATCAAATGCCTGGTGCACTGCTTGGCAATCAGTCATGCTTGATAAATATTCCTTTTCATTTTTTTTTTCTCTTAGGATACAATGAACTGGGATTTGATCCCACTTGTCTTGCAACTCCTAACCTATTGGCTTTCTCCCTGTAACCTTAGTATCATCATGTCTGTTTTTAAAAAGACAAATGGATTTCCATCAGGGTCTGAGAACCTTTTTGTAAATAAAGTCAGCTTTCCTCATCATGTCTACAGTTCCCTTCACAATCTGGCCTATGTCTGTAGCTCTGAACTCCTCTTCTTGTGTAATTCTCCCCTTTGGTCAGAATGTTTCAGCCAGACTTGATTGTTTCAGTTCCAAGGTAAGAACATCTGTGCTTGCTATCCTCTCTGTCGGGAACACTCATATTCCAGCTTTTCATACATCTGGCTACTTTTCAAATGTCCAAAGACATCTCAGTGATGAATTTCTTATTTAATGTGTCCCTCCCTTTTCCCGACTTGTTACTCTCCATCCCTTCACCTAATTTAAATTTTTTCATAGCGTTGATTACTCTCAAATTTTCTTTATTATTTTTAGGTCTGCCGATTTATTGCCTATTCTCTTTCCACCACAAACATAAAAGAGCACTGAGGTATCTCTTAGTGTAATAAAATCTTATTCTCCATTATTGTTTATCTAGTTTTTAGAATGGAGCAGAGTAGGTGCTTAATAAATATTTATTGAGTTCATGAATCTTTTTTACTATCAAGGCATGAAAAGGCTCATAGCAATTCGCATATGAAAGTTGTTTAGACTCATTTAACTGCATAAACAGGCATGTGAAAAAAACAACAACAAAGTGATGCATAACAAAATAAAATAACCTGTCTACAATAAGGAATAGCTTCTGAGTGTTTCTCTTGCTTTTTGGGCCGTTATAATAAATTCTTCAAAGCTGACTTGTCTCAGTTCCATTGATCGATTGTGGTTGATGTTGGTATACACCACTGAAGTATGCAACTTTGTCTCTTTCTGGAAATCTGAACTTAAACATGGCTGGTTAAGCATTTGATTATGGAAGAGAAAACTTCCCAATGTAAGCTACCACACCCTTATTAGTAGAACTAGCTGCAGAGAAAAATAACTCTTAACTGGTTATTCTCCAAGTCTCTATGGGATAAAAATGAAATGTATCTGTATTGGAAAGAGGACTATTTAGATGGTTAATACAAGAAAAGTTTTGTGGAGTCTAAAAGATTAAAATTGGAGTTTGATTTCCAGGAAGATTACAGAATTTTCATTTCTGAAAATATTAAGAAATGTAGAATTCTTACTTTCATTTTGGTGCGATATGAAAACAAGAGTAAGACAAAATGCTTTTTAAAAATTGTTAGCATTATCATCATCATCATCATCATTATGAATATTTATTGATTGCTTACTGAAGTGGCTCTCAAAGTGTGGTCCAAGGACTCTTGGAGGTTCCTGAGATCCTTTCAGGAATTCTAAAAGGCCAAACCAATTTTCATAAAAATACCAATATGTCACTTGATTGACGTTTGCACTGCAAAAACAGTGGAAGATAAAGCTGTTTAGTACCTTAGTATGCCTCAAGGCAGTAATACCAAACTGAATTTGTCACTGCATTATTTATCCCCACCCACCCACAGTTTGAAAAGTATGTGTTTCACTTAAAAATGTCTTTGAGGAAGCAGTTAAAAATGTGGTTTTATAGAACCTTTAGTTGGAGTACTTATTTTTTTAATATTCTGCATCACTGAATGGGAAGCTTTCAAATAAAACACTTCTGCTGCATTACCAGCAAAAGAAAACACGTGCAATTTTTGAGTTTTGAATTGAACTGATAACTCTCTTCATGGGACACTGTTATCACTTGAAAGTCTAACTGAAAATCTCTGGTTATTCAATGTTGGGTATCTGGGACTTTCTTGAAAATGAATGAAGTGAGCAAATGATTTCAAGGAAAAACTGACAGGAATTATTACCAATGATAAAAATCCAAGCTTTCAATTGAAAATTAGAGTTTTCCTTTTGGTGGACACTTGTGTCCACCAAAGCGAGTTAGACTGCCTCCCAATATTTAAAGACTTTTCAGATAAGACTGATAGTGATATTAACAAGTGTGATTTATTTATTTTGTGTCATGAAATGTATCAACATGTGAAAGATCTATATAAATCAGTGAACCAATATTTTCCAGATGACCAATGTGTGATATTATAAAATCATGTAGAGTAAAAGATCCTGTTCAAATTGCAGAATAGACCAGTCGATTTTCTAAAAAAATTTCATTCTAGTAACATTTATACAACCTAAAATTTCCCCTTTTTACTACATTCACATATGTAAATCGTGTTGTTAATTACTCTCATAATGTTTTGCCACCAGTACCAGAATCAATTACCAAACTTTTATAATCAACCCAAATAGAAATTTTAGCATTAACTTCCTGTTACCTACCTCCAGCCCAGTCTGGTAACCTATATTCTAGAATCTGATTCTATGAGTTTGCTTATTCTAATTCTTTCATATCAGTGAGATCATATAATATTTGTCCTTCAATGTCCTTCTGACTTATTTCACTTAACATGATGTCTTCAAGGTTCTTCCATATTGTTGCATTTATCAGGGCTTTATTCCTTTTTACTGCTGAATTGTATATATCATATTTTGCTTATCCATTCATTGGTTCATGGACACTTTGGTTGCTTCCATTTTTAGGCTGTTGTGAATAATGCTGCCATGAACAGTGGTGGTAAAATATCTGTTTGAGTTCCTGCTTTCAGTTCTTTTGAGAATATACCTAGTAGAGGGATTGCCAGGTTGCATGATAATTCTATACTTAGCTTTTTGAGGATCTGCTAAATTGTTTTCCACAGCACCTGTGCTATCTTATATTCTACTAGCAATGAATGAGTGTTCCTATTTCTCCACATCCTTTCCAACACTTGTAATTTTCTTTTTAGTTAATTTAGCCATTCTAGTGGGTATTAAATAATATCTCATTGTGGTTTTGATTTCCATTTTTTTACCGTCTAATGATCTTGAACATTTTTTCATATACTTTTTGGCCATTTGTATATCCTCTTTAGAGAAATGTCTGTTCAAGTCTTTTGTCCATTTTAAAAATGGTTTTCTTTTCATTGCAAAGTTGTTAGCTTTATTTGTTTATTCTGGATATTAAACTCTTATCAGATATGCAGCTTCCAAATATTTTCTCCCATTGTGTAGGTTTTCTTTACACTTTCATGATAAAGTACTTTGATGCACAAAGTTTTTAACTTTGATGAGGTCCCATTTATTTAATTTTTCTTCTCTTCCTTGTACTTTGGGTGTAAAGTCTAAGAAACCATTGCCTAATGCAAGATTTTGAAGATGTTTCTCTACATTTACTTCTAGGGTTTTTATATTCCTGATACTTATATTTAGGTCTTTGCTCCATTTGAGTTAATTTTTGTATATGGTAAGAAGTAGGGCTCCCCCTTCATTCTTTTGCAATGGATATTCATGACTCCCACCACTATTTGTTGAAGAGACAGTTTTCTCCCAATTCGGTGGACTTGGCAACCTTTTCCAAAATCAATTGGCCATAGTGAGGGTCTGCTTCTTAACTCTCAGTTCACTTCCATTGGTCTATCTACGATGAATACTTGGATTATATTTATAAATTTATGACTTAAGAATAAATTTAGAGACATTAGGAAGGTTTTTGTGAAAAGGAGACTATTATTTCAACTTGAACTATGCTTATATTTAAGTGCCTGCCATCTGTTATGCAATAGATTTCATTAGATATAAGTGCTATTGATATCATCTGTTATCACAGATCATCAACCAAGCATGAAACAAAATTAAAAATTAATTGGATGTGTAATTGTTTAGCTTTGATCTTCTGTTTCAATAGAGAAAGTCTGTTGATGTTTCAGATTAGTGCAGTTTTTTTCCTTGGGAAATTGATTCCAAAAACTGTCCTTCTTGTTTGCCTTTATTAGTACTCTTCTCCTGAGCTGCAGGTATGTCAAACTCCTGACTCAAAAGAGGAAATAGTCCTGGGTCCATTTATTTCTACTGCAAAACAGAGTGGTGCTAGTTTTGATATTACATAATATGAGCATTCATATTACTAGTCAAAGCATTTGCTTGTGTTATGATTCTAAAGTCAATTAGATGGGTAGTTTAATAGAAAAAAAAAGCTTTTAAATGCTTATTCCCCATGTCTTCATCTTCTAGTGCTAATTACATCCTTTAGCTTAATAATTCTCAAAGTGTTTTCTATGGATGCTCTTGGTCAGAATTATCTAATTCATATTCCTGTTCATCATCCTTTGATTCAGGACCCCATGACTGAATCAGAATCTTAGTTGTGGGGGAGGCAAAAGACCTAAATTAAAAGCATTTTTTATTATGAAAATTTTTGTATGTACACAAAAATAGAGGAAACCGAATAGTGGATCCCTATACCCATCACCTAGCTTCAACAATTATCAGCATTTGTCAATCCTCTTTCATCTTTTTATGGCTGAAGTATTTTAGCAAATCTCAGACATTATGTCATATCTCTGTAAATTCATACATATGAACATAAATTTTTACCAAGTGTCCTTGATGATATTTTATGGACTGTTTGAAAGCTATTACCTATTGAGACTTTTAAAAGTTTGCTTTATTGAATAAAGTGCTGATTAATTAAATTTTATATAAAATTTTGATGTATTGGGCACCCTCTTATTAGATATGGATAGTGATTTTTTTCTTTTTAACACTGAAAACATTCAGGAAGCTATAGATTTAGATGAAGATTTTACTAGATGAAGGTGTGGTTAGATAATTTTTCCCCATGTGACTCCTGCAAACAAGAAGATTCTCTCTTAGTCCTTTTGGATGCTAGATGTATTGTTCATTGATTGGGTAAAAATTTAAAGTCCATATGGAAATATCACACATTCCTGGGTGAATCTTTGGATTTAATACATGCCTCTTGCTGAAAAGGGAGTTTAAATATTCACATGCTGGGATTAATGATTTATTCAACTCATTGAAAATATTCATTCTGACTAAAGTTTTGGATGAGTAAAAGCAACAAAAAGCATTTTCATTGAAATAAGAGTGCAAATACATAGGAATCACTTTGCTGTTCATTATATAAGCATATATATTTCTTTATAAAGTAAGAATATTTTATGCAACTTTTTTGCTACTGTGTATGATTGTATTTTAAAGGGAAGACATTTTTGCATGTCAAGATTTACAATAAAGGGGAGACACTTTATATATAATATTTATACAGATATATATTAGCACTTACTGAATTACTAGTCTCTCTGTAAGGCACTTATTTAATCTCCACCAAAATCCATGGCATGTTATGATCTTCATTTTAAGAACAAATGACTGAGGTTGAGAATACTTGATAAATGATAGAGTCAGGAAGTTCTGGATTGTTTAACCTTTAAAGCCATATTCTTATCACTGCAAATTTGTTCATGTACCATTCTGCATTATGAAAATGCTGATGCAGATATGGTTTCAGGATGGTGGCTTAGCAATGTGCGCGTCTTAGTTCATCCTCCAGAACAACTACTAAATAACCGGAAACAGTACAGAACAGCTCCCGGAGCCACGATAGTGACCGGACACACAGCGTACCCCAGTCTGGACCAGCGGGACCAGCTGCGAGTCTCTGGAACAGTGAGTTCCCCAAGCCGCAGCGGTCGGCACCCGGCGCCCTTCCCCCACAGGAGGCTTCCCAGAGGGAAAGGAAAGACACTCTAACAGTAGCAGGGACTGAGTCCAACCAAACACCAATTGTGGCATTAATAAACAAATTCTGACTACTAAAAATAGGCCCCCAGCTCAGGCAAAACTGGTCAAGGCGGAGGTTGCTTATTGGGCTAACTGAAAGAGAGCAAAGGTGACGAAACAGGTTTTTGTGGCTGTTTCTACAGAGCTTGGCTGCCTCTGGATTCAGCGGTGGAACTACTCGGGCTGCAACTGCCCCAGGAATAGGCAGAAACGGACTGCTTTCAGGGCTATCTCCCACCTGTGCCTTCCCTAGGGGAGGGGTGAAGCCCAACTTAGGTGGAATCCCTCTCTCAAGGAATTCAGACCCCAGGCCTCAGCAATTTGAAGCCATTAAAACCAGCCTACAACCTCTCCTCTGTCTCCACCACGCCCCCAGCAGGGAGAGCCTTCCAAAGTTAAAGGAGCCACAACACCTTTTGCTGGTGGGAGCCGCAGACAGACAAGAGCCAGGATAAGAAAAAAAGAGCCCAGAGACTTCACAGGAAAGTCTTTCAACCTGCTGGGTCTCACCCTCAGTGAAAACTGATGCAGGTGACTCCTTCCCCCTGATAGGAGGCCAGTTTAGTCCGGGAAAACCCGGCTAGAGTCTATAATACCTATGTAGACCCTCCTAAGGGTAGGGAGGGAAAAGGCACCTTACAAGCAGGATAAGAAACAAGAAAACAAGAACTGAAAAATTACCCTCTGTTAAACAAAACTTAAGCTAGAGGCCCAGAAAAAGCTGAACTGAAGGTCAAAGAACAAGTAGACAACAAACTCATCTAGCAAGAAAACCCTAGGTAAGATAAGTGAAAGCAATCTCCAGAATAAACTAATTAAGGTAATTAAATGTCTAGACACCAGCAAAAAAATAACAAATCACACCAGGAAAATTGAAGATATGGCCCAGTCAAAGGAACAAACCAATAGTTCAAATGAGATACAGGAGCTGAAACAACTAATTCAGAATTTACGAACAGAAATGGAAAACCTCATCAAAAACCAAATCAATGAATTGAGGGAGTACATGAAGAAGGCAAGGAATGAACAAAAAGAAGAAATGGAAAGTCTGAAAAAACAAATCACAGAACTTATGGGAATGAAAGATGCAGTAGAAGAGATGAAAAAAACAATGGAAACCTACAATGGTAAATTTCAAGAGACAGAGGTTAGGATTAGTGAACTGGAGAATGGAACATCTGAAATCCAAAAAGAAACAGAAACTATAGGGTAAAGAATGGAAAAATATGAGCAGGTACTCAGGGAATTGAATGATAATATGAAGTGCACAAATATATGTGTTGTGGGTGTCCCGGAAGGAGAAGAGAAGGGAAAAGGAGGAGAAAACCTAATGGAAGAAGTTATCACTGACAATTTCCCAACTCTTATGAAAGACCTAAAATTACAGATCCAAGAAGTGCAGCGTACCCCAAAGAGAATAGATCCAAATAGGCGTTCTCCAAGACACTTACTAGTCAGAATGTCAGAGGTCAAAGATAAAGAGAGGATCTTGAAAGCAGCAAGAGAAAAACAATCCATCACATACAAGGGAAACCCAATAGGACTACATGTAGATTTCTCAACAGAAACCATGGAAGCTAGAAGACAGTGGGATGATATATTTAAATTACTAAAAGAGAAAGACTGCCAACCAAGACTCCTATATCCAGCAAAATTGTCCTTCAAAAATGAGGGAGAAATTAAAACATTTTCAGACAAAAAGTCACTGAGAGAATTTGTGACCAAGAGACCAGCTCTGCAAGAAATACTAAAGAGAGCACTAGAGTCAGATACAAAAAGACAGAAGACAGAGATATGGAGAAGAGTGTAGAAAGAAGGAAAATCAGATATGATATATATAATACAAAAGGCAAAATGGTATAGGAAAGTATTACCCAAACAGTAATAACACTAAATGTTAATGGACTGAATTCCCCAATCAAAAGACATAGACTGGCAGGATGGATTAAAAAACAGGATCCTTCTATATGCTGTCAACAGGAAACACATCTTAGACCCAAAGATAAACATAGGTTGAAAGTGAAAGGTTGGGAAAAGATATTTCATGCAAATAACAACCAGAAAAGAGCAGGAGTAGCTATACTAATATCCAACCAATTAGACTTCAAATGTAAAACAGTTGAAAGAGACAAAGAAGGATACTATCTACTAATAAAAGGGACAATTAAACAAGAAGACAGAACAATCATGAATATTTATGCACTGAACCAGAATGCCCCAAAATATGTGAGGCAAACACTGCAAACACTGAAAAGGGAAATAGACACATCCACCATAATAGTTGGAGACTTCAATTCCCCACTCTCATCAATGGACAGAACATCTAGACAGAGGATCAATAAAGAAATAGAGAATTTGAATATTACAATATTTGAGCTAGACTTAACAGACATTTAATAGGACATTAAATCCCACAACAACAGGATACACCTTTTTCTCAAGTGCTCATGGATCATTCTCAAAGATAGACCATATGCTGGGTCACAAAGCAAGTGTCAACAAATTTAAAAAGATTGAAATCATACACAACACTTTCTCGGATCATAAAGGAATGAAGTTGGAAATCAATAATAGGCAGAGTGCCAGAAAATTCACAAATACGTGGAGGCTCAACAACACACTCTTAAACAACCAGTGGATCAAGGAAAAAATTACAAGAGAAATCAGTAAATATCTTGAGGCAAATGAAAACACAATATATCAAAACTTATGGGATGCAGCAAAGGCAGTGCTAAGAGGGAAATTTATTGCCCTAAATGCCTATATCAGAAAAGAAGAAAAGGCAAAAATGCAGGAATTAACTGTGCATTTGGAAGAACTGGAGAAAGAACAGCAAACTAATCCCAAAGCAAGCAAAAGGAAAGAAATAACAAAGATTAGAGCAGAAATAAATGAAATTGAGAACATGAAAACAATAGAGAAAATCAATAAGACCAGAAGTTGGTTCTATGAGAAAATCAATAAGATTGATGGACCCTTAGCAAGATTGACAAAAAGAAGAAGAAAGAGGACGCAAATAAACAAGATCAGAAATGGAAGAGGGGACATAACCACTGACCTCACAGAAATAAAGGAGGTAATAACAGGATACTATGAACAACTTTATGCTAATAAATACAACAATGTAGATGAAATGGATGGGTTCCTGAAAAGACATGAACAACCAACTTTGACTCAAGGAGAAATAGATGACCTCAACAAACCAATCACAAGTAAAGAAATTGAATCAGTCATTCAAAAGCTTCCCAAAAAGAAAAGTCCAGGACCAGACGGCTTCACATGTGAATTCTACCAAACATTCCAGAAAGAATTAGTACCAACTCTCCTCAAACTCTTCAAAAAAATTAAAGTGGAGGGAAAGCTTCCTAATTCATTCTATGAAGCCAACATCACCCTCATACCAAAACCAGGCAAAGATATTACAAAAAAAGAAAACTACAGACCAATCTCTCTAATGAATATAGATGCAAAAATCCTCTACAAAATTCTAGCAAATCGAATCCAGCAACACATTAAAAGAATTATACATCATGACCAAGTAGGATTCATCCCAGGTATGCAAGGATGGTTCAACATAAGAAAATCAATTAATGTAATACACCATATCAACAAATCAAAGCAGAAAAATCACATGATCATCTCAATTATTGCAGAGAAGGCATTCAACAAGATTCAACATCCTTTCCTGTTGAAAACACTTCAAAGGATAGGAATGCAAGGGAACTTCCTTAAAATGATAGAGGGAATATATGAAAAACCCACAGCTAATATCATCCTCAATGGGGAAAAACTGAAAACTTTCCCCTTAAGATCAGGAACAAGACAAGGATGTTCACTATCACCACTGTTATTCAAGATCGTGTTGGAAGTTCTAGCCAGAGCAATTAGACAAGAAAAAGAAATACAAGGCATCAAAATTGGAAAGGAAGAAGTAAAACTATCACTGTTTGCAGATGATGTGATACTGTATGTTTAAAACCCTGAAAAATCCACAACAAAACTACTAGAGCTAATAAATGAGTACAGCAAAGTGGCAGGTTTCAAGATCAGCATTAAAAAATCTGTAGTGTTTCTATACAGTAGTAATGAACAAGCTGAGGGGGAAATCAAGAAAGGAATTCTGCCGCGGTCCAGCCGCAGCAGAGGGAAT
This sequence comes from Tamandua tetradactyla, assembly GCF_023851605.1. Lineage (NCBI taxonomy): Eukaryota > Metazoa > Chordata > Mammalia > Pilosa > Myrmecophagidae > Tamandua > Tamandua tetradactyla. The sequence goes on along the minus strand of NC_135347.1, from coordinate 40,614,847 downwards.
GGGCTTGAAGGTGTGGAGGGTCATCGGCGCGAGAAGAACACCAAGAGACAGCTTAGAGAATTTTCCTCTGAGAAGAGTTGCTTAGATTTATTTTTGCTTAACTGATTTTATACCCTTATTCTTGGCAAGAAAACAGGTATCACAGGATCATGGTTGTGTCATGGCTTACGTTTTAGGTAAAGTTACAGGTTCAGGGAAGCAAAGTGAAAGTACACATTCTGATTTTCTTAGGAACATTTGCACAAGATTTTAATAGCAGCAAGATATTGGCTTAAACTGCAGACATTGTGGTTGCAGTTTTCTGAGTTTAGACTTTCTTTTCCTATTATTCTACCAGGTGAGGCAATATGTCAAGACCTATTTTAATCTGGTTAAAGGTTAGCTTGTTTTGATTAAAAGGTTACATTGTTTACTTAGATTTTTTATTGTTTTATAGCAATGGACCGGTGCCGTGGTGGGGAGTAAATTTCTAGGATGGCTCAATGCAGGGTTTTTTAATTGTAAGTGTTTACTTTCTATGGGGTACTTTTCTGTGACTTGTTCTAAAAGCACTTCTGCCTGCTGCATCTGCAGCATGACTTGCTTAATGGGGGCGTCCCAACCTAATTTTTTCCAAACAGTCATTAACAAGGTTTTGCAATTTGTACAATTTGTATCATTTTTTCCAATTCTTTTGCTTTCTGATTCGTTTTGATATAATGCTTGGAGCACAACCAACAACAAGAAACACACAATTAGTGTCGTTTCTCCCAGTATTTTTCTATTACACCATTTTATGCCTCGTCCTCTTTTGGGGCGTTGAAGGCCTTGCCTACCGCCCTTCCTTCCAGGGAACCATGTCAAATGGGGGAGGAAAAAGAGGACGCGGCAGAATTCCATTTACAATTGAAACTAAAAGAATAAAATACTTAGGAATAAATTTAACTAAAGAGACAAAAGACCTATACAAAGAAAACTACAAGAAACTTAAAAGAAATCACAGAAGATCTAAATAGATGGAAGGGCATACCATGTTCATGGATTGGAAGACTAAATATAGTTAAGATGTCAATTCTACCTAAATCGATTTACAGATTCAATGCAATACCAATCAAAATCCCAACAACTTACTTTTCAGAAATAGAAAAACCAATAAGCAAATTTATCTGGAAGGGCAGGGTGCCCCAAATTGCTAAAAGTGTCTTGAGGTAAAAAAAACAAAGCTGGAGGTCTCACACTGCCTGACTTTAAGGCATATTATGAAGCCACAGTGGTCAAAACAGCATGGTATTGGCATAAAGATAGATATATCGACCAATGGAAATGAATAGAGTGCTCAGATATAGACCCTCTCATCTATGGACATTTGATCTTTGATAAGGCAGTCAAGCCAACTCATTTGGGAGAGAACAGTCTCTTCAATAAATGATGCCTAGAGAACTGGCTATCCATATGCAAAAGAATGAAAGAGGACCCGTATCTATACAAAAGTTAACTCAAAATGGATCAAAGATCTAAACATTAGGTCTAAGACCATAAAACAGTTAGAGGAAAATGTAGGGAGATATCTTATGAATCTTGTAATTAGAGGCGGTTTTATAGATCTTACACCTAAAGCAAGAGCACTGAAGAAAGAAATGAATAAAATGGGAGCTCCTCAAAATTAAACACTTTTGTGCATCAAAGAACTTCATCAAGAAAGTGAAAAGACAGCCTACACAATGGGAGACAATATTTGGAAACGACATATCAGATAAAGGTCTAGTATCCAGAATTTATAAAGAGATTGTTCATCTCAGCAACATAAAGACAGCCAGTCTAATTACAAAATTGGAATAAGACTTGATCAGACACTTCTCAGAAGAGGAAATACAAATGGCCAAAAGGCACATGAAGAGATGCTCAATGTCCCTGGCCATTAGAGAAATGCAAATCAAAGCCACAATGAGATATCATCTCACACCCACCAGAATGGCCATTATCAACAAAACAGAAAATGACAGGTGCTGGAGAGGATGCGGAGAAAGAGGCACACTTATCCCCTGTTGGTGGGAATGTCAAATGGTGCAACCACTGTGGAAGGCAGTTTGGCAGTTCCTCAAAAAGCTGAATATAGAATTGCCATACGACCCAGCAATACCATTGCTAGGTATCTACTCAGAGAACTTAAGGGCAAAGACACAAACGGACATTCACACGCCAATGTTTATAGCAGCATTATTTACAATTGCAAGGAGATGGAAACAGCCAAAACGTCCATCAACAGACGAGTGGCTAAACAAACTGTGGTACATACATACAATGGAATATTATGCAGCTTTAAGACAGAATAAACTTATGAAGTATGTAACAACATGGATGGACCTTGAGAACATTATGCTGAGTGAGACTAGCCAAAAACTAAAGGACAAATACTGTATGGTCTCACTGATATGAACTGACATTAGTGAATAAACTTGGAATATGTCGTTGGTAACAGAGACCATGAGGAGATAGAAATAGGGTAAGATAGTGGGTAATTGGAGCTGAAGGGATACAGACTGTGCAACAGGACTGGATACAAAAACTCAAAAATGGACAGCACAATACTACCTAACTGTAATGTAATTATGTTAAAACACTGAATGAAGCTGCATGTGAGAATGATAGAGGGAGGAGGGCTGGGGACATAAATGTAATCAGAAAGAAAGATAGCTGTTAAAGATTGAGATGGTATGATCTAGGAATGCCTAGAGTGTATAATAATAGTGAAATGTACAATGTACAAGTTTAAAAAATATTTTTGCATGAGTAAGAACAAAGGGATGTCATTATTGCAAGGTGCTGAGAATAGACGATAATTAATACTTTAAAATGTCACCTTATGTGTGAGATTAAAGCAAAAAATGTTTATTTGTTACAAAATTTATATTTTGACTAGGACATTTCCTAATATAACTCATGTAGATAGTTTGATTGAATGTCATAAGTACTTGGAATCTCAGGTAGCACATGAGATTTTGTTGGTTTGTCCAGAGTGATGCCCCAATGAATCCCAGAATGATTTGATCAGTGACTGGAAAAGTATTTGCAAGCCCCCTTCGGGGAATGGTGAGAGTAGGGAGAAATTCAACTTCCCCAAGTTGAATTCTTGATATTCTCACAAGCAGTGGGGACAACCAAAGCTATAGGCTGAGCCCCCAGTCTTGGGGTTTGTTCCCATGAAACTTAACCCCCCAAAAGATAGGCCGAGTATCTTTAAAATTTAGGCCTAAGAGTCACCCCCCAAGAGAGCCTATTTTGTTGCTCAGATGTGGCCTTTTCCTCCAGCCAACATGATGAGCAGTCTCACCACCCTCCCCCTCTCTGCGCGGAACATGACTCCCAGGGGTGTGGACCTTCCTGGCAACGTGGGACAGAGATCCTGGAATGAGCTGAGACTCAGCGTCAAAGGACTGAGAAAAACTCTAGAATGAGCTGAGAATTAACATCAAGGGATTGAGAGAACCTTCGCGACCAAAGGGGGAAGAGTGAAATGAGACTAAGTGTCAATGGCTGAGAGATTCCAAACAGAGTCGAGAGGTTATCCTGGAGGTTATTCTTATGTCTTAAGTAGATATCACCTTGTTGTTCAAGATGTAGCAGAGAGGCTGGAGGGAATTGCCTGAAAATGTAGAGCTGTGTTCCAGTAGTCACGTTTCTTGATGATGATTGAACAATGATATAGCTTTCACAATGAGACTCTGTGAATGTGAAAACCTTATGTCTGATGCTCCTTTTAGCTACTATATCAACAGAAGAGTAGAATGTATGGAATAAAAATAAATAATAGGGAGAACAAATGTTAAAATAAATTCAGTTTGAAATGCTAGTGGTAAATGAAAGTGAGGAGTAAGGGGTAGGGTATGTATAATCTTTTTTTCTCTATTATCATTTTATTTCTTTTTCTAAATAAATGCAGATGTACTAAGAAATGATGAATATGCAACTATATGATGATATTAAGAATTACTGATTGTATATGTAGAATGGAATGATATCTTAATGTTTTGTTTGTTAATTTTTTTAGTTAATAAAAAAAGTTTAAAAAAAAAATAAAGAAAATGCTGATGCAGATCCATAGTGGAAGTTAAATAGGGTGCTGGTACTCAGCACCTGAGTCTTCCTACTGCTTCCTCCTCTTCTCTCCAACCTATTAAGGTTGGATGCTTCAGCAAGTCAGTTATGCCATAACATGATACATGGGTTCCTAAAAATCACCACGCAATGCAATTTTGCATAATAAAACTCACACGACTTCTGGAAAAAATGGGGTTAGAAACGCAATGCTCAAAAACTTGTTCATTGAAGGAGAGAAAAATGGGGATCTATTGATAATGGTAGCACAACTTTGCAAATATTAAATATTCAGTAACTTAACTACCATAATAAATGTGGCATATTATTTTGAAAAACAGCTGACATTTGTGTGAAGGGGTCATCAAAAGGGTTGCAGCTTGTGCTTTATTGTGAAGTGATGGAAGGAATGTTATCTGAAACGAGAGGGAAAGTTGTCACACTAGATATGGCAGAGTGAGTATGAGGTAACTGGTAGATGTTTGAGGTGTATGTGTTTGTGCATTTGTGTATTCCTATGTGACTTGTTTCTGGAACATTTTTTTTGTGGGTAAAATCAGGCATATTATGTTCAAATTGATCCCTAGTAAATAATTGCATTTGAACAATTTAACATTTTCAAAATAAGTATTAGGGGAGAACTGATTGTACTTAGCCCTGTACTGTTTTCCATTTATATTTACTTCTTTTGTGATCTCATCTGGTTTTAAAATGCCATTTATATAATTATATATTTATATAACATTTGTATGTGGCCTTAAGTATGAATATGTTTTTATGTATTGATGACTCCCAAATTTATAATGTCAGTCCTGGCCTCTTTCCAAAATTCCAGATTCATTTATCCAGTTGCCTGTTTGACACATCTCTTAGATATTAATAGGCATTTCAAATTGGACATATTTAAAACTAAATTCTTTGATCTTCCCTCCAAATGCTGTGGCTGATGATAGAGGAGGAAAAATTTCAAGCCTGCTGTACAGATGTCTCGGCTTGATATTTTGGTGCTGCTGCTGCAGTGCTGCCCCATTCTGGGGTGGCGCTGAAGGATAATGGGTTGTGAACAGTCCTCTTAGGCTTCTCTTCATCTTATGTAGAGGAAGAGATGGCCTGAAAGCAGACTCCTGAGTAGTGATAATGGTGTGGCAGATCAGTCAGAAGTTTGGAGAGGGGGAATGTGTGACTGAACTGCTAGGACTAGGCACTCAGTATGCAAGGCATTTCCCAGGGAGGTGCTTGGCAGCCAGCAAGACAGGAGCGGTGTCCGTTGGTTGTTGACCAGACTCCCCTGTCAGCCACCATCAAGCCATTAACAGAGTGATGGCAAGGACAGAGGCTGTGCATGGGCCTGACAGTGGGCACCTCTTCGTATAAAGGCTGCTTTTCTAGCAACTGACCCCTGAAGCTGAATGCCCAACTAAAGATAAACACTTTCCAATGAGCCATTGGTTGACAGGTGGACCCTAATTAGACCCTTTCACCTGGAGGGGGCAGCAGTTCATTGTTACTGCAGTTTACATTCTAGCTTATGGGTTTACTTTCCTAGCCGCCACCATCCTCTGAAGGCTTAAAGAATGCCTGCTTTATCCACAGGGAAGCCTGTATCACGACAGCCCAAGGGATACATTTTATGTGCAATTGAAGGAACGTGCACACAGCCACAGAATTCACCATCTGACACATGTACATCCAATCACTGATACCTGGTTTTGTATCCCCAGTAATTCGGGACACACAAGCTTAGGAAATAAGAGGTGGAAGTAAGACTGGCACCTAAGCCCATCATTCTTTGTGAACCCACTACCAGAATTTGTGTTTTCTTCCAGGCTTTGGGTGCCACTGGATTAAAAATTCTGGCTCTGAAAGTAGGGCTGGGGGTGAGGCATATCCACTATGAGACACACAGAGAGTTCTACCTGATCATTCTGGACTTCTCATGGCAGGGGACCAGTAGGCAAATAAAGTTACAATATCGCTGCAGAGGTGATTGATCCTGTTTAGCATGAGGTTAAAAAAGAATGACACTTGTGAATTTTGAAGTTTGTAATTTTTATTTCTATTCCTTTTAGTTCCTTTTTCCTATAAGATATGCTAGCTAATATAAATACAATATTGAATTGAGAGACTGAAAATTTAAGAGTAAGGCGACTTTATTCTAAAAGATATTCCAAATTCTTGCTCCATATAATTTTTAAGCATTATCTCAAAGGATTTAGAAAAAACACTTCCCAAATGAGAAAATATGCATGTGCATGCCTATATGTCTCTGTGTTTATATATGCACACACATATATGACAAAAATGTAAAAAAATATATTAAGCATGACATAAAATGCCGTCCTTCATCTGGTCTGGGCATTTCTCATGCCCTTCCCACTTGGTACTTTATACCACCTCCAAAATGATTTCAACAAATGCACAATATTGCTTCTTTTGTCGATGCCTGTAAAGTTCTGTCTAATGTCATGCTCCACCCTCTATTCCCAACCCCAGTCCCCATTTAGACTGGCTGAGTTGCTGCCATCATGCAATCTGTAGTTTATCTTCCTCTTTACACTATCAGCTTCCCAGAGAAAGGATCATCTTTTTTAACCATGACATCTAGCACAGCGGCTGGCACACAGGAAGGATTAATAAGTGAATTATCTATACAGTTAACTGATTATAATCTTTGTGTTTTATTTATTCCCTTCAAAAGAATGAGAAAATATGAATGATTCTAATTACTTTCTAATAGTAAAAAAATAGATCTTGGAAATATAGAGACCTCCTTAGTCCCTTTTAGAGAGGTAGCAAGTAGTAGAATTGAGTTTATGGTAAAAGGATTTTATGAAAGCACTGTAATTTTATCAACTAATTGGAATCAGTATGTGCTTATAAATAATTTGTGCTCAATTTCAGATTGCAGAGGAGGGTTCCACCATTTCATGTGTGGTAGAGAGAACCAGAGGAGCTCTGGATTACGTGCATGTTTTTTACACCATCTCACAGATCGAATCTGACGGCATTAATTACCTTGTTGAGGATTTTGCTAATGCCAGTGGAACTATCACATTTCTTCCTTGGCAGAGATCAGAGGTAAACCCTACCTTCTTTGTTTCCTTGAAAGCTTTCTGGAAAGCTTTAGCTGATGTGTTTGCTTGTAATCTTTGCAGCTTCTTATTAGTTAAGCAATTTAAAATACTTAAGAGAGTAGATAGATATATCATGGGATAAAATATTTTTGTGTTTATGCAAAAGAAAAGCCAAAGATTTTTTTTTTTTTTAAGAAATAAATTTTTTTTATTAATTAAAAAAAGAATTAACAAAACAATTAGAAATCATTCCAATCTACATGTACAATCAGTAATTCTTAATAACATCACATAGTTGCATATTCATCATTTCTTAGTACATTTGCATCGATTTAGAAAAAGAAATAAAAAGACAACAGAATAAGAATTAAAACAATAATAGAAAGAAAAAAAACAAAAAAAACAAAAACAAAAAACCTATACCTCACATGCAGCTTCATTCAGTGTTTTAACATAATTGCATTACAATTGGGTAGTATTGTGCTGTCCATTTCTGAGTTTTTATATCCAGTCCCGTTGTACAGTCTGTATCCCTTCATCTCCAATTATCCCTTCTCTTTTTTTTTTAATTAACGGAAAAAAAGAAATTAACCCAACATTTAGAGATCATACCATTCTACACATGCAATCATTAATTCTTAACATCATCACATAGATGCATGATCATCATTTATTAGTACATTTGCATTGGTTTAGAAGAACTAGCAACATAACCTAAAAAGATATAGAATGTTAATATAGAGAAAAAAATAAAAGTAATAATAGTAAAATCAAAACAAAACAACACAAAACAAAACAAAAACCTATAGCTCAGATGCAGCTTCATTCAGTGTTTTAACATGATTACTTTACAATTAGGTATTATTGTGCTGTCCATTTTTGAGTTTTTGTATCTAGTCCTGTTGCACAGTCTGTATCCCTTCAGCTTCAATTACCCATTGTCTTACCCTGTTTCTAACTCCTGCTGAACTCTGTTACCAATGACATATTTCAAGTTTATTCTCGAATGTCCGTTCACATCAGTGGGACCATACAGTATTTGTCCTTTAGTTTTTGGCTGGATTCACTCAGCATAATATTCTCTAGGTCCATCCATGTTATTACATGGTTCATAAGTTTATCTTGTCTTAAAGCTGCATAATATTCCATCGTATGTATATACCACAGTTTGTTTAGCCACTCTTCTGTTGATGGAGATTTTGGCTGTTTCCATCTCTTTGCAATTGTAAATAATGCTGCTATAAACATTGGTGTGCAAATGTCCGTTTGTGTCTTTGCCCTTAAGTCCTTTGAGTAGATACCTAGCAATGGTATTGCTGGGTCGTATGGCAGTTCTATATTCAGCTTTTTGAGGAACCGCCAAACTGCCTTCCACAGTGGTTGCACCCTTTGACATTCCCACCAACAGTGGATAAGTGTGCCTCTTTCTCCGCATCCTCTCCAGCACTTGTCATTTTCTGTTTTGTTGATAATGGCCATTCTGGTGGGTGTGAGATGATATCTCATTGTGGTTTTGATTTGCATTTCTCTAATGGCCAGGAACATTGAGCATCTCTTCATATGCCTCTTGGCCATCCGTATTTCCTCTTCTGAGAGGTGTCTGTTCAAGTCTTTTTCCCATTTTGTAATTGGGTTGGCTGTCTTTTTGTTGTTGAGATGAACAATCTCTTTATAAATTCTGGATACTAGACCTTTATCTGATATATCATTTCCAAATATTGTCTCCCATTGTGAAGGCTGTCTTTCTACTTTCTTGATGAAGTTCTTTGATGCACAAAAGTGTTTAATTTTGAGGAGTTCCCATTTATTTATTTCCTTCTTCAGTGCTCTTGCTTTAGGTTTAAGGTCCATAAAACCGCCTCCAGTTGTAAGATCCATAAGATATCTCCCAACATTTTCCTCTAACTGTTTTATGGTCTTAGACCTAATGTTTAGATCTTTGATCCATTTTGAGTTAACTTTTGTATAGGGTGTGAGAGATGGGTCTTCTTTCATTCTTTTGCATATGGATATCCAGTTCTCTAGGCACCATTTATTGAAGAGACTGCTCTGTCCCAGGTGAGTTGGCTTGACTGCCTTATCAAAGATCAAATGTCCATAGATGAGAGGGTCTATATCTGAGCACTCTATTCGATTCCATTGGTCGATATATCTATCTTTATGCCAATACCATGCTGTTTTGACCACTGTGGCTTCATAATATGCCTTAAAGTCAGGCAGCGCGAGACCTCCAGCTTCGTTTTTTTTCCTCAAGATGTTTTTAGCAATTCGGGGCACCCTGCCCTTCCAGATAAATTTGCTTATTGGTTTTTCTATTTCTGAAAAATACGTTGTTGGGATTTTGATTGGTATTGCATTGAATCTGTAAATCAATTTAGGTAGGATTGACATCTTAACTATATTTAGTCTTCCAATCCATGAACACGGTATGCCCTTCCATCTATTTAGGTCTTCTGTGATTTCTTTTAGCAGTTTTTTGTAGTTTTCTTTATATAGGTTTTTTGTCTCTTTAGTTAAATTTATTCCTAGGTATTTTATTCTTTTAGTTGCAATTGTAAATGGGATTCGTTTCTTGATTTCCCCCTCAGCTTGTTCATTACTAGTGTATAGAAATGCTACAGATTTTTGAATGTTGATCTTGTAACCTGCTACTTTGCTGTACTCATTTATTAGCTCTAGTAGTTTTGTTGTGGATTTTTCCGGGTTTTCGACGTATAGTATCATATCGTCTGCAAACAGTGATAGTTTTACTTCTTCCTTTCCAATTTTGATGCCTTGTATTTCTTTTTCTTGTCTAATTGCTCTGGCTAGAACCTCCAACACAATGTTGAATAATAGTGGTGATAGTGGACATCCTTGTCTTGTTCCTGATCTTAGGGGGAAAGTTTTCAATTTTTCCCCATTGAGGATGATATTAGCTGTGGGTTTTTCATATATTCCCTCTATCATTTTAAGGAAGTTCCCTTGTATTCCTATCTTTTGAAGTGTTTTCAACAGGAAAGGATGTTGAATCTTGTCAAATGCCTTCTCTGCATCAATTGAGATGATCATGTGATTTTTCTGCTGTGATTTGTTGATATGGTGTATTACATTAATTGATTTTCTTATGTTGAACCATCCTTGCATACCTGGGATGAATCCTACTTGGTCATGATGTATAATTCTTTTAATGTGCTGTTGGATACGATTTGCTAGAATTTTATTGAGGATTTTTGCATCTGTATTCATTAGAGAGATTGGTCTGTAGTTTTCTTTTTTTGTAATATCTTTGCCTGGTTTTGGTATGAGGGTGATGTTGGCTTCATAGAATGAATTAGGTAGTTTTCCCTCCACTTCGATTTTTTTGAAGAGTTTGAAGAGAATTGGTACTAATTCTTTCTGGAACGTTTGGTAGAATTCACATGTGAAGCCATCTGGTCCTGGACTTTTCTTTTTAGGAAGCTTTTGAATGACTAATTCAATTTCTTTACTTGTGATTGGTTTGTTGAGGTCATCTATGTCTTCTTGAGTCAAAGTTGGTTGTTCATGTCTTTCCAGGAACCCGTCCATTTCATCTAAATTGTTGTATTTATTAGCGTAAAGTTGTTCATAGTATCCTGTTATTACCTCCTTTATTTCTGTGAGGTCAGTAGTTATGTCTCCTCTTCCATTTCTGATCTTATTTATTTGCATCCTCTCTCTTCTTCTTTTTGTCAATCTTGCTAAGGGCCCATCAATCTTATTGATTTTCTCATAGAACCAACTTCTGGCCTTATTGATATTCTCTATTGTTTTCATGTTTTCAATTTCATTTATTTGTGCTCTAATCTTTGTTATTTCTTTCCTTTTGCTTGCTTTGGGGTTAGCTTGCTGTTCTTTCTCCAGTTCTTCCAAATGGATAGTTAATTCCTGAATTTTTGCCTTTTCTTCTTTTCTGATATAGGCATTTAGAGCAATAAATTTCCCTCTTAGCACTGCCTTTGCTGCGTCCCATAAGTTTTGATATGTTGTGTTTTCATTTTCATTCGCCTCGAGGTATTTGCTAATTTCTCTTGCAATTTCTTCTTTGACCCAGTCGTTGTTTAGGAGTGTGTTGTTGAGCCTCCACGTATTTGTGAATTTTCTGGCACTCTGCCTATTATTGATTTCCAACATCATTCCTTTATGGTCTGAGAAAGTGTTGTGTAAGATTTCAATCTTTTTAAATTTGTTAAGACTTGCTTTGTGACCCAGCATATGGTCTATCTTTGAGAATGATCCATGAGCACTTGAGAAAAAGGTGTATCCTGCTGTTGTGGGATGTAATGTCCTATAAATGTCTATTAAGTCTAGCTCCTTTATAGTAATATTCAGATTCTCTATTTCTTTGTTGATCCTCTGTCTAGATGTTCTGTCCATTGATGAGAGTGGTGAGTTGAAGTCTCCAACTATTATGGTATATGAGTCTATTTCCCTTTTCAATGTTTGCAGTATATTCCTCATGTATTTTGGGGCATTCTGATTCGGTGCATAAATATTTATGATTGTTATGTCTTCTTGTTTAATTGTTCCTTTTATTAGTATATAGTGTCCTTCTTTGTCTCTTTTAACTGTTTTACATTTGAAGTCTAATTTGTTGGATATTAGTATAGCCACTCCTGCTCTTTTCTGGTTGTTATTTGCATGAAATATCTTTTCCCAACCTTTCACTTTCAACCTATGTTTATCTTTGGGTCTAAGATGTGTTTCCTGTAGACAGCATATCGAAGGATCCTGTTTTTTAATCCATTCTGCCAATCTATGTCTTTTGATTGGGGAATTCAGTCCATTGACATTTAGTGTTATTACTGTTTGGATAATATTTTCCTCTAACATTTTGCCTTTTGTATTATATATATCATATCTGATTTTCCTTCTTTCTACACTCTTTTCTATATCTCTCTCTTCTGTCTTTTTGTATCTGACTCTAGTGCTCCCTTTAGTATTTCTTGCAGAGCTGGTCTCTTGGTCACGAATTCTTTCAGTGACTTTTTGTCTGAGAATGTTTTAATTTCTCCCTCATTTTTGAAGGATAATTTTGCTGGATATAGGAGTCTTGGTTGGCAGTTTTTCTCTTTTAGTATTTTAAATATATCATCCCACTGTCTTCTAGCTTCCATGGTTTCTGCTGAGAAATCTACACAAAATCTTATTGGGTTTCCCTTGTATGTAATGGATTGTTTTTCTCTTGCTGCTTTCAAGATCTTCTCTTTCTCTTTGACCTCTGACATTCTAACTAGTAAGTGTCTTGGAGAACGCCTATTTGGGTCTAATCTCTTTGGGGTGCGCTGCACTTCTTGGATCTGTAATTTTAGGTCTTTCATAAGAGTTGGGAAATTTTCAGTGATAATTTCTTCCATTAGTTTTTCTCCTCCTTTTCCCTTCTCTTCTCCTTCTGGGACACCCACAACACATATATTTGTGCGGTTCATATTGTCCTTGAGTTCCCTGATACCCTGTTCAAATTTTTCCATTCTTTTCCCTATAGTTTCTGTTTCTTTTTGGAATTCAGATGTTCCATCCTCCAAATCACTAATTCTATCTTCTGTCTCTTTAAATCTATCATTGTAGCTATCCATTATTTTTTCTATGTTTGCTACTTTATCCTTCACTTCCATAAGTTCTGCGATTTGTTTTTTCAGTTTTTCTATTTCTTCTTTATGTTCAGCCCATGTCCTCTTCATGTCCTCCCTCAATTTATCGATTTCATTTTTGAAGAGGTTTTCCATTTCTGTTCGTATATTCAGGATTAGTTGTCTCAGCTCTTGTGTCTCATTTGAGCTATTGGTTTGTTCCTTTGACTGAGCCATATTCTCAATCTTTTGAGCGTGGACAGTTATCTTCTGCTGCTGGCGTCTGGGCATTTATTCAGATTTCTCTTGGTGTTGGACCCAGCAAGGTTGTAATATTTTTCTGTGAAATCTCTGGGTTCTGTTTTTCTTATCCTGCCCAGTAGGTGGCGCTCGTGGCACCCGTTTGTCTGCGGGTCCCACCAGTAAAAGGTGCTGTGGGACCTTAAACTTTGGAAAACTCTCGCCGTCCTGGGGGTTCGCTAGCCGAAACGGCTTGAGCCGGCCCAGGGTCCGAACGCAGGGAGGGTTGCTGGTCGCCGCAGCCAGGGAAAGAGCCCGTCTGAATTTCCTAGTCGGCCCTGGGCAACAAGCGTGGCGGGAGGGCGACAGCGGCAGCGGCCCGCCCAAGAGAGTGCATGTTCCCCGGGAGTCACGGGTTTGGAAGGGGCCTCCCCCACCCGTCACCGTTCTCCGCGGCCTGGGGGTTTCCGATCCAATTCTCTCAGTTGGTCCGGGGGTTGCACGTGGTGTGGGCGCCAGCCGTCTTTGTTTCAGGGGACCGCCTCTCCAATTCTCCCAGCCGGCCCGGGAAGGGGGAAGGGAGTAACTCCGGCCGCTTGCCACCCCGCCCGGTAAGGCCCGCGCGCCTCGGCGATCTCACCCGAGCTGCTTCTCTCAGCCAGCCAGCCGTTCCAGGATGGGGTACGCTGTCTTTTTTATCTCTGTTGTGGCTTTGGGCGCTTTCTGTATCGTTTCTACTCCCCTAGTAAGTGTCCTGGAGAAGAAACTAAGATCCGCGCGTCTTACTAAGCCGCCATCTTCCAGGAAGTCCCAAAGCCAAAGATTTTGAGTACTATGTATAACTAGTTTTATCTATTCTGTAATTCCCATATAATAAATAGGGTAAAATTTGAGGATATATTATTGTGTTTTTTTAATTTGATATTCCTGATTCAATGGAAAACCATGAATTCATAATGAGTTAATAATAAAAATCCTTATAATTATAATCTCATTTTGCTTGCTTTAAATTTTGAGGAATGAGGTAATTTTTCTGTGTTTTGAATGTACAAGTGATCTCTAGATTCATCAAAAACTTTTCATGAACCAACATCTCATTTTTCATTAGATGCTCTTGAATTAAATGACACTTCCTATAAGTAGAATTGTGATAAGACTCCTCTTATGTCACAATTTTCTAAATACTTTTAGTCTTTTTACAGTTTAGAAAATTGTAAATTTCTAAATACATCCTTCAGTTCGAGTGTTTATAAGAGCATAATTTTTTGCATTTAAAAAATTAGGTTCCTGATAAAGATTTTCCTGGTCTGTGGTAAAATGAGGAAAATTGGAAAAACTAATAAGTTTTCATAAAGCTAAAATTATTCAATTTATAGAACTATATTTTATTCTTATGCTTTGTTGTGCTCACTTTTTTGGGGAGTTAAAGTGACCTTTCTTTTATAAAATAATGTGGTAGTAAATGGCAACACTCTTACTTGGCAAAATTGACTTGGTCCTCCTCAATTTTTCTCATGAAAAATTTACCAACTATGATATGAAAAATATAACAGGGAACCATTGTTTTATAAAGTAGATACATGTATATTTTGGAAGAGGTAAGAGTTAAATTTGGGAAGACAGTTAGATATAAATACTCCAGCCAGGATTTATTTAAAATATTTTCCTCCATCATTTAAAACTCTAAAAAGAATAATTGAGGGCACATGGGTGGTTCGGTGGTAGAATGTTCCCCTTCCATGTGGGAGACCTGGGTTCAATTCCCAGATCATGTACCTAAAAAAAAAAAAAAAAGATTAATAATAATAATAATAATAATAATAATAATAATAATAATAATAATAATTGACCTTTAAAACAAAAAGGATAGGTCAAGTCTACTTAAAATTTAGGCCTAAGAGTCACCCCCAATAGAGCCTCTTTTGTTGCTCAGATGTGGCCTCTCTCTCCAGCCAACACAACAAACAATCTCACCACCCTCCCCCTGTCTACGTGGGACATGACTCCCAGGGGTGTGGACCTTCCTGGCAACGTGAGACAGAAATCCTGGAATGAGCTGAGACTCAGCATCAAGGGATTGAGAAAACCTTTTCGACCAAAAGGGCAAAGAGTGAAATCAAACAAAGTGTCAATGGCTGAGAGATTCCAAACAGAGTTGAGAAGTTATCCTGGAGGTTATCCTTACGCATCAAGTAGATATCATCTTGTTATTCAAGATGTAATGGAGAGGCTGGAGGGAACTGCCTGAAAATGTAGAGCTGTGTTCCAGTAGCCATGTTTCTTGATGATGATTGCATAATGATAAAGCTTTCACAATGTGACCATGTGATTGTGAAAACCTTGTGTCTGATGCTCCTTTTATCTACCTTGTCAACAGATGAGTAGAAGATATGGAATAAGAATAAATAATAGGGGGAACAAATGTTAAAATAAAATAATTTAAAAAATGACAGCTGTAGTAACAAAATGACAGCTGTTGTCCACCTTGACTTTTGATACTTTTCTCAACATTTAGAAAATATGTATTCTTTTCAAATGTACATGAAACATTTACCAAATTAGCTCATATATTGGACATTAACAAATATCAATAAAGTCAAAAGGATTGACACCAAACAAATGTATGGAATTAAGATAGAAGTCAATACAAGAAAGATATTTGGATAATCTCCAAATATTTAAAAATTAAACAACATAGTTCTAAATGGGCCAAAAAATCACAAGGGAAATCAGAAAATATTTTACACTTTACTGAAATTATAAGATATATAAAAGTTGTGGGATGGAGTTAGGCAATGCTTAAGTATTAAGAATCTGGAAAACGAAGGCTAAATTAAATCCAAAGAAACTAGAAAGAAGAAAATAGTAAAGATAAGTACTGAAATCAACAAAATAGAATGGTGAAGAATCAGAGGAAATTAATGAAACTGAAAGCTGGTCCTTTGAAAAGATAAAAATTTTAAAACTCTAGCTATGTTGATCCAGAAAAAAAGACAATTATTCATATCAGGAATAAAAGAAAGGCCATTATTACAGTAACCCAATGACATTAAGGATTATAAGGAAATACTATAAACAACTTTATGCTAAAAATTTTGACAACTTTGAGGAAATGGGCAAGTTCCTTGAGAGATACAAATTACCAAAAGTGACTCGAAAAGAAAAAAATATAACACTCAGTATATTAATGAGCAAAAGATTTGAACACTTAGAGAGATAATGAAGAAAAAGAGAAAATGAAATGAGCAACATCATTCATCATGGAAAATCCAAATTAAGAACACAATCGGGTACTGCTACATACCACTCTGGCTGTAATTAAAAATATTGAGAATACCAATGCAGCCCAATTCAAAATTGATTCCCCCTTTTTGTTCTACATAGCCTCCATTCCTATATACATTCTCTGGGTTTTTGGCTCTTTTTTTTTTTTTTTTTTTTACTTTTTTTAATGATTTTTTGTTTAAACATAACAACATACAAACACAAACATTCTTGCCATGTGATAATTCCATTCTTGGTATATAAACAATAACTCACAATATCATCACATAGTTGTATATTCATCACCATGATCACCTCTCGGAACATTTGCATCAATCCAGAAAAAGAAATAAAAGGAAAAAAGAAAAAATTTGTACATACCATACCCCTACTCCTACCCCTCACTGACCACTAGCATTTCAATCTACTAAATTTATTTTAACATTTGTTCCCTCTAGTATTTATTTATTTTTAATCCATATGTTTTACTCATCTGTCCACAAGGTAGATAAAAGGAGCATCAGATACAAGGTTTGCATAATCACACAGTTACCTTGTGAAAGCTATGTCATTATACAATCATCTTCAAGAAACATGGCTACTGGAACACAGCTCTGTATTTTCAGGCAGTTCCCTCCAGCCTCTCCATTACACCTTAACTAGAAAGGTATATCTATATAATGCATAAGAATAACCTCCTGGATAACCTCTCGACTCTATTTGGAATCTCTCAGCCATTGATACCTTATTCTGTCTCATTTCACTTTTCCCCCTTTTGGTCGAGAAGGTTTTCTCAATCCCTTGATGCTGAGTCCCAGCTCATTCTAGGATTTCTGTCCATGTTGCTAGGAAGTCATGTCCCATGTAGAGAGGGGGAGGGCAGTGAGTTTGCTTGTCATGTTGGCTGAGAGAGAGAAGCCACATCTGAGCAACAAAAGAGGTTCTCTGGGGGTGACTCTTAGGCCTAATTTTAAGTAGATTTAGCCTATCGTTTGCAGGGTTACGTCTCATATGAACAAACCCCAAGACTGAGGGCTCAGCCTATTGCTTTGTTTGTCCCCACTGCTTGTAAGAATATCAGGAATTCTCCACTTGGGGAAGTTGAATTTCTCCTTTTCTAACCATCCCCCCAAGGGAACCTTGCAAATTCTTTTGTATTCACTGTTCAAATCACTCTCGGATTTATCGGGGCATCACTCTGGACAATGGGGTATTTTTTTTTAATTGAAAAAATTTTGAGATAATTATAGATTCGCATGCAGTTTTAAGAAATAATACAGAAAGATCCCTTGTATACTTTATTCAGTTTCCCCAGTGTAAACCTTTTATAAAACTATAGTATAATACCACAACCAAGTTATTAATATCGACAGAATTCATCAATTTTATTCAGATGTCCCCAGTTTTACTTGTACTCATTTTTGTGCACGTGTGTATTCAGTCCTGTACAGTTTTGCCACTTGTTCTTGTAACTGTTGAGATATTGAACTATCTACCACATGGATCTCTTATGTTCTTTCATGACCATGCCAGGCACCCTCCCAATCTCTAACCCCTGGCCACCACTCATCTGTCCTCCATTTCTAACTTTTTTTCATTTCAAGAAGGTCATATAATGGAATTGATACTATATATGACATTCTGAGGTTGGCTTTTTTTGCTCAGCATAATTCCCTAGACGGTCATACAAATTGTTGCGCTTATCAACAGTGCAGTCATTTTCGTTGTTGGGTATTATACTATGGTACGTATGTTTAACCATTCACCTGATGGTCATGTTGGCTAATTCCAGATTTTAGCTATTACACATAAAGCTGCTATGAACACTTCTGTAATTTTTTTTGTGTGTGAGGACATATGTTTTCATTTCTCTGGGCTAAATGTTCAGGAGTGTAATTGCTGGGTCATGTGGTAGTTGCATGTTTAGTTTTTAAAGAAAATGCCAAGCTTTTTTCCTATGTGGCTGTATTTATGAGAGTGATCCATTTTCTCCCCATTTTTGCCAGCATTTGGTATTGTCAGGTTTTTTTTTTAACATGGATAGACACCGGTGTTGTCACTTTTTTACTTGCCATTCTGAGATATGCATAGTGATTTCTCATTGTGGCTTTAAAAAAAACGTATTTCTATTGAAAAATCTTAACCTACAAACAACCCATATGTGGTGTACCATCAGTAGCTCACAGTATCATCACATAGTTGTATAGTCATTGCCATGATCATTTTTTAGAACATTTGTATCACTCCAGAAAAAGAAGTAAAAAGAAAAAAACTCATACATACCATAACTCTTACCCCCCCTCTCATTCGCAACTAGTATTTCCATCTACCCACTTTATTTTAAACTTTGTCTCCCCTATTATATATTTGTTTATTTTTCATCCATAGTTTTTACTCGTCTGTCCATACCCTAGATAAAAGGAGCATCAGACGCAACGTTTTCACAATCACACAGTCACATGTAAAAGTTATATCGTTATACAATTGTCTTCAAGAATCAAGGCTGCAGGAATACAGCTCAGTAGTTTCAGATATTTCCCTCCAGCTACTCCAATGCACCATAAACTAAAAAAGGATGTCTATATAATGCATATGAATTACTTCCAGAATTACCTTTCGACTGTTTGAAATCTCGCAGCCACTAAAACTTTATTTTGTCTCATTTTTCTCTTCCCCCTTTTGGTCAAGAAGACTTTCTCAATCCCTTGATGTTGGATTCTGGCTCATCCTGGGAGTTCTGTCTCACATTGCCAGGGAGATTTGCACCCCTGGAGCCATGTCCCATGTATGTGGGAGGGCAGTAAGTTCACTTGCTGTGTCGGCTTTCTCTGGGGTTTTCTAATATGAATTAGTAAAAACTTGCCTTTTGTTCTTTTTTGGGTAAGCCTTTTTCCCCTGGTTATTTTTGTTTTGTATTTGTCCTCCTAGAATTGGTAGGGGACAATTCACATCCCTGTGCAGGGTACCTACCTCAGGTAGGATCATTACAGAACTCTCAACAAATCATGGCCAACCTCATCAGACATGGTAGTAGGAAGGGCTCCTTTTGCTAATAAGTCAGGCTCAGTGAACTTAAAGAGTCTGTTGCTTTTGATGAATTATCCCTAAAACTCCATCAGTGCTAACTTAGTTGCAGATAGTGGAAATTATTTTGAGCAAAAAGGGATTTAATACAGATATTGGAAGCCTATAAAATAATTAGAAGAATAGGCTCTGGACTGGGCCTGCAGAAGTAATTCTCAGAACAATATTGCAGAATTGTCCCCCTAGGGATTCTGTTGTCTGTCTGCTATAGTCAGAAAGCTGGAGAATCAGGGAGTCACCATTGCAGTTATCTTCAGGATAACTTTAATTCCTTTAGCTACTCTCTAGGGGTCAGGAAGCCTCTGCCAGACTCTTCCTACAAGAATGTACCATTTGCCATGGATCAGGAAGTCACCATTGCTGCCTTTAATCCTAGAGTTCTAAAGCTCTATCATGCCTACTTTGGAGATCCTACATAGTACTTCTTACCAACACACGTTTGTATCAACACAAACTACAGTAATGTGGCCTCCGCTTTGCTACAGGGAGTGCATCTAACCAAATGCACTTAAATCACATCTGCAAATCTAGCTGTGGCCTCCGCTTTGCTACAGGGAGTGCATCTAACCAAATGCACTTAAATCACATCTGCAAATCTAGCTGCAAGGGAGTCTAGAAATTGTGTATGTGTGTGTGTGTATGACAGAGAGAAAGAGGGGGAGAAAGAGAGAGAAAAAATCAGAGAGTGTTTTCTTTAATTTGCAGTATAGGAAAGTAAATATATTTTCAAATTTTAGTTTTGACTCATTAGTTATGAAATTGATTTAGTGAGTTATGACCCAGATTTAAAAAAAAATTCAGAGAATTAAGAAAACAGAATATATAGTGTAGAGTAGAGGTAAGTATTGTTTTGGGTACTGAATCGCCATGCCATATACATTTACTGTGGATCACAGTCAAAAAGTTTAAACACCACTGAATTAAGAGGTAGGTGAATTGGATATCGAGCACTAATCAACTATGTCCATTCAACTACTATGATACTAAGACCATATTGGGTATCTCCTTTATCTCTCACCTTCTCCCAATTTTCTATTTTATATCTCGATAGGATCTTCAGTTTTGAACTCTCATTCCACTAAAACTAATGATTATTTTGATTAATTTGTTGTTTTGTTGTTTTAACACTGAAAGCATTAAAGATATCTATTGCTTCATTTTAATGTGTGTCTTGATGTTACTTTGCATGCCAAAATTTGTCAGTTTACTTTCTAGGGACAAGTTATTGTATATCTTCAAATTACTTATTGTTCCCTTTAGTTAAAAAACAGTGACATTGAGAAAATCTTCTCGACCAAAAGGCTGAAGAGAGAAATGGGACAAAATAAAGTGTCAGTGGCTGAGAGATTTCAGAGTCAAGAGGTTATCCTGGAGGTTATTCTTACGCATTTTATAGATATCCCTTTTTTAATTTAAGGTGTATTAGAGAGACTAGAGGGAAGTACCTGAAACTGTAGAGCTGAGTTCCAGTAGCCATGTTTCTTGAAGATGAATGTATAATGATACAGCTTTCACAATGTGACTGTGTGATTGTAAAAACTTTGTGTCTGATGCTCCTTTTATCTATGATATTGACAGATGAGTAAAAAATATGGATTGCAAATAAATAAATAATAGGGGGAACAAGTGTTAAAATAAATTGAGTAGATTGAGAAAAAAAACAAAGAAAAAACAGTGACATAGTGGGTAGTTCAGTGGAAGAATTCTCACCTACCATGTAGGCGACCTGGGCTCGATTCCCGGCCCATACACTTCCCTAAAAACAAACAAACAAGCAAAGAAAGAAAGAAAAAACAAACAAAAATTCAACAAATGGTGCTGCAATAATGGAATACTCACATGGAAAAAGAATGAAATATGACCCCGGCATACAACATAGAAAAAAAAAAAAAAAAGGGATGTAATTTGGGTATTTGGTGTCATTTTCATAGTTCCCCTCTGGACATATTGGCCATACCATATATTCCTTTCTTAATTAAAAAATAAGAAAAATGAACATTAAAACAAATTTAGGTTCTATCTTGGACCTACTGATCAAAATCTCTAGAAAAAACATGTTTTTTTTTTTTAAATGAGTTCTCCAGGTGCTTTTGACCAAACAGCCAACCAGTAGTTTTAGAAACTGCATTCTGATTTAGAGCTTGTTTTTAGACTTTCTGGGAAAAACCAGGAAGTCACCCTTCAGTCCTCCACACCTACCTCTCATTCCCCATACTTAGTGGGGCATCAGGCTGTGGCTTCCGTCTCCAGAGCGAATCTTGAATCTATCCACTTATCTTCATTCCTGATGTCACTCTACTAGTTCAGAATCTGATTATTTCTTGTCGTTCGTCTCCTAGTTCAGATCCTTGCACCCTGTCTTGTTTTAGCCACTTCATTTACATTCTGTCACAATACTTATTCTAAAACATTCTCATTTGGTCATGCCTGTGCTTATGATTTTTCAATTTCTCTACTCCCTGTAGAATGATGTCCAGGTTTTTTATGAAAGCATAAAAGGTGCCTATGATCTGACTCCTGATTAGCCATCCAGCCTTGTATCTCACGCCAACCTTAGTGGTCTAGTTGAAGTTTCCTGTGTGCCATATTCTTTCATGCCTGTGTGCCTTTGCCAGTGTTGTTTCTTTTGATCGGAATCTCTTCTCCCTTCTGTTATTATTTGTAACTGCAGTTAGTCAATTAAGACTCAAATCAAGCATGTCTATTGTAAAAGCTTTCCCAGGAACAGTTGATTATTTCTCCCTCAGTTTACTTTGCTCCTAACTTTATTACATTTTTTTTTTTTGTATTTTAAGTGACTTTCTGTAGATCTGTCTCCTCCAATAGATTGTGAGCCACCTAGGGACTGGGGCCATATCTAACTCTGGCACACTATAGTTGTCCAAGCAAGTTTGATCAATTTAAAGGAAGGAGAATTGCCTTTTCTCTTCAAATTTTGACTTAAATTTTGTAGAGCCTGACTGGGTTTTCCTATTTTCTTTCTTAACATTTCTGGACATATTGCTATACTAGACTTCTAAGGCTCATTGTGAATCTATGTTCAAAAATACTGTTAGTGAGGGTGAGCAGCGGTGGCTCAGTGGCAGAGTTCTCACCTGCTGTGCTGGAGACCCGGGTTCAATTCCCTGAGCCTGCCCTTGCCAAAAAAAAAAAAAGTACTACTACTGAGTATGCCAGGCTTTCCTTAGGCAGGCGCTGAACACATATGCATTACCCTTTTTTACTACCTTACCTTACTACCTGTCAGAGAGCATGCAATTCCTTAATTCAGACCTCTGTATCTTCAGGTTGGTAATACTAGTGTGTTTTCTATAAAGACTATATACTATTTTAGTGATATATCAGTATGTCATATATGGTATTAATGGGTGACTAGAATATTTTTAGACAGAAAATGTCACTCTTCAGCACCCATTATCGTTTAAATAATTAATCTTCTCAGATTTACCCTCCTTTCTATATATACATAGAGTTTGAATGTTTCCGTTTGTGTAGAAATAAGTCATGCTAAAGAGTAACATCCATTAAATGTAATTTAATTTACTATTTTGTTTTCTTCTCGTATGTAATTTCTCCATACCATTCATTGCTTAATGCCTCTGGATTTTTACATTAATAGGTCCTGAATATATATGTTCTTGATGATGATATTCCTGAGCTTAATGAGTATTTCCGTGTGACACTGGTTTCTGCCATTTCTGGAGATGGGAAACTAGGTTCAACTCCCACCAGTGATGCAAGTATAGACCCTGAAAAGGAAACGACAGATATTACCATCAAAGCTAGTGATCATCCATATGGTAATCAGACTCATCTGCAAACATAACCCTCTTTTCTCTGCGTGGACTTGGTCTTGATTAGAATTTCTTAAGGGACACCTCAAAAGCTTGAATGCTTTCAGGCCCTCTAAGTTTTAAGCTCCTTAGCATCAACATTGCCATTTTGAGAGACATTGTTTACAAAAAAATATATAAATCAATTATGTGAATGTAAATGATATGATATTTAGAAAAGTTTATGCAGGATCACTTAAAATGAAAGAAACCTGTTTACTATTCTGGCTATCATAATCTGAAAAAACTTTTCAAGAATCCTTTTGGTATGTTACCTAAATAATTGTAATACTTTTAAATGTATATTTTATTAAACTTCAAAAAGTGGAGTTTTCACTATTTATATTCGTATGTTTTTGTCTTAGACTGAAAAATGGTGGTTATTTTATTGGGGGAATTGTCATAGAGATGTGTCCTAATAAACTGAGAATGTTTTCCGTATTGAAAAGTAATATTTCTGATTTGGAACCAAAGCAAAAAGTACATCTGTTAAAAGGACTGGGTAGAAAACCTGTGAAACTCTTCAAGTCTGGTTTTCATAGTTAATTTTTTTAAAAGTGTTGCAAATCCTTTAGGGTACAGTTATCATGTTCTCCTGTAAATTTGAGGTTGAATTGTAGAGAGTTAAATATGAGTAAATGGGCGGGCCGCGGTGGCTCAGCGGGCAAGAGTGCTTGCCTGCTATGCCGGAGGACCCCGGTTCGATTCCCGGCCCCAGCCCATGTAAAAAACAAACAAACAAACAAAATATAATAAAAACAAGAAAATGTTTAAAGATGTTTCCCTTTCTTCCTCCCTTCCTTCCTTCCATCCTTCCTTCCTTCTCTCTGTCTTTCCTTCCCTTCCTCCCTCTCTCTTTAAAAAAAAAAAAAAAAAAAAATATGAGTAAATGTTTTGTTAATATACATTTTAAATTCCATAACTCTTCTTTTTGTATTGCTTCTATGAATAAAAAGCTTTCCTTGGAAAATTAATAATTTAGTTTTAATTTCTAGGAAAATCAATCGTTTTTAACAGTCTTATGACTTACAAACACATTTCATCCTAAAAAAGGATGTCAATCAAACTTTTGCTGAAATGTCTTCTAAAGGAAGGTCCTCAAGATTTTAGCTTGGTGATCAAAATAATTGTACAAGATTGTTTCAAATGAGTAAGGCATTCTTCAACAGATCGGTGCGGACAGAGTGACCTGTCTTTCTTTGATTCTGCCAGGCTTGCTGCAGTTCTCCACAGGACTGCCTCCCCAGCCTGAGGACACAATGACCCTGCCTGCCAGCAGTGCCCCACACGTCACCGTGCAGGAGGAAGATGGGGAAGTCAAGTTACTGATTGTCCGTGCACAGGGACTGCTGGGGAGGGTTATGGTGGAATTTAGAACCATTTCATTCACAGCATTCAGTCCCGAGGACTATCAGGTAAACTGCTTACTCCTTTTGAGCTTGTATTTGCACTTGTAAAACAGAAATAATACCTCCCATGGAAGATGGGAAGGGATCTGCACAGTACCTGTCACAAAATTGATAAGATGGCTTTCCAACATTTTTACTTCATTTAATAAATTAAGGTGCTTCATAGCGTTAAAGCCTGACACTTAAATAGCTTTGTAGAAATAGTGATTTCTTGTGTATCTTATATTTGTCTTAAATGTCATTTGTATTTTTATTATATTGCCATATATTATAAAATATAAATTTTGATACAATATATTGAAAATTATATATCTCATGTGTTTTAAATGTTCCCGCCTACATCCATCAAACAAAACCAACTTTACAAAGAAATTATATTTCCCTGTTTTTTTAGTTTTTTTTTTTTTAAATTTCAAGTAAGAAGCAGTGTGACAGCAGCAAAAAAGCCTGGGATTTGGAACTAGATAGACTTGGATTTTAACTGTTCCTCTAAATGTGTGGCTTTGGGAAACTCATTTAATCTTTTCTAACTTAAGTTTCCTTATTTGTAAAGAAAGACAATACATAGTGTCCGTGATACACATATAGTAGTACTTTGTTTGTAATTCTAGAATTATTTCATTGGATACAATATTCTAGACAGAATTAATCACTTCTGTCTTGAACTAAACATGTATCTTTTATAGCAATCATTATTCTATTTTAATTATCTTATTATACAATTGACACTCCTTCTAGAATGTTCTTCATGGGTGCCAAGATTTGACTTGGTTGATTTTTAATACCAGTCATCTAAAATAGTTCCAGGAACATGCTGTGTGATTGCTGAATATTAAAAAGTGATTGACATTGAGTGATAAGGTGAACCAGTACGTGAGTTCTCCTCAATTTAGCTCTAAGATCATTAATTAATTGCTTTACAAGAAGTGTAGTTGCCCATAAAAGTTAACACTAGAAAAATTTAAATAACCTCAAATTTATCTTATAACTAGAGAAGAAAATTATTTATATAAGAGGTAACAGAAGGAAAGAGGTCCTTAAAACTTTGATTTTGAATGCTATTTTTTTCTTCATTTTTTATTGTAGAAAACAACACATGTATACATATATATAAAAGCAATGTATTTCAAAGCATGCCACAAAAAATAGTTATAGAACAGATTTCAGCATTTGGTATGGGTTACAGTTCCACAATTTCAGGTTTTTCCTTCTAGCTTCTCCAAGACACTGGAGACTAAAATATCAGTATAGTGATTCAGCAGTCATACTCATTTTTAAGTTCTGTCTTCTGCTATAACTCCACCTTCTTTTTTGATTTTTCTCTCAATCTTGAGGGGTATTCTATTTGAACTCTCTCAGCCACTGATGCTTTATTTTTTATAATTCTTCCCCGCCCCCCTTTTGGTCAGGAAGGCATTGTTGATGCTACAGTGCTAGGGCCAGGCTACTTTGAAATAGGTCATGCACGAACTTATGTTTTTGTGTTAATTGGTGGGATGTATGGCTCTATACAACCCCTTTCAATCATGTTTACCTTCAATATGGCAGTGTTATTTATAGATCCACTAATGAATTGCCTTCATTTCTATCTATTCCCTTTCATTTAAGTTCAATCTCATTAGCTAACCGTTTACCCATTTCTAGCTTCTGTGTATCTCTAGTTCCCCTATATTTTCTATTATAAGCCTCTGAATGTACCTTTACCAACGTCATAGAAGTCAAATCATACATTATCTTTCCTTTTGTGTCTAGCTTATTTCACTATGTCCTCAAGGTTCATCCATGTTATCATATGCTTCAAGATATCATTTCATTTTACTGCTTTGTAATTTTCCATTGTATGTATATACCACATATTGTTTATCCACTTGTCTGTTGATGGGCACTTGGATTGTTTCTATCTTTTGGCAAGTGTGAATGATGCTGCTATGAACTTGAGTGTGAAAACATCTGTTTGTGTCACTGCTTTTAGCTCTTCTGGGTATATACCGGGTAGTGGTATTGCTGGGTCATAGGACAAACTCAGTGTTTAATTTTCAAAGGAACTGCCAAACTGTCTTCCACAGTGGCTATACTATTGTACATTCTCACCAGCATTGCACAAGTGTCCCAATTTCTCCATATCCTCTTCACCATTGTATTACATTGATTGATTTTCTTGTGTTGAACTACCCTTGCATTCCTGGTATAAACCTCACTTGGTTGTGGTGTGTAATCCTTTTAATATGTTATTGGATTCAATTTGCTAGTATTTGGTTGAGAATTTTTGCATGTATATTCGTTCGGGAGATTGACCTGTAGTTTTCTTTTCTTATAGCATTTTTACCCAGTGTTCTAATTTGCTAGCGGCCAGAGTGCAATAAACCAGAAATGGAATGGTTTTTAAAAGGGGGAATTTAATAAGTTGCTAATTTACAGTTCTAAGGCTGAGAAAATGTCCCAATTAAAGCAAGTCTATAAAAAATGCCTAAAATTAAAGCACCAGCATGGGGTTACCTTCACTCAAGAAAGGCTGATGAAATTCAGGGTTTCTCTCTCAAATGGAAAGGCACATGGTGAACGATGTCTTCTAGCTTCCCCTCCAGGCCTCTTGCTTCATGAATCTCCCCCAGGGGCTTTATCTCCAAAGGTCGCTGGGTAGTGGACTCTGCAGTTCTTGTGTTTCTGCTGCTCTCATCATTCTCAAGCTTTCTCCAAAATGCTTTCTCTTTTAAAGGATACCAGTAAAGATATCAAGACCCATGTGGAATGGGTGGAGTCATATCTCCCTCCATTCAAAAGCTAATACCCAAAATTGGTTGTGTCACATCCCTGTGGAGGTAATCTAATCAAGTTTCTAACACACAGTACTGAATAGATTTTAAAAGAAATAGCTGCTGTCACAAGATTGGGTTAGGATTAAAGCATGGCTTTTCCAGGGTCCATAAATCCTTTCAAACCAGCACACCTGGTTTTGGTAATAGAGTAAAATTAGCTTCATAAAATGAGTTAGGTAGTGTTCTTTTTTCCTCAATTTTTTGAAAGAGTTTGATTAGGATCAGTGTTAGTTCTTCTTGGAATGTTTGATGAAATTTCCCTGTGATGTCATCTGGCCCTAGGCTTTTCTTTGTAGAAAGATTTTTGATGACTGATTGAATCTCTTTACTTTTGATTATTTTTCTGAGCTCACCTATTTCTTCCTGAGTCAGTGTAGACTGTGTGCTCCTAGGAATTTGTCTATTTCATCTAAGTTGTCTAGTTTGTTGGTATATACTTTTTCATCATATCCTCTTATGACATTTTTTTTTTATTATTTCTTCAGGGTCTGCGGTAATGATCCCCTTCTCCTTTCTGGTTTTGTTTATTTGCATCCTCTCTCTCTTTTTTTTTTGTCAGTGTAGCTAGGTGTCATCGATTTTTTTGATTTTCTTAAAGAACAACTTTTGGTTTTATTGATTCTTTCTATTGTTCTTTTGTTCTCCAATTCACTTAATTCTCTTTAATCTTTGTTATTTCTCATCTTCTATTTGCTTTGGGGTTACTGTGCTATTCTTTCCCTAGTTCCTCTAGGTGAGCAGTTAAGTCCTCAATTTTTGTTCTTTTTTTTAATATAGGTATTTAGGGCAATAAATTTCTCTCTCAGCACTGCTTTTGCTGCCTTGCATAAGTTTTGATATGCCACATTCTCATTTTTGTTTGTTTCCAGATAGTTACTGGTTTCTCTAGCAATTTCTTCTTTGACCCACTGATTGTTTAAGAGACTTTATTTTATCTCCATATATTTGTGAAAGTTCTGGTTCTTTGGTGGTTTTTTATTTCCAGCTTCATTCCATTGTGATCAGAGAAAGTGCTTTGCATAATTTCACTCTTTTTAATTTTATAGAGACCTGTTTTGTGCCCCAGCATGAGATCTATCCTGGAGAACATTCCATGAGCACTAGAGAAGAATGTAGATTCTGGTATTTTGGGGTATAATGATCTATATATGTCTGTTAGGTCTAGTTCATTTAACAAATTAAATTCTCTATTTTCTGTTGATCCTCCTCTCATTGTTCTATCTATAGAGGAGAGTGGTGTATTGAAGTCTCAATATAATTTCTGAAACGTCTGTTGCTCCCTTCAGTTTTGCCAGTGTTTGCCTCATGTGCTTTGGAGCCACTTGATTGGGAGCATAAACATTTATGATTGCTATTTCCTCTTGGTGAATTATGCATTTTATTAATATGTAGTGTCCTTCATTGTCTCTTCATTCTTTAGGTTTAAAGTCTATTTTGTCTGATATTAGTATAGCTACTACTGTGGTTACAGCTTGCATGGAACATCTTTTTCCATCCTTTCATTTTCAATTTATCTATATCTTTGGGTCTAAGATGAGTCTCTTGTAAGCAGCGCATAGATGGATCATATTCCTTAATCCATTCTGCCAATCTTTATCATTTAATTGGTGAGTTTAGTCCATTAACATTCAAATTATTACGGTAAAGGCATTTCTTGAATTTACCATCTTATCCTTTGGATTTTATTTGTCAGATCTATATATTCTTTTTCCTCTTTCTGTTTTTGTCCTTTAAGTTACACTTACTGGTAATCTTCAATTCTATGCCTTCCTCCAGACATCTCTCTCTTGTCTTTTTTCTTTTAGCAGGCAGAACTTCCTTTAGATTTCTTGTAGAGCTGGTCTCTTGTTGACAAATTCTCTCAGCCTTTGTCTGTCGGTTAAAATTTTTACTCTCTTCCTCAGTTTTGAAGGATATTTTGGCTGGATACAGAATTCTTGGCTGTAAGTCTTTCTCTTTCAGCATTTTAAATATATCATACCACTGCCTTCTTGCCTCCAAAAGTGCCTGTTGAGTAGTCTGAATTCAGTTTTATGTGGTTTCCCTTATATGCAGTAGATCACTTTTCTCTTGCCACTTTCAGGATTTTCTGCTTGTCTTCTACATTTGACAGACTTATTAGTATGTGTCTTGGAGTAGTAGGCCTATTTGGATTTCTTCTCTTTGCAGTTCTTTGGGCTTCTTTGATTTACATATTTATTTCTTTTCTAAGTGTTAGGAAGTTTTTCTCCATTATCTCCTCAACTAATCTTCCTAGTCATTCACTCTTCTCTTTTCCCTCTGGGACACCGATGATTCTTATATTTGTGTGCTTCCGTCATTTCCCTGAGATCCAATCCAAAATTTTACATCTTTTTTGACATTTCTAATTTTGCACATTCAAAATCAGTTGTCCTGTCCTTTGGTTCGCTTATTCTTTCTTCTGTGTCTTCAAATCCACTGTTGTTTATCTCTAGTGTATTTCTAATTTAGTCTACAGTATTAGTATTTAGTATCTAATTTAGTCAACAGTATTATCATCACTGTAATATCTGCTATTTTTCTATTTATTCTTTTACATTCTTCTTTATGCTCTTCTAGTTTCTTCTTGATCTCCTTTATGTCAGTAATCCACCCATCGAATTTATTTAGTAGAGTTGTATGAATATTTTACATTAGTTGTTCCAAAGTCTGTGTCTCTTCCCATGTTTTAAATTGGTCATTAGTTTGGGCTATATCTATCTGCATTTTCATATGGTTTGGGATTTTTGATATTCTGTTGCTTTTGTGGCATTTAATTATCTTGGTGGGGTTACTTTGCAAATTGATTTCCCTCAGTTGTCTAAGGTTTTGCATTTGTGGGTTGGGCATCGGGCAGGGAATGGGGCATGGGATGAAATGGTGCAGTGCAGGACTAGGCATGGGGCAACAGCACTAGCTGGTACCAGGGAGAGTGGGGCACGGGTTGTGGGGGGGCAATGTGGCAGCTGTGGGGGTGGGGTGTGGTCAGGCAGGCTTCAGAGCACAGGGGCAGGGCATGGTGGGGTTACATGGAGTCAAGGTATGGCAGGAAGTGGACAGCAGGGGCTGGGCAGGGGTGAACTGCTTCTGGGATGGGGTGCAGGTGCATGGGGTGGGTGCCCGGGCAGGGCGCAAGTGCGCGCATGTGTGGGGCATGGGATTTGGAGTACAGGACATGGGGTGCAGGTGTGCAAGTGTGTGTGGGACTGAGTAGGGGCTCTGTGATCAGGAGTTATTGGGGCACAGGTACAGGGGGCAGGCGCATGTGCACAAGGTCCAGGGGCTGGGGTATTGGGGTTGGAGGTGGGGTGCAGTTGCGGGGCAAAGTGCACAGGTGTGCGGACATGGGGGGATGCCTGGTCCATGAGGGGAGCAAGGTATGGGCAAGCACATACTCGGTTCACTGGGTGTTCCATCGTGCAGGTGTGTGGGTGTGTGTATGCACAGGTAGGGGTTGTGGGGCACAGATGTGCACATGAGCTTATGCTGGGGGGAATGAGGTGTGGATGGGTTGAAGGTGCCTGGTTTGTAGGTTGGGCATCTCAGGAGGATAGGGTAGGGGTATGGAGCTCGAATGCGTGGGCACTGGGAGCCAGGCGCATGTGGGTTTGACACATTCAAAGAGCATTGCTAGGCTTATTTCCTTCTTCCTATCTCCCTGTCCATGTACTCCTGAGGGCTCTGGGCCTCCGTGTGGAAAGGGGTGTGTTAGGCTCATTGTACTAGCTCAGTGGCCTCCAGTTCTCTGTGTCTCAATTCTTCAACTTTTTCATCCAGAATTTCCCTATGTAGAGGACCCTCTCAGGTCATTTGCACCCTAGAACTGCTGTCCTGGTTATTTTTCAGTCACTTCTCTAGCTGTTCCTTCGAGCAGGGGTGAGCTCGGCCTGTCCTATTCTGCCATCTTCCCAGAAGTCTGTTTTTCTTCTAATATGTGAACTTTTTGTAATACGAATTACCGTTGCAAGTATGGTGAAGGAAAGATAATGCCAAATGGACTGATTTTTGTTATTGCTTGGAGAGATTCTCAGTGTGAATATTTATATTTATATTTATATTTCCCAGTGCTATGAGTCTAATAATTCTAGATATATTTGATCAAGAGAATTCCTTGTGTCTCGTTGAATTAATTCTTTAGGAATTTCTGGATACCATCTATTAGATTTGCCTTGATTACTTCTCTGATGAAGATAGGTAAATAAGAAAAAAAATCTTTCTACTTTATTTAGTTAAAGAATACTTAATTAGCATTTGCACCGAACACCATACATATCCTTATACATTTTTTCAAAATTTTTTACTCTGTTTCATATTTATAATAATTTGGGACATAAGCACATACTCATTCTGCAGACTCATGTCCAGAACTATTACAGTCTAACAGAAAAATCTTTTATTTGTGGGCGGGCCATGGTGGCTCAGCAGGCAAGAATGCTCGCCTGCCATGCCTGAGGACCCGGGTTCGATTCCCGGTGCCTGCCCATGTAAAAAAAAAAAATCTTTTATTTGTATTTCAGAGTGTTGCTGGCACCTTAGAATTTCAACCAGGAGAGAGATATAAATACATCTCCATCAATATTACTGATAATTCTATACCTGAACTGGACAAATCTTTTAAAGTTGAGTTGTTAAACTCAGAGGGAGGAGGTAAGACTGGCTATTCAACAGTATGTATTTGCTTCCCTGACAGCCACAATAATGCCAGTAAATTCACTTAAGGAAATCTGTTCCTTTGAATTAATGAACCTTACTTTTTTTTTTCTCAGAGAATAAATTATTAGTTTTTGGAGAAAGTACTTTGAAAATTAATAATTGCTTACTGTTTTTGGTGGAAAATTTCTGATTGATAATCCTTATCTTTATTTAAAAAGTCCCTTTTCTCTATATAAATGTGATTATTAATTTTATAAATCAGTATTGAGCTCACAGTCTTCTTTGCATATACTTTTGGTGTTTTAGTTAGTTCTGAATTAATATCTCTATATGTTTATCATGTGGCTACCATCTGTTAGTACTGTGGTTTCCTTTTATAACCCAGTGGTCTTTTCGTCAGGTAGATGTGCTTTAAACATGAAATAGTATAATTGTACTGAATGACCAAATTGTAGTTGTCATTCATAATAGGTGCCCTTTAAATCACTTCTCTCCTTTTTCCAAATTTCACACTAGCTCCTTTTGAGCTATCTCTAGGCATAGCATAGGTAAAAAATGACCCCTTTAGATGATATATTATGAAATAATACCTGATCCTCAATACCTGATGGTATATTATGAAATAATACCTGTTATTCAGAGAGGTATAATACCAAAGATTATTTCATGACACAAACTCAACTGAATTGAAGTGAGGCTATTTATAATCTTTATTTAGCTTTCTTAGAGTCAGTCACTATTTATATATATTTCTTACATAAGTATTAAAGCATTCTATTATGAGGTGCTTTTGGAGCCGTTATAGAATACATGTTATATGCACCTTATTACCTCTGTAAGTTTAAGAAATTGAGGGTTGGTATGATGTTCACCAGGACAGAATCTCTATTACAAAATTTGCTATAATTATTGTAGAATTTCATTCTGATGAAAAAAGTTATTAACCATCTATTTTAATTTGCTAAAGCTGCCAGAACGCGATATACCAGAAATGGAATGGTTTTTATAAAGGGAATTTATTCAGTTGCTAGTTTGCAGTTCTAAGGCTATAAAATTGTCCAAACTAAGGCATCCAGGGAAAGAAACTTTGATTCAAGAAAGGCCGATGGGTCCAAAACATTTCTGTCATCTGGGAAGGCACGTGGCTGGCATCTGCTGGGGTCTTTGGCTTCTTGTCTCAAGCAGTTTCTCTGGGGGTGTCTCCTTTCTTCATCTCCAAAGATCTCTGGCTGTGTGGGCTCTAAAGCTTTTTCAAAAATGGCTCCCTCTTAAAGGGCTCCAGTAAGCAACCCCACCTTGAATCAGTGGAGACACATCTTCATGGAAACCACGTAATCTGAATTTACCATTCACAGTTGAGTGGGTCACATCTCTATGAAAACAAAAAATCCCACCCAGCAATACTGAATCAGGATTAAAGAACCTGGCTTTTCTGGGGTACATAATCGTTTTAAACCATCACACCATCCAAAGGGAGAAATTGAGTAGAACAGAAATATTGAAATTTGGGAATTTGGATTAAGCATCGGAAATTTCCCCAAATTTTCCATTCTCATATCCCTAAAGCACAGGCAAAGGAAAAGGCAACCAGTTCAGTGCTTGGGATCAGGGAAATGATTAAATAGTGCCACAGGTTGGCTTAATGCCTAAAACAGTAAAAGTATGCTGGAGGACCTGTCTGGCAGGTAGTATGTGAAAAATACCATTTTTGCTTGTCTTCCAGAAACAAATCCTTATGTATCAAATCATTGTCTTTATGACAGTACTTTCCTTAATATAAAGGTTACTGTAGACATTTGAAAACTTGTACTTTGTATCCTTGATAGCCAAAAATACTTATGTAATAAAAGAAATGTTAATGATCGTTACCTAATATTGGCCAATAAAGGAGAATCAGGTATTCTTCAGAAATTATATTTGTAATTGTAGTGACTTTTTATGTAACTTTTCCTCAAATCTCCAAAATTGTTACTTACTTACTTATTAAGTAGGCATATGTACCTATTTGCAGTAGTAGTAAAGAACCTGATTCCCCCCACCCCCACCCCCACCAATGAGTTGGAACTGGAGGAGAAGGAATCTAGGCATTGGGCTCATTGCTTGAGTCCTCAGGGACTATCACTAGGGACTGCCTAATAAGTGAGATAGCTTGTAGAGGCAAATTTTTTTGAGGGCCAAGGGGCACCCCTTATCCCATGCAGTTTTGTTTGTAAAACTGCCTCTACAGAAGGTAGCTGTTTATGTATAATAGATGCTTTATACTAGCCCAAGGGCACTAGTGTTCAATTTCACCCTCTTTCTCCTGAGTTCTGGATAATATTGGAGCAAAGTCTTGTGACTTGCTATTTCCTGGAATTCTACTTTGTCTCTAAAGTCTGTAAGATGATTGTAGGTTCTAAGAGGTTATGAATTCTCATGTCTGGTATAGTCCAGTTCAGTTGAGGGGTAAAACAGAACAGGGCACATTTTAAACTAGCGTAATGTTCATCAAGGATACTGGTAGAAGTTCATGTGTGAATGTGACATTGCTTCTCTCACTGCCCTTCTTTTCCACTATTACACTGCTGCTGTTTGTGTCTTTGTTTGCAAACATGTGATAAAATAATGGTTGGAGAATAAGATATTGGAAACCAAGATATAACCTCTTTCTCTTTGTTATATTCTTTATCATTTGGCAAGGTACTTTACATTTGTACAGTGTTATTTATTTTCATTATTTTATTTGATGGAACTTCTATAAAAATAGCACCTTTTTAGGTGAGAAACTGACATACCCAGAGGTTTAGTGCCTTACTGAAGGTTTTACAACTGTTATTCTCCCAGGTAGGATGGAAGTATAGTTTTTTTAGACTGCTCATTTAGGACTCTTTCCATCGTCCTAATGGCAAAAGTGTGATGAAGTATGGTAGTAAATATGATGGGTTTGAATGTGTGGATAGAAGGAAATGTTAAATACATTTCCTAATTTTGAATTTGTTGTTGTAACGTGGTCTGGTGACTGACACAGGCATATAGGCCTAAGTGTATGTTTATATATACACAAACAATTATTAAATATGTAAAACAATGTCGATTGCTGCCAATAAGTGAAAATTTAAAAATAAAATGAAATGGGAAGAAATGAGAAATATTGATTACAACCTATAAGGACTAATTTCCTGAAGACATAAATGAGGTTTTAGTAAATTGGTAGTTTGACTAATACTTTTTCCATTTAAATAATGTATTTTCTATGGAAGAACATGTATCATTGGGCAGATATCATTGCACTTTGCTCTTTGCTTGGTATGTTTTAAGAGCTCTCAATTTTCTCATTGTGTCAATGTGTGTTGTGTGGTTGTGTCTCTGTGTGTCTCCTTGTGAAGTGGCTGAACTCTTTAGGGTGGATGGCAGTGGTAGTGGTGATGGGAACATGGAATTCTTCCTTCCAACTGTTCACAGACGTGGTAAGCAGCTGTTCCAAGGCCCTTTATTATAAGCGTTCATTTTACTTTCTCTTTTGAGAGGCAACAAAAGTGACTGTTTCTCAGCACCTGCATAAATTTTATCTCATTTAACCTTCATAGCAACTTTATGAGGTATTATTTACTCCATGCCACCATTACCCAGCTAGAAAGTGATCAGCTTAGAATCAAATCCTTGCCTGCCTCCGAAGCCCAGACTCTCCTCCCCGTGTGAACCTAATGTAGTTTCCTGATTTTAATTATAATGGAAATGAAAAATTATTCATATTCACACTTTGAAATAAGATTGCTTTCATTTTCTAACCTGGTGCAATTCCATTTTTAAAAATAAGAATTATTGAAAAATAATTACTGAAAAACATTTTATATAGCGTTGAATTCTTAAAAAGATATAAATAGAACATTCATATTTTTCATTTGACATGCATCAAGCTTATTTTCTATGCAAAAGGAATTATGAGTTATTATATGTAGCATTTAATAAAGACAAGTGAGAAAAAGAAATTAAGAAGAAAATAAATGTGAAAAATCAGTTGGCAATTAATTCTTTTGAAGTGAATTCATATACAAATATGGTTCAGCTTTTTACTCCCCAAATACTTTACCATATTAAGAGAGAATTCTTTGAATACATATTTCTTACAGGAAAATTCTTTCTCATCCTTTTTTACAAAGTCAGGTTTTATAATCTACTGTCAGAATTTGAACCCAATCCCCTTCATTCCTAACTTGGATGGATGCCTCATACAACCTCTGTCTTTAATTAATCTGTTACTTTGGGGATTGTTTGTTTTTTTGTTTCCATACATTAATGCAACTTAAAAATTAAACGTACTTCTCAGGCAACAAGTAGAGACTTTTTTTTTGGTCCTGGCATCTTTTTTAGTTATGGGATTAGACTATTTGGAGCCAGGAGATAGAAGTAATATCTTAACATGATGATAAAATAAGCCTAAAGCTAATGCACATATGGAAAAATGCACACATTGCTAATGCAATATGAAAGAAACTGTTCATATTGATGAAAATCATAGGGAAGCAACTGCTTTATAAAGGTAAGAGCCATTTTGGCTCGTGCTCTCCTGAGGTCAACAGAAGTCGTGGGAGACCTTTTTTATATACTCTGTATGGAAGAATGTTCTCTTTCATAGAGGAGAAAAAGAAAAACAAGTTTTCCTTATTCATCTCTGAATGCTTCTGCAGCACTTGTATATCAAGTTGGTGCCAAAACAGAAAAAGGTCATAAAAACATGAATATGTGTGGCAACCATTTGTGTCTGCCTTTCTTTCTAAAACAAATTAGAACTTATTCAATGAATGGAACAACTCTTTTCAAAAAGTTGTTCCATGGCTTTTCCTTTGGTTTGTAAATTCCTAATTAACATTTTCTTGCTATTTGTTGGCACTTGTTCATGCAGCCAGTCTAGGAATGGCTTCCCAAATTCTAGTGACAATTGCAACCTCTGACTATGCTCATGGCTTATTTGAATTTAGTCCAGAGTCACTCTTTGTTAATGGAACTGAACCAGAAGATGGCCACAGCAGTGTTATATTAAATGTGAGTACATGTTTTTTACTATTTCTAGACACTTCGTGTTATTTTTAAAGATGTTTTATTGTGTTATGAAAATGTGTTCTGTTGTTTTTTTCTGGGTGAGTGGAGGGGAATGAGGCTAGTGGCATAGGTAATAACATTTAATAACTAGTGATTAGTAGTTTTTTGTATTTAGTTTTACATTTAGATTAAACTCATAAATCTTAGGATTCTTTGCCTTTTATGGAATATAATGAAGCTTTGTCACAAGTATTTGTTTTACACAGATTCTTTTATTAGGATAGGCTGTGGTAACAAATGTCTCCAAAATCTCAGTGGCTTCATAAAAATGGTATATGTCCAATTTAGATCATCGAGGGGCTCTGATCATAGTAGGGACCAGGGTTCACGGAGGCTGTATCTCAGCAGATGCTTCTGCCTTCACACAGAAGAGAAAGCATGGATATGGAGAAAGGCACACTGTCTCTTCTAGCTTCTTTCTGGACGTTATTTACATCATTTACACTTCCTAACAACATGTATGGAGTGCAATTCTATCCTGTCTCTTGCCAGGAAGGAAAGAAAATCCAGAACATGTGTGACCAGCAGTAATGACTGTATGACGCGTGCACGCATGGGTGTCTACTCTGCTGGGTTCCAAGTAGGAATTGTGTGGGATTCTGTTGTTGAATGACTCCAAGGAGCTAGAAGCTTGGCCAGTTTCCTTAGATTTTATACAAATAATGAAGAAAGGTCACTCAAAAAATATTCCTTCATGACTTTTATAGTAGAGGTCTGATAAACTTCTGTGGTATGAATGAAATAACTTCAAGATAACTAATCACTCAAGGAAAAAAATATATAAGAATTAAGGGAGAGAATAAAGTTTTATGAAATTACTATCCCTAACTTTATTTTGATTTAACACTCATATTTTAAGTACAAATAAAATTTACTTTTAGTTGGGATTATTTGAAGAATTTTTTTACAGCTTTTCATGCATCTTAATTTATTATTGACAAAATAATTTCTTCCTTCTTAAATGTATTTTTTTATAACTTGTGTTTTTTTTTTTGCCTATGAATTTGTTTTCTATGTTGTACTGAAGATAAAATGAAATGTTATGTTTTAAAAATGAGTTTTTCGGGAAAATATCATTCGTTTCTTACCTTAAGGTATACGTCATCCTTGTAGTGAATGTAAAAATCTTCATGAGTATGTTTAAATATAGCACATTGTTAATTTCATTTGGTTTATTACTAGTATATATTAGAATTACAGAAAGATACTGCTATGTTATAATTAGGTAGAAACTAAAAGTGTTCAATTTGCAAATTTTATTCAATTTAACTTGTGGTATGCTTTCTACTTGTACGATTCTGAGAGTCTTCAAAGATTGATAATACATGGCTTCTATCTTCAAGAAGCTTATAGGCTTGAGAACAACCTATATAAAATAAGATTTAAAAATTATTGTGCTGCTGTCATTATTTTTTTTTTACAAAATTCTAGTTTAATTATTTTAATTCCTCTCTTAATTCATTATAATGTTAAATATCGTGTAGGTTATGAGAAGTCATGGCGCGCTGTCTCAGGTGACTTTGCACTGGAACGTAGTTGCTGATCCTGATGGCGATCTCGCCGTCACCTCGGGCAACATCACCTTTGAGATTGGGCAGACAAGCGCCAACATCACAGTGGAAATATTGCCGGATGAAGATCCAGAACTGGATAAGGCATTCTCTGTGTCAATCCTCAGTGTCTCCAGTGGCTCCTTGGGAGTGTGTACTAATGCCACCTTAACAGTGTTGGCCAGTGATGATCCTTATGGGATACTCATCTTTTCTGAGCAAAACAGACCCATTAAAGTGGAGGAAGCTACACAGAACATTACATTGTCAATAATGAGGTTGAAAGGCCTCATGGGAAAAGTCATAGTCACATATGCAACAGTCAACGACATGGGTGAATCACCTTATTTTCCACCTAATTTAGCTAGAGCAACCCAAGGAAGAGACTATAGACCAGCTTCTGGATTTGCTGTTTTCAGAGCTAACCAGAGTGAGGCAAAGATAAGTATTTCAATTTTGGATGATGATGAACCAGAAAGGTCGGAGTCTGTGTTTATTGAACTACTCAATTCTACTTTAATAGAGAAAGTACAGGATCGTTCGAGTAAGTACCCATCAGTGTGCTGTTCTTATTTTATGAGAGATGGGAAGCCTAAAACAGTAAATTTAGAAAAATCTGTAAAAATAACGTCATAACCAGCTCCTACTTTGAAAGTATCATCTTACAGAAGTTTACTTGAAAGGCAATTAGAAACAGGACACATTTTCACTGAGAAGTCATGTTTTAAATGCCAGTTAAGCTCTCACACTTAAATTTAAAAGCCTCTATTTAATCCATGTGCAGCTGACCTTTACTACTGTTGCACTATATATTGGAGGAATCTATCTGGGAATTTCAAGGACAGTCTTGTAGCAAGAGACTGTTCCTTTCTCTCCCTGATCCATTTCAGGAAGATTCCATAACCAACAGAGTGCTGGGTATGGGCAAGGGTCATGTAGATCTGGCAACTTTGTAGGGAAGGGGGAGACAGGGCTCTGCTGCAGTAAGAAATCCTGAAACTTTTTGGACTACTTTGGGACTTGAGAAGACCCTGGTTGGAGGTAAGAATGGGGAATCTCATGTATTGGGCAGAACATCTAGGGAAGCTCTGCTGGGAAGTAGAGATGTAGCAGATGCTCCCTTAGGGTGATGACTCAGTGACTGTGTACAGAATGTGGGTGGTTCCTGGTCAGTAGCAGAACTTGAATTTTGAAACAAAGCAGCTATTTTATTAAAGCTTGTTCATTAGTCACATTTTGTAAGAGGTCATATAACACTTTTTAAATAGAGAAAAGAATCTTATTTTTCCTGGAATAGAGGAAACAAGGAAAGGAAGAACAATCTGTGATATTAATTTAATATGAAGTTAATATCAGTTTGAGGACAACATGTATAGGAAAACAAGTAAAGCCTTTGTAAGGAAACTAAAATTGTATAAACAAGATCCTCAATTGACTGTATTCTGCCATATGGGTCTTATAAGTAAGTTTCTTCACCTTACTTGGAATACGTAGGTGATTATACTGTATAAAGTCAGAAACGTTCTAGTTCACAATGTAAGTAATTGTAGTCTGAAGTTGTAGAAGGAAATTTACATTATATAACAAATGCTGTTTTATTTTCCTGGCTGCTAAATCAAATACTGTGCAATGAGTTGACTTAAACAATAGAAATTGATTGGCTCATGTTTTTGAGGGAAGGTCCAAAATCAAGCCATCGTCAAGGTGATACTTTATCCCAGAAGGCTGTCATGTTCTGGGGATGGCTGCCAGTGATCCTTGGTCATTGGCTTTTCGGCACATGGCAATACACATGGTGGCCTCTCCTGGCTTCTCCCTTCCCCTCTGGGTTCTGTTGACTTTCAGCTTCTGGCTGCTTCTCTCTCTCTCTCTGAGCTTCCCTTTAAAACCTTCAGTGATAGGATTAAGACCCATTCTCACTCAGCTGAACCACAATTTAGCTTAAGTAACCTCAAAACTTCTTATTTACAAGGTTTCACACCAGAGTAATGGATTAAGTTCAAGAACTTGTTTTTCTGGAATGCATAGTTCCAAGCTACCACAATCATTAATATTGTCTTCAGATTACAACA
The DNA here is from genome assembly GCF_023851605.1 of Tamandua tetradactyla. Lineage (NCBI taxonomy): Eukaryota > Metazoa > Chordata > Mammalia > Pilosa > Myrmecophagidae > Tamandua > Tamandua tetradactyla. The sequence continues at coordinate 40,574,129 of NC_135347.1, read as the reverse complement.
AGGTTAAAAATTCTTACACACTACCTTTTTTAAAGCAAGATTCAGTGTTTGTGAATAAACAAAGTAGTGTGAGAAGAGTGGAGATCACCATCTAGGGTAAGGGTAGGTTGAACAATCATGGATAACCAATGGTTTTGTTCCTGGTTTGATGAGGAACTGTAGGTAAGGAGCAAGAGATTAGGCAAATCCTTACTTTTAATTGTGTCTACCACATGCTAGTATAAGACCATAGATGATTTCTTCAACTTCTTTGTGCTTTTGATTCCTCATTATAAAATGCAGATAGTGTCACCTACCATATAGAGATGGTGTGAGAATTAATGGTTTAATACATGAAAAGCATTTAGAACAATGCCTAACATATGTCAAAAAAACATCACTGGCTGTTTCAACTCTATTATACTGCCATTTATTTCAAATTTAATTGAATTAATTTATGTTGATTTATCATTTATGATTTCTTACTGTGATATAATCTAGAATAGTTTATGCCTATAACATTGATATTAAGTGGTGCCATTACTAGTGTTCAAGTTAAATGGTCTGAAAATATGCAATTTTATTCATAATCACATTTCCAAATACCATAATTGTTAGAAAGTATTGTAAAAAAATTCAAAATTGTTTACCTCAAGTAATAATTTCTTGATGCTTCATTTTTCTTAAAGGGTCACCTTTTATATTGATTTGGCAAGGGTGCTGGTTGTAATAGAACCTAGAAAATGAATTAGGGAGAATTTGTGGAGGCTCTAAATGCCTTCAAACTAAGCTTTGCTCTCTCTGGAATCAGTGGAAAATAAGAAGGTAGCCCTAAAATTATTAGCCCTAAAATTATATATTATAGCAGTATTGATGCAGTATTGAAGGTAACTGATTTGGGGGTGAAAAAATTAACTAAGATCGGTTAGAGAGGAACAGGTTTGGCAAGGAAGGTAGTGAAGTCCTTTGAGAGTAATTTAATTACAGTGTGATGATTTGCAGCTGTTCTTTGACAGTAAGAAACTAATTTACATCCCTACTCAATTTTGTAACTTGAATACTGTTTTTGGTTTTTTCTTTAGTGGCATGGCGAACTAATTAGAAGACCTTAATTCTGCAGGTTTTATCATTATGTGTTGTAATATTATGCAAAGCAGAGATTAATTATACTCTGATCACTTTTTCCTTTGACATATTTCTAAAACTTATTAAAATATTCCTGTTGGGTAACTGTTCCTTTGCAAAGAATTTATTAAAAAATTCTCCCTAGAATGTAAGCTACAAGAGAGTGGGGACTTTCTGCTTATTTTTGTATTCCCAAAGTCTAGAAAAGGGTTGGAACATCAGTAGTCTATATATAGCATATATATATACACACACACATATATACATATATGGTATGTATATTATACATATTATATGTATGTAAATATAGATAATAGAGTGAAAACACTAAGTGATGATCTCATTTGGTGATGGAATCTTGCTGAAGCTTTCTCGATGACTTTTGGTCAGTTCTTACAATTTTTATACATTTTATTTTTGGCAAGTGATGATTTTTGGCCAGTTCTTAGAATTTTGGTATATAGCTCTTAACTATTTTCTTCTGTCTTTTAGTTCAAAATTCACCACGTCTTGGGCCTAAAGTAGAAACTATTGCTCATCTAATTATCATTGCCAATGATAATGCATTTGGAATACTGCAGCTCTCAGCGCCAATCGTTCGAGTGGCAGAAAATCACATTGGACCCATTATCAATGTGACTAGAACAGGAGGAGCATTTGCAGATGTTTCTGTGAAGTTTAAAGCTGTGCCAATAACTGCAATAGCTGGTGAGAAATACTATCCAAGGAGCAATGAGGTGTTTTAGAGGGTCAATGTATCTTTGATTAACAAAACCACTCAAGGATACAGAAAATGACAATATTCCTGCTTCTTTTTAAGGCCTAACTCTAGAGCGTATATCATATATTTATGACACTGAGTGAAAACTGTTGGCAAAATTGCACATGAACTTACTTCTGGGAAGATGGCAGAGTAGGGCAGGCTGGTCCATAGGACAAGATAGGGGACGGGGATAGAATGCCTGAGACTACAATCCCGGGGTTTGGGGTGAGTCATTGAAGAGGATTTTAAAATTCCATAGGGAAGAGAGGCAGGGAGACTGGGACATGAAGAGCAAGATGAGTCAGCTCGGTCCACTGGGAAAAGGCAGTGGCACGCAGGGAAGTGTGGATCCAAGGGAGTGGACTGGCTCTCCACTCCAGCATGCCCCAGCTGCTGGCTGTGGAAATCTCCCAGCGTGGCTTCGCAGCTGGCAGTGTCTGTATGGACCTCAGAGGTGTGCCTAGCCATCCTCCGAAAAGCCATGGCCTGGCTGCTGGGATCAGCCCTCACTGGACAGCGCGGATAGCAATCCTATCAGGCGCAGTGACAGGCAAATCCACTGGGTGCCACCATCAGCTCTTTGCAGGGCGTTGTGATCACCTCCCCCACCCTGTGTGCTGTGACCCGTCCTCTTGCTGTGCACGCGCCCGGAGTGGCTGCCTTGTCATGCACGCAGTTTTCCTAGCTGGCCCCTGCAGTCGGGGAGGGTGGACCTGAGGGGAGGAGGTCCCTCAGGTCCACCTGAGGGACCTGCTGGGAAGAAGCAGTAAGTGCAGTCTTACAAACTCCCTAACTGCCTAGTTTTAATTTTCTTTAATATATTTTTTCTTTATTTATTATTTATATGTTTTTGTTTATTCATTATTTTTATTATTATTATTTATATTATCTCTCGTCTGTGGGCATCAGTCTGAGTTCATTCCCAATATATCTTGGGTGTCTCCTTCTGACTTTGGGGGATACTATTGATGAAATGTGTTTTATTTATTACTATTATTATTATTATTGGTAGTACATGGGCTGAGAGTTGAGTCCAGGTCTCCCATGTGGCCGGTGGGTTCTACCACTGAACTACCTGTGCACCCTGCCTAGCTTTTTTTTGTGTGTGTGCATGGTCTGGGATTTAACATGGTCCTCCTGCATGGAAGGTGAGCATTCTACCACTGAACCACCCGTGCAGCCCCTGCCCAGCTTTTAATAGACCCTGAGGTACAGTTGTACTCCCAACATGAGAACTGGGCCGTGGTTTGCAGGGAATTACTGACAACGTGCAAAAGGGAACCTTCAACACAAAATCAAGTAAATACAAAACTTTAGACGAATGAAGGAAACCAATTTGCAAAATAACCAAATGCCCCAAACACAACAGAAAATCACAAAGCACATGAAGATACAGGCAGAAATGGCCCCGCCAAATGACCAAATGCAAACACTGGAGTGAGCACAGAAGATGGAACTGCTACTCAAGGATATTTATAAAGAAATAAAGGATATCAGGAGGACACTCAAAGAGAATAAAGAAGATTTGAAAGATTAAATAGAATAAATAACATATCTCACAGAGATGATAGATACTATAGAACAAATTAGAATAGAGACATCTGATAGCAGATTTGAGGAAGCAAGGGAACAATAAGTGAGCTAGAAGACAGAACAGTTGAACTAGAGTACACAAAAAAACAAATGGCAAGAAAGAGGGAGAAAATGGAACTGGATCTTAGGGAAATGATGGGCAACAAATTGCATGCAAAAATAAGAATCATTGATGTCCCAGAAGGAGAAGAGAAGAGTAAAGATCTGGGAAGATTAGTTGCAGATATAGTCTGGGAAAACTTTCTAACCTTTATAAAAGATATAATTATGTAAATTAAAGATACCTAATGAACCCCAAATAGAATAAATCTACATAGGCCTATCTGACGATGCATGCTAATCAAACTGTCAAATGTTAGAGAGAAGCAGAAAGTCCTAAAAGCAGAACAAGAAAAGTGATCTACTATATATAAGGAAAAACACATAAACTTGAGTTTGGACTACTCAACAGCCATCAAGAAGATGAGAAAGCAGTGGATATGATATATTAAAATCCTGAACAAGAAAAACTGCCAGCCAAGAATTCTTTATCCAGCCAAGTTGTCCTTCAAAACTGAAGGAGAGATTAAATCTTCAAAGACAAACAAAGACAGAATTAGTCGACAAGAGACCTGCCCTACAAGAAGTACTAAAGGGAGTCCTGTCAGCTGAAAAAAAAAAGGGGAAGGAGGCCTGGAGGAGGGCACAGAATTGAAGAGTACAAGTAGGGATAAATCAAAGGACAAATAGAGTGAGAGGGGAAAGAATATAGAGATCTGACAAATAACTGAACCATAAGATAATAGATTAAAGAATTGCTTTTACAGTAATAACTTTGAATGTTAGTGGACTAAACTCACCAATTAGAAGATACAATTGGCAGAATGGATCAAAAAATATAATCTAGATGCTGTTTAAAAGGTGCATCTTAGACCCAAGGGAACACATAGATTGAAAGTGAAAGAATGGAAAATGATGTTCTATGCAAGCTGTAACCAAAAGAAAGGAGGAGTAGCTATACTAATAACAGATAAAATAGACTTCAAATGTAAAGAAGTCATGAGAGACAAAGAAGGACACAACATATTAATAAAAGGGACAATTCACCAAGAAGAAATAACAATCATAAATGTTTATACTCCTAATCAAGGAGGAAAACATTGAACATGAGGAAAACATTGGCAAAACTGAAGAGAACTATAGATGCTTCAACAATAATAGTGGGATACTTCGATACACATCTGTCTACTATAGACAAAACAACCAGACAGAGGATTAACAAGAAAATGGAGAATTTAAACAATGTGGTAAATGAATTAGACTAATAGACGCTTATAGATCATTACACCCCCAACACCAAGATATACATTGTTCTCTAGTGAACGTGGAACGTTCTTCAGGTTAGATCATATTCTGGGACACAAACTAAATCTTTAAAATTTAATAGGATTGAAATTATTCAAAGCACTTTCTCTGACCACAATGGAATGAGCTGGAAACTAATAATCACCAGAGAATCAGAGCTTTCACAAATATATGGAGATTAAACAGCACACTCTTATTCTGTGGGTCAAAGAAAAAATTGTTAGAGAGATCAATAAATAACTTGAGAGGAAAGATAATGAGAATATAACATATCAGAATTTACAAGTTGTGGCAAAGGCAGTGCTGAGAGGGAAATTTATTGCCCTAAGTGCCTATATTAAAAAACAAGAATGAGCAGAAATCAAGGACTTAACTGCTCACCTGGAGAAATTAGAAAAGAACAGCACACCAACCCTAAAGCAAATAAAAGAAGAGAAATAACAAAGATTAAAGGAGAAATAAATGAACTAGAAAACAAAAAATGATAGAAAGAATCAATAAAACCAAAAGTTGAGAAAATGAATAAAATCATTGGACCCCTAGCTAGAGTGACAAAGGAAAAAAAACTCTGCTGGTCTGAAAATATTATGTACCCCAGAATAGCCATGTTTTAATCCTGACTCAATCTTGTGGATGCTGCCATTTCTTTTAATTCTGATTGAGTACTGTCAATTGGAAAGTTCATTAGATTGTCTCCACGGAGCTGTGACACACCCAATTGTGTGATTAGATGGAGATGTGTGACTCCGCCTATTCCAGGTGGGTCTTATTTAGTTTACTGGAATCCTATAAAAGGGGAAACATTTTGGAGCGAAACTTCAGAAACAACAGAAAAAAAACCAAGCCAACAGAGAGCCAATAGGAACTTCAGAGCAGAGCTGGCACAGATGCCGATATTTGGAGTACAGAGACACAAATGTTTGGAGATGCTTGGGGCCCAGCAGACATCGCCCTGAGTTGTTAAGCAAGCCAGAACCTGGAGAGTACCAAAGAAAGATGAAAGCCAGATCAGAGAAGTAAAGTAAGGAACCCCTATAGGAACAGAGACTGAAAGCAACAGAGCCCAGGAGCAAGGGACCAGCAAATGCCAGCCATGTGACTACCCAGCTGAAAGAGGTGCTCCTGACCCATCGGCCTTTCTTGAGTGAAGGTAACCTTTTGTTGATGCCTTAATTTGGAAATTTTTATAGGCTTAGAACTGTAAACTTGTATCTTATTAAATTCCCCTTTTGAAAAGCTGTGCCAGTTCTGGTATCCCACATTCCAGCAGCTTACCAACACAGATGCAAATAAACTAAATTAGAAGTGAGAGTGGGGTCATTATTGTGGATCCTGAAGAAATTTTTAAAACTATGAGAGAATACTATGAACAACTATATGCCAACAAACTAGACAACTTAGATGAAATGACAAATTCCTGGAAGCACATGGACTAACTATACTGACTTGAGAAGAAATAGAAGATCTCAACAAACCAATTGCAAATAAGGAGATTCAATTGGTCATCAAAAATCTCCCCACAAAATAAATCCCAGGACTAGACACCTTAACAGGGGAGTTTTACCAAACATTCCCCAAAGTTTAGAAATAACACCAATCTTGCTCAAACTCTTCTAAAAAATTGAGGAAAAAGGAATGCTTTTTCCTAACTCAATTTTTGAAGCTGACATCACTCTAATATCAAAAGTGGGTAAAGACAGTACAAGAAAGGCGAACTGCAGATCAATCTCTGTAATGTGCATAGATGCAAAAATTCTCAATAAAATACTAGCAAACTGAATCCAGCAACACATTAAAAGAATTACACATTATGACAGAGTGGGGTTTATACCAGGAATGCAAGGATGATCCAACATAAGGAAATCAATCAACGTAATATAGCACATTAACAAATCGAAAGGGAAAAATCACACAAGTATATCGATGGATGCTGAAAAAGCATTGGACAAAATTTAGCATCCTTTCCTCATAAAAACACTTCAGAAGGTAGGAATCAAAGGAAAGTTCTTCCATATCATAAAGGGCATATATGAAAAACCCACAGCCAACATCTTACTTAATGGTGAGAGATTGAAAGCATTTTCCCTAAGATTGGGAATGAGACAAGGATGCCCATTCTCACCATTATTAGCATTGTAATAGAAGTCCTACCTGGAGCAATTAGACAGGGGAAAGAAATAAAAGGCACCCAAATAGGAAGAAGTAAAACATTTATTATTTGCAGATGATATCATCCTATGCTTGGAAAACCCTGAGAAATCTATGCCAAAGCCACTTGTGCTGATAAACAAATTCAGCAAAGATTACTGTACAAAAATCAGTAATGTTTCTTTACATAAGCATTAACCTAAGGAGACAATTAAGGAAAAAAATCCATTTAAAATAGTGACTAAAATAATCAGGTATCTAGGAATAATCCTAACCAGGGATGCCAAAAACTTGTGTACAGGAAACTACAAAACATTGCTAAAAGAAATAAAAAATGATATAATAGACGGAAAGACATTCCATATTAATGGATAGGAATGTTGAATGTCTTCAAGATATCAGTTCTATCCAATACCAATCAGAATCCCAATAACCTTCAATGCAATACCAATCAGAATCCCAATAACCTTCAATGCAATACCAATCAGAATCCCAATAACCTTCTTTGAAGACTTTCAAAAGTTAGTTATAAAATTTATTTGGAAGGGAATGAGACCTTAAATAGTTATAGATATCCCAAAAAAGAAGAATGAAGTGTGAGAACTAACACTTCCTGACCTTAAAAGCTTACTATAAAGCTACAATGGTTAGAACATCATGGCATTGGCACAAAGATAGAAGTATCGACCAATGGAATCAAATCAAGAGTATGGAGATAGACCACCAAATCTATGGACAATTGGTCTTCAATAAAGCCCCCAAAACCACTGAACTGGGACAGAGTAGTCTTTTCAATAAATGAGCGTGGGAGAATTGGATATCAACAGGCAAAAGAATGAAAGAGGACCTTTACCTTACACCCTAAATCAAAGTAGATTAAGGGCTTAAATATAAGAGCCAGTAAAGTACCATAAAACTAGAAGAAAATATAAAGAAGCATTTTCAAGGTCTTGTAATAGGAAGGTAGCTTCTTAAACTTTACGCACATAACCCAAGCAGGAAACAAAAAATAGATAAATGGAAACCTCTTAAAAGCTTCTGTGCCATGAAGAACTTTGTCCAAAAAAAGGTGAAAAGGCAGCCAACTCAATGGGAGAAAATATTTGGAAACCACATATCAAATAATGGATTGATATCCTGTGTACATAAAGAAATTATAAAGCTCAACAACAAAAGAATAAACCACCCAATTATAGAATAGGTGGAGGATATGAATAGACACCTTTCTGAAGAGCAAATACAAATGGCTAAAAAGCACATGAAGAGATGCCCATTTTCATTAGTTATAAGGGAAATGAAAGTCAAGATGATAATGAGATATCACCTCATACCTATATAAATGGCAGCTATCAAACAAGCAGAAAACTGCAGATGTTCGAGAGGATGTAGAGAAATTGAAAAACAGTTGGTGGAAATGTATAATCGTGTAGATGCTGTAGAAAACAGTTTGGCAGTTCCTCAGAAAACTAAGTAATTGAGTTGCCCTATGACCCGGCAATAACAATACTCAGAAGAGCTGAAAGCAGTGACATAAGCAGACATTTGCAGACTGATGTGAATAGCGGCACTATTCACAATTGTCCAAAGATAGAAACAATCCAAGTGCCCATCAACAGACGAGTAGATAAGCAATATGTGGTATATACTTAAATGATGGAATATTCTGCTGGAGTAAGATGAAATGAGGTCCTGAAGCAAATGACAACATGGATGAACCTTGAGGACTTAATGCTGAATGAAATGTCAGACACAAAACAATAGATACTGTATGATTTCTCTATTATGACTCTGTAAAGGTAATCTTAGAGGTTACACTGTAGACCCAGAGGTACACGAAGCTAAAGATGGAGGAAAGATTATCCAATGAGTTTGAACTTAAATGCAAGGGAACTGATAAAAGTGATGGCAACTTATTAGTGGGGTTATTAGTTACATTGCCGTATTGAAGGTAAATTTAATTGAAAGGGGATGTATAATGCCATGTATCCCACTGATTAAATATACAATTAAGTTTTCACATGAACTATTTCAAAGGTTGGATATTAGACAGAGTCAATAGTAGAGGGTATAGGGGGAAAACTAAAATTGCATGCTATGACCCGTAGTTAACAGAAAGACATCAGCAGTACTGGGGTACTACTAGAGGCAACTAAAAAAGAGATAAGGGGTGGTTTTGATTTGATATTTGGTGTGATTATTTTTGTTGGTTCTTTGCCTCTATGGACCATGGAAATTGTCTAAAATTGAGAATGCTGCTGATTGTACAACCAAGTGAGGATACTGTAAGATGTGATTGGTTTATTTTGGACATTATCCAGGCTGCTCAGTAGATGAAGGAAGCCGAAGGGTACTATGACTGAGAAGTAGGATGGTGAACTGTGATTCATTTATATGATGGAATGTGGTATGGCTACAAAAAGGAAACGTGTTGCCAGGCACACAATAAACTGAGTAAACCTTGGGGACAATGTGTTGTGCAAAATAAGCCAGAAGCAAAAGAACAAATATGCTAAGGTCTCTTTCAGAAAATACTTAAAGAGAATATTGGAGCCAAGATTATAAATCCTTATAGCAGCCACACTTAGTCTGAAGCTGTGAGTGTATTTCTCGATTCTGAGACGCTAAGCTATATGTATCAGCAGGTATTTCCCTGGAACTTCGAATAACTCTGTGATGCTTAAGACCCAGAAATGGAGTGCTGCAGCCCTGAAAGTTAGCATAGCTCCATATGACAACAGTTAAAGTACCCAAAAGAGAGATCAGGCTTCGATTAGAAATTAAAACAAAATGAATCTGGCTGGAACTAAGGTAAATTAAAATACATGGTAAAAGATGATAGTGTGTGTACTCTAGACCTTTACCCACAGTATGAGATCAAAGTCAGAGAGGCTTATTGTGTCTAGAACCTAAATTTTCTTTGACAGACAATCTAAATCAACCTGTCTGGATAGCTCATTTAAACAACCCACATTCTTAAGAGTTCAGAATGGGATGAGTCTTTGTGAATCTGTACAGCTTAATGTAATGCCTGGATATATCTCAGACTATGGTGGGCTGATAATTTAAAAGTATTAGTAGAAAAAAAAATATGGAACTAATTATCAACGAATTACATCTTCCTATCCTTCAGTGTGGATGCTCCTCAACATGAAAAAGTCAGAATAGGCATTGCCTGAGGACCTCTGTAGATTGAGGGAAAGATTAAAGGAGAACAAAGAGTTATAATAGAGAAGATAGGATTTAACAAATAAGTATGACTGCTGAATCTCTATACTGATATTTCTTTTAGCCTCCAGTACTTTGGAGCAGCTAGAAGGAAAAATCTAAGGTAGTAGAATGGTAACTCATAATAAACTCTGAAATCTGTTCTTAATGACTGTTGAAGGGTACTTTGAAAATTATTGCTCTTTGTTTCATTTGTATATATACTATATTTCATAATAAAAATGTTTAAAAATTACATATGAATTTAAAAGCTATGATTACCAAAATATGCAGAAATCAATGAAGATAAACTAAGGAAAACATTGTTGAGTTTTCTCTGTGTATACTTTTGAGTTTCTTGTAAAGGATTCTTCTGTGCATGACTTGAGGCATACAGGAAAAAAGAAGCAGCCATTTGCTTTCATTTCTTGGTAACAGCCTCATTTCTGGACCCATTTATCTTGCTTGTTTATTGAGAGGAAACACAGAATAGACAAATGGTTAGAATTAACTACTTATGTATAGGGAAAATGATTTTATTACCAAATGCAAACATCAGGAGATTGCCTTCTTTGGTAGTGCAGTTCATTTAGAGAGAGATTAAACTAAGAGCTATTCAGTTAGAATCCTCCTGCACTGAAGAAACATGATTATGAATGCAGTGGGGTAGCATGCTTGGCTTTTTGAATAAATCATCTGGACATGATATTTGCTTGAAAAGACAATGAGTCCTGCTCACCTAGTCCCTTGGTGGAGGTGGGCAGCCCTGAGGAATGCTGACTGGAATGCCTCCAGTGGCCCTTATACATGGGCAGACAGTGCATTGATCAATGCTTTTAGGAAATTAGTCCCCCTTGCCTGCCTCCCTAGGGAATGTCTCTCCTTTCTCCAGCCACTGTTTGCCCAGAAACACAGTTTTCGCCACCCTGAGCAGTGATAGCATTTAATTCAACTTTGCAGGAAAGTCCACAGTTTCCAGCTGTATCATTGATGATGCTAAGATGCCCATTTCTGTGCAATGGTGTAATTTTTCTCCCCAGTGAGGTCAGGATTCTAGTTCTTTTCTTTGTTCTAAAAGTATTGTGCACTTTTTTTGTGTTTGGTAGAGAAGAGGAGAAGAGGTGCTCTTGTAGTGATGAGTGATACTCTCTCCATCTCTCTTTGGCTGTCTCTCTCTCTTTCTGTCTTTCTCTCTCTGTGTATATATGGCAAACAACAAAGTACTACATAGCTTTTTGAAAGGGAAAAAATGAATTCAAAACACTTTTAGGAGGTCTTTTTCGCTACTTTGTGATATTGTCAGAAAGAATGAATTCAAAACACTTTTAAGAGGTCTTTTTTGCTACTTTGTGGTATTATCGAACTCATTTTCTGGTGAGAGGCAAAATCTCATTTATAATAGATGCAGCAAACATCCGCAAGAAAGTCTCTCCAAACATATACATAAAATCTGCATAAAATTTGATGCATGATAGTGTTTCCTTATTATATGGAATGTTATTGTGTTTCAGAATAAGCACACTAACATTTTGCTTTTCGTCTTTGTAGGTGAAGATTATAGTATTGCTTCATCAGATGTGGTCTTGCTAGAAGGGGAAACCAGTAAAGCTGTGCCAATATATATCATTGATGACATCTACCCTGAGTTGGAAGAATCTTTTCTCGTGCAACTGTTGAATGAGACAACAGGAGGAGCCAAACTAGGGGCTTTAACAGAGGCAGTCATTATTACTGAGGCCTCTGATGACCCCTATGGATTATTTGGTAACCAGACTAACTTGTGTCTCTCCTTCACTTGTTTGTAAAGGTCATGGATAATGACTTTTTCTTTATTTGAGTTAATTTGATAATGTTATTATTTTTAAAACTGCTATTGCTAATGTATATAGATAGGACCTGTGTTTCAGTTGCTGCCCGTGGTTAGTGGTTACTAAAAAAAATAAATCAACCTCTTAGCATATATATGGATATGGCATATTGTTGCCTTTTGGGTCGGATCTGGCTCCTAGATTGTGAATCTTAGACAATACTTTAAAATATTAATTTAAATCAGATTATACGTAACAAAATCTGGATTTCTGGGCTTTTTGATAAATAGAAAATCCTGACAGTGTTGAACTCCCTTTCCTGCATAGCATTAGACATGGGAGCTAAATAGCATCTTCCCCATTGGACCAGGTTTGCACTGTCCAGTTTGCCACAGAACTGACTCGTCCTACTTCCCTCATGCCCAGTAGATGCCTGGTTCCGAGTTTATGATTCTGGTTTCTATCATAATGAAAAATAATTTGGAAATTTTGTCAAGCCTAACCAATTTGTAGCACAGCCTTGGATTTTTGTGGGGGTTAGCTGCTTAGGTTGGTTAGGGAGGAAAAAGAATTGACTACAGGATGGCAGTTGGTTAACTCTGTGTTGATTTAGATTCACTTTGTATTTGAAATTACTTCTGCTCTGCCCTTCAGGTTTCCAGATAACTAAGCTTATTGTAGAGGAACCTGAGTTTAACTCAGTGAAGGTAAACCTGCCAATAATACGAAATTCTGGGACACTCGGCAATGTTACTGTTCAGTGGGTTGCCACCATTAATGGACAGCTTGCTACTGGCGACCTTCGAGTTGTCTCAGGTAATGTGACCTTTGCCCCTGGGGAAACCATTCAAACCTTGTTGTTAGAGGTCCTGGCTGACGACGTTCCGGAGACTGAAGAGGTGAGAGGAACGGCTAGTATAGAATGACACTGTAAAACATGCCTTGTCTTCTAGTGACTAAAGCAGATGGCTGTTATTATGATATTTTAGAGAGGATGTCAAATAAATTATTTTTGCAAGACTGTTCACAATATGGTAGTGTGAAAGTGATGCTTATAAATGACAAAAGCAAGAATATTTTAGAAACACATCGTGTGCACATACCAGTTTACTAGTGCAAGATTTTTTTGTACAATTACTTTGTGTTTTTCAGCATTTTGGCTAATTGATTAAATATATATGCATCTGTTATAATTTTTTTCTTTTGGCATGGGCAGACCCCAGGAATCACTTTTAACTTTTTTTTTTGCATCTGTTATAATTTTTATGGAATTTGTCCCATATATCCTTTTAATCTATTTGTGTCCATACTCATTTTTGGTTTGAGAGTGAGCTAGTTGATCTTCACTAAAGGTAGATTTTTGATTCTCTACTAATTCATTCATTTGCTCATTCAACACTGTGTGACAAACACCAAACATTTCTTTTTTCTATGATGAGGTGGCAAGGTTGCAACTAAAAATATAGTCTCAATGGAAAAGTTGATTCATCACAAACATAATTAGCTGAAGTTAATTTTATTTTATGAAACTCAAAAATCGAAGCCTACATCTCATAAAATTATTTTTAATAGCATTTATTCTTTGATAGTATCAAATTTTCATAGGAGAAAAGTCCATAAAATTTGTTTTGAATGCTAATCATGTTTTTATTCACTTTTAAAGGTGTTGAATATTAATCAATACATCTAAAATATTTCTCATTTTCTCTAAATTTAGGTAGCACTAATGATACCGTGTTCTTTGTCTTAAATTTCCACATATGTGGAAAATCAAGCAAAATAGATTAATTGCCCATTATATATGCAATATTTTCCCTGAATTTAAGAAAGGCATAGAACATAAAAGTCATATTATTGAAATGGCAAACCTAAGCAGGAATCTTAACATTGAGTCATGAAGTTACTTGTATAACTGAATATTAAGCAATTTAAGTAGCTTATATTTTATACATTTAATTGTGCTCTGTTATTAAAGTTGATGATGGATTATTTTGTTTCATGCTGGGCTTGTAAATGTAATTGGGAGAGTTTCTTTGGGTTCATTTATATTTCATTCCATTTTGTTTTTATGCTTGTGTGAGTATGCTTGATATTTTGTTTCTTCATCATTCTTACTCTAATTTCAGAACTGGGATACTGTTAAGGAAGTTTTCACTGTATTTTAGGTTATCCAGGTGCAGCTAACTGATGTCTCTGGTGGAGGTACTATTGGGTTAGATCGAGTGGCAAATGTTATTATTCATGCCAATGATAATCCTTATGGTACGGTAGCATTTGTTCAGTCGGTTTATCGTATCCAAGAGCCCCTGGAGAGAAGTTCCTGTGTGAACATAACTGTCAGGCGAAGGTACTGGAGATGGCTACTGGTATCTGTGGGAGTGATGGGAGTTGTGGGCTGGTGGGGAAGGACTTCTTGAACACTTAAATGATTTAGATTTGGAGGTTTTTATACACTGTACATTGTTTTATAGATTATTACAATTTGTTCATTGAATTATGCCTGCTAATATTTGGTGCCAAGCACATTTATCGTATCTATAATGAAATACAGATGCAATATAATGAAATACATTATAGATTGTATGTCATTGATCTTTCTAAACCCAAACGTATTGCCTTAATCTGTTGTTTGTTACAGCTAGAACTTATATACAACTAATATCTAAACTAGAGAACACTACAGTGCTGTGTGAAATGATTGATTTTCAGGTTTTCCTTTTCCTGAATTTCTGTTGTGAGGCAGCATCCTGCTCATTGAACTGCTTCAGAAATAGGAAATATAGGATCCCGGGTTGATGTAACAAGTAATTAACTCCCTTCAAAACATACTCATGCTGTCATCATTGTTACTTTGCCTCAGTGAAATCTAATAATGAAAATTTGATGAATTTTCAAATTCTGTTTGACAATTCTGGGACAGATACTATTTGTATTTAGCATAATTTAGCTAAAAATAAGTATTGTTTGATTGAAAACAAAATATTCAAAGATGAATGTAATTGAGAAACATCTTTGCAATTGTAATAAACATCTTTGCAGTTGAAATAATGCATTGAACACTTTTTAAGAAGGAAGTGTAAACCACAGTTAGCATTTCTCTATATGTAACGCAGAGATTCCTTTGAGTGCGTAACCTGTCTTTTGTCACTCCACGTTTTAGCGGAGGACGCTTTGGTCGGCTGTTGTTGCTCTACAATACTTCCGATGTGGACGTAGTGGCTACTGCAGTTGAGGAAGGTCAAGATTTACTGTCCTATTATGAATCGCCAATTCAAGGGGTGCCTGACCCGCTTTGGAGAACTTGGGTGAATGTCTCTGCAGTGGGGGAACCCCGATACACCTGTGCCGCTTTGTGCCTCAAAGAGCCTGCTTGCTCAGCGTTTTCATTTTTCAGGGCTCCTGGGGGCCCCCAATGTTTTTGGATGACATCATGGGTCAGCCCAACTCTCAACAGCTCAGACTTCTGGACTTACAAGAAAAACATGACCAGGGTAGGGTCTCTTTACAGTAGTCAGGCTGTGGCCGGTAGTGACTATGAGCCTGTAACAAGGCACAGCGCAGTAATGCTAGAAGGCGATGAATTTGCAAATCTCACAGTTTCTGTTTTTCCTGATGATTTTCCAGAGATGGATGAGCGTTTCCTAATTTCTCTCCTTGAAGTTCAGCTCATGAACATCACAGCCAGTTTTAAAAATCAGCCAACTATAGGCCAGCCAAATAGTTCTTCAGTTGTCATAGCATTAAATGATGATGCCTTTGGAGTGTTTATGATCTACAGTATTAGTCCCAGTGCATCAGAAGATGGCGCGTATGTGGAAGTTCAGGAACAGCCTCAAACCACAGTGGAGCTGATGATCCACAGGACAGGGGGCAGCTTAGGCCAGGTGACAGTCGAATGGCGTGTTGTTGGTGGAACAGCTACTGAAGGTTTAGATTTTATAGGAGCTGGAAATATTCTGACTTTTGCTGAAGGTGAGTAATAATTCTAAATGGATTTCAGTCTTCCCTGTTAAAGTCATATGGTCAATTCTTATGATAATATTTGCAAGATTTCTTATTTACTGTATATTTTCTTATCTATATGAAAGTATAATATGGTTTTGGAAAAAATAGAAATTAGTTGGCTTTTAGTGATTGACAAGCCATATGTTGCCTGGTATGGCCCTACATAAGTTTCTTTATAATTTATTAAAAATATGATTTTCCAGGAAATGTGTGGATTTTACCCCTTTATGTATGATAGTGCCTTTAAGGAAATATAGAGGCATTTATCAGGCAAGTTCTAATTTTGTAAGGGAAACTGTAAGATTGTTATGGGTATGATGTAGTGGTGGCTTGGAAAATGAGTATTAACTGGTAACGTTTTTCATATGACTAGACATACCAGGATGAATCCTCAGTGAAAATGATATGTAAGTAATAACAGTATAAATTTTGGGTACTGCATTCATATTAAATTAATACTAATAATATATCAACTTATAATACTGCTCTTAGTCTTGGACTCACTATATAAATTTTCATAAACAATATAATTATAGATTTCATAGCCAGTAAATTAGGGTCAGATTTGCTGATTCTTTTTCAAGACTGGTAAAATCATCTGATATTTGAAAATTTGTAAAGATCATAGGTTTAAAAATAATTTTCTTGTGGAGGGGGATTGGTATCTTTACGAGATCATTGTTTAAATCCTGATTTAGAAAATTATTGAGTTTGTACAGTTTAAAAAAGAAATTTTTCTAATTTTATAAGTAATGTATACTCATGAAAACCTCAAGATAAAAAACAAAATGAAGGAAGTAAATATTATGCATAATTCCCATATCCTAGAGCAATCCTTTGTGTCTGTTTTAGTCTAACATTTTAATGCATAGTTTTTTTGTAAACAGTGATTGAGATCCTTTTGCATATATAGTACACTTTTGGAAACATCTATCATGCTATTTTCTGCTAAATAATTTTGGAATAGAATGATGAAATCTGATATATTTGATAGGGGCAGTTTGGTAATTGGTATTATTTCTCCTTATTTCAAAAGGCATAATGAAAATTTAATGAGGAGGGAGTGAAGATGAAAATTTAAAGACAGATTTTCCAGTGGCTTTGGTAACTACAGAGAAAGTTAAAGTAATAACATTATACAAATTATTAGTACCTTGAGTTATTACTTTAGGATCACAAAAAAATGCACCACCTTATAGCCAACCCAGGGCCTTAGATAATACATACATACATTCTTGGGGCAATCTTGATATTGCTGAATTGATAAAAAAAGACAAGAGCCACAAGAGAGAGAACATGCATTCATATTCCCTTTCTCCTTTTCCCTACCTTTTGTCTTCTTACCTTTTTAGCCTCTTTCCAGAAAAGGGTATGGGTGTGGGTGAAATTAAATGATGAAAACCTTGAATTTAACAGCTGAAGTATCATTGGGTTTAGGAATATTCATTGGTTCCCTATCCACTAGTGGGGTCCCAGGCTAAATTGCAAAGTAGATTGTTGGCCCTTCTCACTGTCACTCCCCTGTGAATTTCTCTCTGCCTCTCTTTTTCCTTGCCACACACTATAATTTGGCAAAGAAGGAGTTGATGTTGTCCTGTAGTCTTCCAAAGACTTATCTCATTCAGGCTGGTTCTTTTGCTCATAATGTGCCCTGTCTTTTCTGTTTCCCGTTTGATTTGGGAAGTGTTCCTGGTCTGTTATTTGATGAAAGTTATCCATGGTAATGCTAGCATAAGGATCCACTCTCCTTCAGGGGGCTGAGGAAGCTCTTTCCTGCCTAGCTCATTGTTCTTGGCGAAAGATCAGGAAGTAAAACCATGATTCTTTGAAATAATTCTGCACTTAACTTTCCATGATTCAAAATGGACTTCTTCACAATCTCATATTAATGAAATTTTAGTGTTTTATAGGAGAAAGGATCTACAGAATAACATGAATTTTTTTCTTAGTGTGGTGCTAATATTGCTTATGACATTGGATGCATTATTGTAACTTACTTGAATATTTTTATTTAACTTTTTAAATAGGCATATTTTGGGGACCTTGTGAGTCCTCTGTGTTGATGGTTTAGTTACTTTGGTTACAATTCCATTAATTGTTTATAGGTGAAACAAAAAAACCAGTCATTTTAACCATTTTGGATGATTTTGAGCCAGAGGATGATGAAAACATCATTGTTAGTTTGGTATACACCGAAGGCGGAAGTAGAATTTTGCCCAGCTCTGACACTGTGAGAGTGAACATTTTGGCCAATGACCATGTGGCAGGAATTGTGAGTTTTCAGACAACTTCTAGATCTGTCATAGGCCATGAAGGTGGGTTCTACTTTTTATGGAGCATATTCGCTATCTTTTCCAAGGATATTATTATTACTCTTGTCTTTTAAAAGCGTCTAATGTTTTTTACCTTTCATTATTTTTTTGAGTTGTGTGTATTAATTTGCATAAAATTTTGGGAGAAGGGAGCTAAATTGTGAAATGTTTGACTAGGTTTAGGAGCCTCACAGACTGGGATTTGTCCCAGTTTGTCCCTCCTATTGGTGCGATTTGAAGGAAGTTAGTCAAACCTGGGATGCTCAGCTTTCTCATCTGTTAAATGAGGGGAAATTTTACCTGCTTCATAGGTTTCTTTGTGATGATGGACTGAGCTAAGTAATGGAAAGTGTTCAGCACAGTTCCTGGCAGTGTAACTTGTGCTCAATGGTAGCTATTTGATATTAAACACTGAAACATTGGCTCCCTGTTAAAAACATAGTAGCTTATAATCAGTGATTATTTTAACCTGAGATTTATATTGTGTTTATATATTTTATTGACAAAGTGCCAAGCTAGATAATCTTATACAATATAATAGGAAGTATGTATATTTTTCTTAAAATACAGAAAACAGTAATTATTTTGAATCCTTACTTAATATTTATGATCATGTATAGAGTTCTGCACATATAGGCTAATTTTTGTTAATAAAATATAAGTAGTATTTTTGGTCTTTGAATAAACCTGTTTTGAGATACATGTATTTAAGCCAGTGTTTCACTTTGAAGTTTGGGCTTAGAATTGAAAAAAAGAATTGTGCTTCATAGAATTAAGAAATGAAGTTGTAGATCATCCATTTGGAATTCTATTCTACAGATGAGAAAACTGTGATAGAGAGCAGTTAAGTGACTTAAGATCGTATAGCTAATTAGTGGTTGTGCTGGAAACTGAATGTATTTTCGTGTGCATTACATTTCACTGTACTGTCATCCTCCCAACTTCCATGCTTATTTATCTTATCTATCTTTCATTAACAATTTAAAATGGTGTGCCATCATAGCAATAGTGAGTAATAGCAACTAAGAAATTACTGTAAGTCCAATCTACAGACAGATCATCAATAGTCAAAAAATTATTTGTAATGTAATAAAAGTAAAAGGTCACAGCAGGAGAGGTTGCTCTTAATGATGACGGTGACATTTATTGTTTTCTGTGTGGCTGACATTCCACATTCATTATTTCACTTGCTTTTACTAATAGTCCTACAAAGTTGGTATAATAGTACACACCCAGGTTTTCACATTAGGAAACTGAAGTTTAGAGGCTAAAATATCACATAATAGTGGAGGTTAAACCCAGTTCTATCTGAGTCCATGGCTTGTGTGGTAGGACGCCTTGTTGAGAAGAGACTTTGTCCTGCTGAACCCATGTCTGCTGCAGGATCTAACAGTGCAGGAACTTTCGTAAATATTTGAAATGATTTGAATTGGAAGAATAATGCTCTTGAGTTGAAAAAATAATGTCTCTGTGAAAGATATTTTTATGAGAGAATCTGACTGTCTCAGCTTAGGGATAGAAATTGGATTTGTAGAGATAATAGTTGAAAGCAGGAAATGAATAAGTTTTTTTGGGTAGAGGAAGAACAGTAAGTTATCATGGATGGTGCCATGTGGAACACAAGGCGAACATGCTGAGAAAAGAGACTTGAGAAGAGGGAGAGAGCTGAAAGAGAAGGAGAAGTCTGAGTCAGAGAGGTGGGAACAGACCAAGGAGAGACTATGTTTTCATTAGTTATCGAAAGAATAACATAAGCAGAATGTCTGATACTAACGTGTCCAACAAGTGAGTTAGATCCTCAAGTGGCGATAGAGAAAACAATAGTGAATGTAGAGGAATTTTGAAGGGGAGTTGGGGAAAGAAAGAAAACGTAAAAGGATGATGAAAGGACTTGTTGTCCCTGGGCTGCTTCCAGTTTGCCAAGTGTTTGCTGCTGACCTGAGACAGTGTAAGTTCAGAAATGGAGAGACAGCCTTTAGAAATTTTTATAATGATTTCATTTTTTCTTTGACAACCGAAAGGGATATCTGTGGGCTTGTATTTTCTATTTCCACTCTTTTTTTGCTGTCTAATTAATTGGGTCATTCATTTTATTGTACTTTCCAATCATGTCCGTCCACGATGGATTAGGGCAAACAAAACAGGCAGAACAACTCTGGACCTTCCCTACAGAAAGTTTGAAAAGCACTATCTTAAGGCATACTCTCCTCACTAACTATGAAAGCAAGGAATACAAGTGGAGAAAACAGATCTCTTTAATCTGGGAAGTATTTTGGTTGCTTTTTGTTAAACAAATATATGAAAGAAAATAATGTAGAAGAAGAAAAACCAAAGATTATATTTAAGCAGAAATTTAGAGGTAGACTAGCCAAGCGATTTCCAGCAATATGGTGGACATTTTTTTTTTTTTTTAATAATTGTAGAAGAATTTGGATGTCCAGCTTCAGTTTAAAGGGATTTTAACTTTAAGGCAGCTAGTGTGGTGGAAGTGCAGCCTTGCAGGTCTGTGTGCTGATGGCGGTGGTGGATTGCAGGGCACTGAAGAAACGGAGGTCCCCTGCTGCATACCAGAGCACCTCCGCCAAACTGCTGACACTGGCACTCCTGCTCTCGTTAGCCTGAACTTAACCTGAGAACCATATTGTGGTTGCTTTAGTTTCAAGCAGCTAAATGTATGCAAGAGACGCAAAGAGGAAAAAGGATTAGTAATTGGATTAGTTAGGGTTCTCTAGAGAAACAAAATCAACAGGGAACACTCGCAAATCTAAAATTTATAAAAGTATCTCACGTGACCGTGGGAACACAGAGTCCAAAATCCGCAGGCCAGGCTGTGAAGCCGACGACTCCGATGGAGGGTCTGGATGAACTCCACGGGAGAGTCTGGCCAGCAGAAGCAGGAAGAAGCTGTCTCTTGTGAATTCTCCTTGAAAGGCTCCCAGTGATCAGATTAAGCATTATTCATTGCAGAAGACATGCCCCTTTGGCTGATTACAAATTAAATCAGCTGTGGATGTAGCTGACATGATCATGATTTAATTCTATGAAATGTCCTCATCGCAACAGACAGGCCAGCACTTGCCCAACCAGACAAACAGGTATCACCACTTGGCTAGGTTGACACATGAACCTGACCATGACAATAATTAAAGCAGATGGTCTGGATTGTGTTCTTTGTTCTGAAAAACTGCTTTAGCATATCGCTGTATGAGCATGAGCTTGGGATAGGAAAGAAAAAGTGGAATGCTTTCATTGTTTGCATAAGTACACCCTAGATTTTTGTATTGTCTAAATAAAAATTCTGGTGATTTCTGTATTTTAGTTACTTTTCTTCCATTTCTTCGTAAGCCTTTTCCTAAAGTCTAAATTAATTTGAATCTCAAGAATTCAGTACTTTGCACATGTCTTATATTACTATGAAAATGACATATAGAAATGTATATGAAACATGAGTTTACTTAAGTGAATTAATGAAAACTTCACGGTGATTCTTCCAAGACAACTGCTAAACAAATGGGGTTAAAGAAAAAATTCTGCCATGCGAGCTCTTGACAATGTTAACATTGCTTTTGACCTGGTATTGGAATTGTATTTATGTGAATAGGTTTAAAATGTGGACTAGGCTGAACTTCTGGCTCTAGAATGCATTTTTAATTCATGAGGAGGAATCGCTTTAGTGTTTAAACAATGTATTGAATATTGTACAATCCTATTTCTGTGTGTTTGTCCTAAAGCAATTGGAGAGATGCCCAGTGGTAAATGTTACTTTCTTTCAAATGTAATAGATAGAATCTAGAAATATGGGAGGATGGGTTTTTCTATGGTTGCAACCTATGTAAAAATGTGCTCTTTATAAATCTGTTTTAGATGTTTCACTCAGTCATCCAGCTCAGCAACATCATAATCATCATGTCATGTTCAATGGATTTAAAACTTTGTTTTATCATAGAGACACACAAATCTTCTTTAGGCAAAGATTTGAACAAGAAATACAATTTTTTTTAAAGCAAAATATAGAACTACTATATTAGAAACATGCGACATTTTTCTTAACTTTATATAGACAGTTTTTGTTTCTTATTCCTTAGTTGTTTTAACCACTTTTTTTAAATTGGAAAATGCAATCAGATAGTAGGCAGTGAATACATGTATCTTATTAAAGCATTTCCTGTCTTTCAATCTTCCATGACTTTTGCACAAACTATAGTTGATGTTGTTTATTTTTGCAAAAACAATTCAGACTTATTTTAGGAAAAAGTGTACAAAACACTCAGGGTTATCAAAATACATTTTGAATTCATATTCCTTTATCCACATTAGGCAAGGCCTAGAAACTGGATGCTAGATCTTTTACTTAAGAGTCAAAATCTTTTTCACCACCTTTGGTATCCCTGTGGACTTCATATCAAAATGATCTTTTGGAAAAGTAGTCAGTCTTTCTGGCAGTTGATGGTCCTCTCTCAGGCTTTCAACCTGGGCAAAAACTTGAAGGCAGTTTAGGAGATAGTAAAATGCATGTTACCAGAAAATTAGACATAACTCCCCTGAGACCATTCTTCGGTCCTTCCTCTTAGGTTTAGAAAACTAAGCGCTTGTTTCTCAGTTTTCCTTCTTCCTACAAACACTTTGACTCACCATCCAGGTTAAAGTTAGTCTCCTTGATATATGCAGTCAGTTCCCCAGGAGGCATTTTAAATGGACCTGGTTTCTGGTGGTCTGCCTTAAAAGATGCACATCATTACCTCCATTTCGATTAATAATTTCTTAGAAAGAATTTCTCACTATTCTTGTCATAGACAAAATAAATTTGCAATTTATTGCAAATAAGCCTTACAAGATTCTGTATATAAGGAAAGTTTTGTTTACCTTTTATTCATCTCTGTGTGCGTGTACCATGTACAAATTGTGTTGCTTGAAATATTTTCTTACAAGTTATTTCCATGGTAATTTGCTGTATTTTCAAAGGTGATATTTATTAAGTAGTATCAGACTTTGTGGATTTTTATATATGGTAAATTTATAAGAGGATGTTTATTTTTTTCTCTCCCAGCATTTCATTTTTATTTCCACTTTCTAATACAGTATTTATTCACACATTTCTATGTATAACCTCATAAGGTTATAACCGTAATAATTTTTCTTATTGTGAATACAGGTTCCCTCAACATGAATCTTTATTGACCTGTCTTTTGTTTTTAATGCCACTTGTACTGTCTGCATTTTTAGCACTTGATCAAACCCCTATAATTTTCTTTTGGAGTTATTACCAGGTTTTGTAATTAAAAAAATTTGAAAACCATGACCCTCTAAACTAGTTATTTGTGCATCAGACAACATCTGAGGAGAAACAACCTAATAACTATAAAGTTCTCTCTATACTCGTCAGTTATTCAGAATAAACCCTTGTTATTCAGTACAAACCCTCATTATTCAGTACAAACCTGCTCCATAATGAGTTATGTATAATGTGTGATAGGGAGACTCTACTTTTCATGGTAGTGCTCATATTTTGTTCACATAAGTTATGTAAGTTTAAACATTTTAAATGGTGTGCTGGCAATTATGGCTGATTGTACATGGTCTTGCAGTCATATTGTAATCCTTGGATAATCTGATTGCTTATTAGAAGTCCCTATATGTTTAAAAAAATTCAACACACACTCTTCTAAGTGGTGGTTGACTAATTTTTCCTCTGCATGGGGATACTTAAAAATATACACATTGAACCACTGAACATAGCGATATTTGGGGCAATCTGTTTAGAAGTGTTTCTTATGCTTTCTTTTAGTCTTTGCGCTCCCAAAACAATACATTGTACTAAAATTATGTGTGCTTAAAGTTCATGTGGAAAATGTACTTCATGCTTTTCGTAATTTAAATTGACAGTCTTTAAATTAATTTATCTTAGAACTATTTGTTTAATTTTATCTCTTAGGGCTATTTGTTTAATTTTACTATCTTCAGAAATAAAAAAAAATTGTGGTAGTTTAAAGAAAGTTTGAAAAAGGTGTTTATAATTTATTATTTCATTTTATTTCCCTTTATTTAAAAAGTGTTAGATAAAAGTGTTTACATGTAGACACAAAAGATATCTGCATAATTAAATGAAGTGATAATTGTAATGAATTTCAAGGATTTCTACTATGTAACTATGCAAAACATTTATACTTTTCTATTACATATCATTCTGTCAATTATTTCATAATAAAAATTGGTTTTAGTGACATAGTTCATTAGTGTATTTTAGCTTGTCTTCATCATCATACGGGACTGACATTTTGTGGTGATAAGCTTAGAAGCTTAGTTTACACTTTTAGCAGTTTAGAAGAAATGGCTACCATGATTATTTTCAATTTTTTGAAGTTTTACTTGGGGATAAAAGCTAGAAATAGAAAGTATCTAAAATGCCTCAATTATCTGGGAAGGATAACTGTAACTTTGGTGAAGTTACAGAGATTGCTCTACAGGTCTGACACCTTTCCTTTGTATTTCTTTTTATAAAACAAAATCATTGATGGTATATGTAAGTTACAATCTAAAGAAATGTGATTTTCAGGTATTTGCAAGCATTTTTATGCATGCCTTGGGTAAAATCACATTGCCTATCAGTGTAAGGAATTTGTGTTCTTTTGAGCAGTGAAGGAAGAATTTGCTTTTACTAGTTTTGACCATGAGAAATTTATTATTTTCTTTAAATTACAGAACTTTCATGTTCTGGTGCATGTTTTGGAGTGTATGTTAAGTTTGTGTTTCCATTTTAGCATGTAATTTTTGTAATTTTTACATTTTGAACTTCTTGTAATTCTATTAAATGAAAGCATTTGGAAGTAAGTCCCTGTTAAACATTTAAAAATTAAACAATAAGCATGGATAAAGCTTTTAAAAAATTCAAAACAGAACAGCTTTGTAAGGTTCTTAGAAAAGGTGCTGTAATAGTTGCATGTTTGGAATTTGGGTTTTGTTGAATTCGAATGTTAAATTCATTTTCCATTAAGCATTTATCAATCTGTACATTTCACTTACAGGAGAGATTTTGCAATGCCATGTGATAAGAACACCCCCTGGTCTAGGAAATGTCACTGTTAATTGGAAAATTATTGGGCAAAATCTAGAACTCAATTTTGCTGACTATAATGGACAACTTTTTTTTCCTGAGGTAATACCACAGAGAAAAACTTAACCAAGTAATATGTGTAGTAAATAATGTGTTTTGAAGAAATAAGGAAGAACATATTGTGTAATTCAAGGCTGAAAGGAGATTTATATAGAGGACTGACTGCTCAGAGACAACCTGTGGGTAGAACATAACACAGATGAAGATGCTCTAAGACTCAAGGAAGGGGGTTGTTCTTCCGTCTGTGCTTTGGTAGATCCTCCTTTAAGGAGACCGAAGTTGTCAGCTTTTAATTTGAGCCAGGTTATCTCCTGGCCTCCCACAGCTGGTGTCAACTATGCCATTTTAAATATAATGGGCAGTCCCTGTCCCTCTCCTCTGACTCCTCACTGCCTAAGAACTTTAAGTGTATTACATAACGCAGCAAATATATCTCTAAAAACACACGTCTTTTAAGTCCGAATCACAATGTATTTTGGAAGTTCCATTTAAATGTTCTTTTTGGGACTTTGAAAAAATACAGTTGGTGGGAAATAACTTTATGAAACATTTCTTAGATAGGAAGTCAATATTGCACTATTGTCACTCTGTCACACATATTTGGTATGAAATCTTTGATAAGGTATTTAATTCTATTTCTCTCCATTTCTACTGCCTCAACCTTAATCCAAGTCCCTGTTAGCTTTTCTCTTGAGGACTACATTGGATTTCTAATAACTGATCTCTCTGCAACATTGATCCTCTTTTCCCTGTTCTAATTATCCCTTCACCACGGCCATAGAAATCTTCCCAATGTATTGCATTGTTTGAAATTTTCAATAGTGCTCATTGCTCATTGAATAAAGTTTCCATTCTTTACCTCAGCATTCAAGATCGCTCTTAATCATCCCTGCCTATCTTAAGCCTCGTTCCCCGTGAATGAATGGCTTTTAATTTAAAAAAAATTTGAAGCCACAGAACTTTTTCTTTAAATGAAAATATCTTTGAATGCTCAATTTGTAAGACCAATAAAAGCATCATATAGTTTGTGTTCAGTAATAATAGAGTATGGATTTTTTTTCTTGATATAGGGGTCATTGAATCAAACAATATTTGTGCATTTATTGGATGACAACATTCCTGAGGAGAAGGAAGTTTACCAGATCATTCTGCATGATGTCAGGACACAAGGTAATTCAAAATTCAATTTTTTTGGGGGGGTGCACAGTCTGGGAATCGAACCAAACCAGCATGGAAGTAGATAGAGCATTCTACCACTGAACCACCTGTGCACACTCAAAATTCGATTTTAATTTTTTCTAGTAAATTATTCTTTTCTGAAAAAAAAGAAAGCGGTAATTGATACCTCTATATTTAACAAATAGATGAATACCAATTAGAAAAAAATGTTATTTTACATATTGTCTGCCTATAGAAATGTTCTGTCTAAAAAAACATCAGTACCACTTGGGAATATTTAACTTTATGGACTGAGGAGAAAGCCCTATAAAAGTTTTAATTAATAGCTGCTTATAGTATAAAATGTTTCCAAAGGTAGAATTTTCCTAAAATCAATTTTATACTAGTAGACAGTTTGTGTTTTGGAGCAATTATATTGATAATTCAAATTTAATCAGTCTTTGTGCAGACTATTTGCATACTTTCCTCAGTGTCTAGTCAATTTCTGCAGTTTGTAGATGACCAACATAGCAAATGATGATAATGTCAAATGAAAACAAATCATGATTTGCTGTCTAGAAAAAAGAAAACAGAATGTAGGCTCTGTGGACCCATCTGAAGAGTTCTGTTAGAGAAATGGATAGAGTACTTTCTGGTTACTCTAATTTTTTTTAGAGAGTGGGACTTTATTTTAAGTGTTTATAGAAGTTTTAGAAGTTGGTGTTAAGTCACTGTCCGATTTCTTGACGTGCTTCCTGACATTTTTAGGAGTTCCAGCAGCAGGATTTGCTTTGCTTGACGCTCAAGGATATGCTGCTGCCTTGACAGTAGAAGCCAGTGACGAACCACATGGAGTTTTAAATTTTGCTCTTTCATCAAGATTTGTTTTAGTACAAGAGGCTAATATAACCATACAGCTTTTCATCAACAGAGAATTTGGATCTCTAGGTTTGTGTATTCTGAGTGAATTGGGTTTTTCTAGGTTGATTTAAATATATATATATATATATATATATATATATATATATATATATAACTTATGAAAATCATTACTAAAATAAATCTGAGACAGGACAAAAATAATATGTATTAGTTGAGGACAGGGCCTTATAATTTTGTTGTTCTACAGATTAAAGAAATTATCTATTGTCATAAAATGCTGTATGACAATCATGAATCTCAGCAGATACGGTGATAGTTTGGCTGGGGTTCAAACCTAGGCTGGGCTTGGCTAGTGGAGGCTCTTCTCCACGTTGCCTCTCGTTCTACTCTTGGGGCCAGCAGAGGCACAAGAGAGCAAGCAAAACCATGCAAGGCCTCCTGTGGTCTAGACTCAGCACTAGCACACCATCGCTTTCACCTCTCTTACTGTTAGCCAGAACGAGTCCCCGAGGCCACACTCAGAGTCCGGAGGCAGGGATTGTGCCCTGTCCGCAATGGATGATCACTCAGCCGTCCCATGGCAGAGGCCTTGGTCGTGGAAAGGCTTGAGGAATTGGACCATTTGTACAATCTCCTGAAGGTCCGTTTAGGAAAAGCAGAACATTTACAGTGTGATATTATTTTTAAAGTTTAAATATTTGCACTTTTCCTTACCAACTCTATCAGGAATCATCAATGTCACATATACCACGGTTCCTGGAATACTGAGTCTAAAGAATCAAACAGCAGGAGACCTAGCAGAGCCTGAAGCTGATTTTGTACCTGTGATTGGCTTTCTGATTTTAGAAGAAGGGGAGACATCAGCAGCCATTAACATTACTATACTTGAGGTGAAACACTTATTTCCCTATTATGATATCAAATCTGAAGTAACCATATGGAAATTAGAAATTCGTGGCCTGTTCTATCCATAATATAAGTTGTGCATTTTAAGACATCAAATTTTGTGCAGAATGAGTTCACCTGGTATTTTTACTATTCTACTTTCAGTATAAATTTTGGAGCCATACAGTTATCCCCAACAACTTGGAGATTTAATTGCTAATTGGTTTTCCCTGCTGGTGCCTTTATATCTGCTTAATTCTTTTCACAACTTCTTTTTAACTATACTGGCATTTTGCTGTTTAGATAGTCTGGTCTGCTATTGTGAATTTTATTATAGAAACCCCTTGTAATCAAGAGAATTTCTTTAGTGCACTCTCCCTTAAGATCTAAAAGATTCCATAGATGCATTTTGATTATGCCAAAGTACTCACTGGGCCAGCAAATCCATGTAGGTCAAAATCTCTTTCAGTAGTACTGGTTAAATTAGAGGTAGCAATAAACTTACTAGACACTGATGGCATAAATGTGATCACAGTCAACCTGAAGTTGGTGCCTGAAAATGCATTTAAAATTTTTCTTTTTTTGCATTGTGAAATCTTGTCCTATTTTGGCTTTCTAAATACATGTCCAAGAGTACAAGTGGTGGTAGTGAGAGGTGATATATAGGAGTGGGGAGGTAGAGGAAGAGGGAGAAAGATAGAGAATGAATATTGCCTTCAAAGAATATTTCTTGATTACTAAGTATTTTGAGGGTTCTACTTTAAAAAGGATTTATTTTCTTAGAAAATTTTTACTTTACAAGTAAAAATTGCAAATACTGTGAATCATCTACCATCTGAAGTTAGTGACTCTCATTTTATTGATTACCCTGGAACTGTGATCTAATATAATATTATGAGAACTCTCAATCCACAAGGTGAAAGATAATATTATTTCATAAGGGACATACAACTCAAGATTTGATAAAACTTACAGATAAGTCATTTTTCAAATGTGTAATCTATTAGTGTAACTGAATATAAAAATGGATCATTCCTTAGACATATTAGATTTTAAAGCAGAAAATGTATAGCTGCCCTTCTTTTCTTTGCAAAGTCTAGTTTTATGAACCTGAGGGATCCAATTCCAATTCTCTTTCTCCCTAGCTATTTGTAGCTCTTTCTGCTCCCTGAGTAGCATTAGATTAAGAGACTGAAGGCCTGTATATGCAGGAGACAAGCTGTCCTGGGGTGAGTGAGGGGGAATTGTGTAGATTTGGGGAAAGGTGGGTAGTTGTTGCATGGGTTTGGGGAAATGGGATTAGTCCCCTAACATTTAATTTTGTAGCTCATGTTGGTTCATATAGTACATGAAATAGTTCAGAAACTATGTTTTCCACATGGAACCATAAGTTCATTAAATATAAAGTGAAGAGAGAAGTGTTTGCTTACTAGTGACTATCATTTTAAAGCACCCTCTCTGAGCCAGACACACTATACATATTATGTTATTCATTATTACAGTCCCACAAAGTAACTGTTATTTTTCCCATCATAAATAAGAGAGAATCGAGGTCCTGAAAATTAAAGAACTGACCTAAAATTATAGACTTTGGTACAAGGTAATCTTGACTACACAGACTGTACTTTTCTCATGATATCATTTTCCCTCATTCCAAACATGGGATATTTAAGATAAAGTCATTTAAAATATTTTGTTTTGAATATATTATTTCTGTGAATTTACCAAAAAAATTAGAAAATTGTTTTACGTATTAGATTAGTTTAGATAAAAATGACACCATATTATGTTTCATATGCTTTAATTTAACAACTTATCTCACACCGAGTTATTAGTTTAATAATTTTATGCTTATTTTTACTAATTTAGCTCTTTTCTACTATATGTTTGCATTTTAATATTTTATGTATGCCATTTAAGCATATATATTTAAAAGATAACTTTAAAAACAGTTTATGAGAGGTAATTACTTTGGCAGAATAATTATAGGGATTTTAATGGGTGTGTTTTGTGCAGGACGATATACCAGAGTTAGAAGAATATTTCCTGGTGAATTTAACTCATGCTGAACTTATCATGGCTCCTTTAACTTCATTTCCCCCCAGACTAGGTATGATACTTTTGTTTGTTTCTTTGCTTCTTTTTGCTCACTTATTTCAAATGAAGTAAAGGCACATTTTTCAGTCGGGGATAATAATTGTGATATTTGTTGCTCTCTGCCCTGTGTGAACATATCATGGGCTTTTAGATTTATTTGATTTAAAGACTATTACATATTGTACTTGTGTACACTGGGCACCATAAAGACATGTAAGAGTTGCTATGTGAAGCCTTTTGAAATGTAGATTGATTTTGTAAATAAATCTGCAATCCTCAAAATAGAATCCGTTCTTTACCTGATTGGCTCTATGGAAAGCATTCTCCTTTCATTTCCTTTTAATATTTCCTTAGTTATTTTTGTCAGCTCTCCAGACTGTCAGATGATTTCATTTTCTTTTAGGTTAAGTAGAGCTTTTGTTTGTTTGTTTGTTGTATCCTCATCTTTTTTTCCCGTTTATCTTTTCTTTTCATGCTTTTAGAAAAGACTCAGTTAATCCGCTACAGACTGAAAGGTAAAACCTGAATTTTGGTACAAGGTACAAGTAGATTACTCTAAAAAGATGTGTTCCTATTTTTAAAATGCAGGCTCCTGTTTGGATGTTTACTATTGGGAAAGTTCGTCTGATGCTTGTAGGTGGGATGGCTCAGTAGTAGGTGGTGGGCAGCCTGCCTGCTAAGGCTTGCTTAGAAGGTGACCTGAGCAGAGGTGAAATTAAGCTGAGTTTCGGGAGCATGGTCAAGAGGTATGGCCTAAGAAACAGGTGCTTCTCCTTCTCCTTCTGAAGCTCAATGTGACAACTTGGACAACATCAAAGGAGAATAATAAATTTCTAACATTATTGTTTGAAAAGATTCAATTCTTTGGCAAAAGAAGTATTTGACTTCAAAAGCTGGACTGTGTACATCAAATAATTTTTAGAATAATTATTAGAAGATAATTGTTCACCCTACGAAAATTAACAAAATATTTCATATTTCTTTCATACTAATTTTAAAGGTAATTTGAATAGTTGACTTTTGTTGAATGCTTACTGATGTCACTGTTCCAAGTGCTTCTTATATTAGCACTTGGGAACGTCATCACTTACATAAACCTACTTTACAGACAAGGGAACTGAAGCTAAGAGATGTTGAGTAACAGACCCAAAGTCACACAGCTAGTAAGGGAGAGAGCTGGGCTTCAAAGGGCACGAACTGATTTTAGAATCTGAGCTTTGCAGGCCTCTAGCTTCATAGATCTTGATTTATAATTTTTCCTCAAAAATGCTTTCTTTGCTCCAAAGAAAATCACATTTCTATTATCTCTGCCCAACCCAGGGAGCTACTATAAGTATCCTGGACTAAGATAGAGCCTCTGAAATTTCAAAGGTGAAGGGCAGTTGAAATATTTTTTAAAAAGCATTGAAGGTCTAATTAAAATTACGAGGACAAATAATACATATTGGTAATATTAAACTTGGTGGAAAGAATACAACATAAAAAGGGATAAGAACGTTATATCATCTTTCCCACTTGTCCCAACTTTTGTTTTTATCTCTCTTTCTCTTTTCCCATCTGTAGTTCTCTCTGCAGAAGTCTTTGCCTTTCTCTTCCCTTTTTTCTTGCTTTTCTGTTCCTTCTGACTGTTCCCATTTTCCTTTCCTACTGAATTGTTGATATTTTAGAATTGAGGTACCAAATATATTTTTAAATAGTTAAAATAACAGAAAATGCCATAACTTCAGTTGATTATTATTTCATATTGTTCTCAGTTGCTAAAATTTCTAAAAATCATTCAATTTGTTAAAGTTTCTCTATTCAGATGTGATAAATTATTCATGTCTTTATTTTGTTAAGCCTCTTTCGAATCATGTCATCAATACTTATATCTTAGGAACAGTATACTCTCAATGACACTGTCTTGAAATTCTTTATCAAATAGTGATTTTGTTAGTCAATTGCATTTATTTAAAAGTGGGATTTCTGTATTTTGGCCAGATTCAGAAGGCCTGACTGCGCAAATCGTCATTGATGCCAATGATGGAGCCCGCGGTGTAATTGAATGGCAGCACAGCAGGTAGTCCGAGATACTGTCAGGATACTTTTCTGAGTTTCAGATTCTTGACTATCTACCGAATACACCTATAAGGAAAAAAATGAATGTAGTCTCTTTACTTTGTTATAGGTTTGAAGTAAATGAAACCCAGGGAAGTTTAACGCTGGTAGCCCAGAGAAGCAGACGGGCCCTTGGCCATGTTTCCTTGTTTGTGTATGCACAGAATTTGGAAGCACAAGTAGGACTGGATTATGTCTTCACGGCAATGGTAGGGCTTGAGATCAATTGCAGATCAGTTTTGCAAAAATTATTTTATAATCATTATTCCTTGAGAATTGCAGTGATTTAGGTTCTGTGTAAATAAATTAATCTTATAATAAAATATATATTCTACTGTCCATTGGCAAAAGGCTTCCACCTGATGGGATAGCTTCCCTTTCACTATTTTATTTAGAGATAAATTGAATTTTCAGTACTATTCTAAAGATTATGCTGTGTTTATTCATTATTTTATTGCAATATATGGTATAGAAGGAAGCATATTGTGTTAAATAAAGAATTTATTTCATTATTTGACCTTTCCAGTCAGAGTATTTCTTACACTACTTGAAAAGATTGTTTATTTTTTTGTCTTGATTTACTGAAGCACATTTAATGTTTCTAAATATTTTTTACGTGTCTTATATGCTTTTTATTCCTTACCCAATGTATGCTTTCTTCTCTTCCCCCATTGCATACCCCAGTACACTTAATACTGTCAATTGCAAATAAAAAGAACCTACAAACAGAAAAAGAGAGGGGGTTTCCTGTAAAATAGTTTATTTTTTTACCTTCACAGTTGTATTTATTTCTTTCCAAATATATAAAACTTCTGAGTGCAATTTAAAATGTGATGCTAACTACACTTAATTTTGCAACTAGATTCTTTATTTTGCGGATGGAGAAACGTATAAAGATGTTGATATCAGGATTCTTGATGATGACAGTCCAGAAGGAGATGAAAATTTTCAGCTGATTTTAGCAAATCCTTCCCCTGGACTGGAGCTGGGAGCAAATACAATAGGTAAAGGGCAATTTCTTATACATAACTCCCACTCCTTCATTCTTTTTTTCTCTAATGTAGGGACAGATCTAAAAGGAATTACAGAGTATTGATGGTTTCTGTGCTTAGAGTGAAATACATTTTCAATTAAGCATTTCTAAATTTCTGGGTCAGTGCAACAGTACTTCTGGCCTGTGTGCGTCTATATGAGTATGTAAGAAAAAAGTGAATTGATACCAAAAGACATGTTAATCATTTCCACAGCTATTGATAGATTTTATTTACTGTAGAGATGACTTACTTTGGGAATTTGAGTTCTGTTTCTGGTTTCCCCTTTAACAACGGAAGGACTAGCAAGTTAGCTCTTTCGGTGTCATCTAATGCTGCAGTGTTTCTCCTTAGGGTTGAGGTGTATTGATAACATAGACATTACAGGAGCAATACCTCTTTCCATCTGAACTTGTTATTAAAAGCCATCCTAGTTCTCTGCATGCCAGATACCCTCTAACTGCTTAGGGGAGGTAAAGACGAGGCAAAAAAGGAAAGCTCCTGGACATACAGAATTTTGGTATGGAGGGTACCTTAACAAGTCACCAATTTCCTGATAGGTAAGCTAAGTAAGCATAAAGTACTGACTGTTTATAGGTTCTTCAACCTCCTATTTTAACCAGTAACTGAGTGTTCTTTAGTATTCCTTTAAATTGAATGATCATTGAATTCCTATGTTATTTACCTTTATGTGAATATCTGATTTCTAGTATAAAGCATGAAAAAAGTTTGGATAACTTAAAGATTGGGTTTTACTTTTCTTGCCATATTGATAATATAAAATAATATTTCTAAGGTCCCAGAAACATTTCCTTGAGACTGTGGTCTTTGTTCCAAAACTTGTGTGTTCAAGATGTAATCATTTCTTGGAGAGAGTATTGGGATATATGTAAAGGGTTCATAGTGACTGTTTAATCTGAGGGTCCAGAGACGTGGTTTAGGTCAGGTGGGACCAGAACGTAACCAGTGCTGTCCAGGACTCTGTTGTTTTCTGTCTCTCCTCTTTGCCTTTTGGAGTATTCGCTTCATCGCAAGACTGACATTCATTATCGTCATAAGCTGATGGCAAGCATCATTCATCTGCATCCCACCTAACAGGAAAGAGAGGGTACATAAATACAAGCATTCCTGAAAGAAGTCCTTGGGTAATTGTAGGAGTTCTGAATTCAATCCCTTAATTGTTAAATGTTACAGATAGTTTCTCCTAGTCAGTTATCTTTAACATTTAGTTAAACATTTTTTATTATAAAAATTTTAAAATTAAAAAGTCAAATTTTTTTTTGTATGCTTTTTAATTCTTATGTAGGTCTTTTATAGCTGAAGTTTATAAAATCATTTACAAAATTTTTCTAATAAATTCATAGTTTTGATTTATTTTTAATTATTTAACTTATCAGTAGTTTATTTCTTGGGAGATTGTGAAGTAGGGATCTAACTTTATTTTCCCCTAAAATATATAATCCATACCCTAATATCATTTAGTGAATGAGATGCCCATTAATCATTGATTTCAATGATAAATTTGTATATATTTTTTCCTGGACTCTATTCTGTTCTAATTTCCTATTCCTATGCTAATACCATATTGTTTTATTTATGAAAGTTTCAAAGAGAACCTGTGATAAATGAAGGCATATGGGTGGGTCACCAGTACCAATTAGTATTTTGGAGGTGGCAGATATGTTTTCTTTTTCCACTTCCTCTCATCTGTTCCTGCACATGATCACTTCCAAGTGAACTTTAGAATCAACATATTGAGTTCCATTAAAAAAAAAAAAGACATGTATTTTGATTAGAGTGGAATCGAAATTACAGTTTAATAGGGAGGAATGTGGTATCATTATAATATTGAATTTTCCCATTTAGAAATATGATATGTCTTTTTATTTATTTGGATCTTCTAAATCACTGCCTTTGTTCATGTTTCTGTCAAGAGCAAACCCTGAGCCAAGAATTTAGGTATAAGCAGTTTATTTATGAGGTGATCTCTGGAGGCATGGTAAGAAAATGAGGAAATGAGATGCAGAAGAGAGGAAAGCTGATAGAAGATACGCTAATGAGCAGATACTGCCATGGGCAACTGGGACTCAGTCCTGCTGCCAGCCTTCTTATATGGTGACTTCCAATCCCCCATTGTTTGTGAGTCACTCTTGGTTGTTGAGTCTCCAGCAAATGTATTCTGATGGGCTGATACCACCCTCAGGCAGAGACTGGAGAGGACTTTGGGAAAAATAGGAACTGCTGTAGGTAGGCTGAAGGGATGTGGGTGGGACACCAGTAGCATCTGCCATAGTCAGACATTAACATTTATATTTTTTCATATAGGTCTTATACATTTTATTTTAGATTAATTCCAAGGCATTGTTGCTATTGTGAATGAGGTCCCTTTTGTAGTACATTTTCTCATTGGTTATAGCTGCTGTATAAAGGTATTGTAAGTCTTTAAGAATGCAGGCTTCCGAAGCATACTTCCTGGGTTTGTGCACCAGTCTGCTGCCTTCTAGCTTGTGAACTTCAGCAAATTACCTGTCTCCTCTGTAAAAAGGGAATAATAACAGAGTCAACCTTATAGGGTTGTTGTAAGAGCTAAATCAGTTACTTGAGTTTAAGCAATTAGTAAGTGCTCAATAGTATTAGTTGTTGCAGTTGTTATTAGTATCGGTAGTAGTAGCAGTAAGTAGATAGCTCTCGATTATTGAAGATTGATCAGTCTATATTTCTGAACTCTAATAGTTCTAATATTTTTTAAGTAAATAATATCATCTAAATAATGTCATCTAAAAATAGTGACAGTTCTGACCCTACCATTCCATTATTTTCATACCTGTTCTTTAGCTAATACCTTCAGGAAAATGTTGGATCATAGCAGTAATCACAGGCATCCTTGTCTTGTTCCTGCTTTTAGTAACAGTGATTCTAACGTTCAACATTAAGGTTGGTATTTGCTATTAGCTTCTGATAGATATCACTTTATATTCCAAGATTATTGAGCATTTTTATATTAAGAGTGAATTTGGAATTTTATGTTTTCTAAAGCTTCCCTCATTTATAAGGTGATCTAGAAGACAGCCTAGTTTCCAGTCAAACAGCCATGCTGTTCCAGCACTTGTAACCCATTAAATGTGATTTATTGCTTTAATATCTTCATTTCAACAGCGCTCATTACTGTCCTTGCTAATGATGATGGCCCCGGAGTTCTGTCATTTAACAACAGTGAACACTTTTTCCTGCGAGAACCAACAGCTCTCTACATACAAGAAAGTGTTGCAGTATTGTACGTTGTTCGGGAACCTGCACAAGGACTGTTTGGGACTGTGACAGTTCAGTTCACTGTGACAGAATTAAATACTTCAAGTGAGTCTAAAGATCTGACCCCTTCCAGAGGCTTTATCGTTTTAGAAGAAGGCGTTCGATTCAAGGTACGGTGTGCACTTTTAATGAGAATGAAAGATGACCTGTAATATTTATAAAAGCGTTTTCTCTTAGGGGAGAACCTGAGTGTTAGGAAGGGAACAGTCCTTGAGTTAAGGTGGTAGGTAAACCCATGGCTGGATCACTGTGTGATGAGTGCTGTAATGGGAATCCCTACAAAGTGCAGATGGGTCTGTTAATGAGATAGTAGAATGTGCAGCTAATAAAGAAAATGTACTAATTAATGTTGAAAATTTTTAGCCTCTTTAGATGGTGTAGTTCACTTTATGTTGTTTGTAAGCCATAAGTTAAAATAAATTCCAAGCCATTCACTCCACACAAGCCAATCATTCCTTTTGCCATATTTTAATTGAACAAAATATACATGCTTACTCGAGACTGCTGAGGGGTAGCTCAATGAAGAAAAATGCTGGATTTGAGATTAATATAAATGTGATCTATACTCAGAAGTTTGACTTTCAAAACCTTTCTATCTATATATTAACAATTTTCTTTTGCTTTACTTTTTAAAACACCATTTGAGTTAAGCATAGCTAATTGCGTTAGCTTTGATTTGTTTTTAAATATGCTGTATAAAATATCGTAACTCTAAAATATTATACTTTAAAGCTATTTTATCTAAAAACAGTCTAACCAATAACTGAATAATTTGCTCAGTGAACAGTTTGTATAAACATCAACAGATTTTTGAATGCATATTCATTTGCACGCTCATTTTTTCATCTTGGAATTTTAGAAACTAGTTGATTTGTTCAATGGCATTTATGCTTAAATTTTGATATATATATAAAAATTCAAGTATGAAATATTTTATGAATTTTTAATTGTTTTACATTTATGTTTTTTCTTCATAAAAGACTCTTTTTCACACTTTGTTTAAGGAGTTTTCAGTTCATTAAGCAAATTAAATGTTAGGGTAAATTGGATGAAATAGCATTTCCTTTTAACTAGCTGCTTTTTTTCACCTGCTTTGATTTTGAGGTATAAGCAGTAAAATGTGCAAATATTAACTGGATAACTCTCAGTGACTTTAGAGATAGGTAAAACCTTGTGTAATTCCCTCATGGATTAAGATACTGAACATTACCATCACCTGAAAAGTTTCTTGCCTCTTTCCAGTTAAGAGCATCCTTGCCCAGCCTAGAGCAAACAGCTTTCTGGTTTCTGTCATTCAAGATTCATTTTGCTAGTTCATGAGCTTCCTATAAATGGAATTATATGTTATGTATTCTTTTCAGTTTGGCTTCTTTCATTCAACTTAATTTTTAAGATCCATGTAGCTGCATGTGTCAGTAATTGATTCTTATTTACTGTTGAATTGTAATTCCTTGGATAGATCTCTATTTCTTTATCCATTCTCCTGTTGATAAATGTTTGGTTGCCTCCAGTTGCAGCTGCTATGGCTAGAACAGCTTTTGGATAGTGAAACCCAGGCTATAATGAGATTAATGAAGTTATGTAGCCAGGGTTAGCTAAAATGAAGAGATAAGTTTAATTTTTATTCTTAATGATATTTTTAAATGGCATAAATATTTATAGTTTCATAACTTCTGTGCAAAATATTACAGTATTAAAAATATATATATCACAGTATTAAAATCCTGAAGGTAGTAACTTGAAATAGTTGTTGCTATCACGATGGGGATCTGTATGAAAAAAGAGGTAACATTTTCCAAAATATTTTATTTTATTGTCAAAAATCTTTAGCATATCTGTATGTATTGCAAAAAATACTGTGTTCTAGTAACTTTATCTTATGATTTTCTTTTTAGGCTCTACACATATCTGCCATATTAGACACGGTACCAGAAATGGATGAGCATTTTGTTTGCACATTGTTTAATCCGACTGGTGGTGCTAGACTAGGGGTGCCTGTTCAAACCCTGATAACAGTTTTACAAAACCAGGCCCCTTGGGGCTTATTTAGTATCTCTGCAGCTGAAAGCAGGTATAGTTATATTTATATGAAAGTTAGTGCTTCTGAAGCTAAGTAGGAAATATTTTTGATATAAAGAAAATGCCGAAGGAAATTGATCTCTGATTATTTTAAAGGGGACTTTTGCAATGAGCTCTAGCAGATATCATCAGAGAGGCCTTAGTCCCTCTATAACAGGGAATGTTAGAACCTAAACATCTCCTGTATGATGGTGTGATTAGCATTCTAATTTTCTCAGAGTTCGTACTTTCAGGCAAACACCTGCACTATTTTGTCTTTTCAATAATAATAAAAAACAAAACATAATCTACTATCTTTAGCTGCTAAAACCAAATGAATGACTCTTCAAATGTATATTAACATAATTGTCATTTAAAATTTCCTTTGGAAGCTGACAAGTTTTAATTTTTTTATGCTTTAAAAGTATTCCAAGAGATCCAGCTTTATTAATTTGCTGAAAAATTCCTGACTCATCTTTTTCATGCAAACATGTTTCTCATTTATGGGAGACGCTTAGCAATGATAAGGTTTTATTTTTTCAGACTATATACTGTGAATTTACTGATGTTCAGTATTTTTTTATATCATAGTTGAGAGTGTTGCACTTGCATTGATTTTTAAATCTTATCAGTGAATTTTTTTAGCTCTAGAGTCTAGTCTGGTTTTTAAATTTGTAGAGCTTACCTTAGCTTGTATAAATTTAAATACGTATTAAATATATGGTAACAA
Source organism: Tamandua tetradactyla (assembly GCF_023851605.1). NCBI lineage: Eukaryota > Metazoa > Chordata > Mammalia > Pilosa > Myrmecophagidae > Tamandua > Tamandua tetradactyla. Next base: position 40,534,490 of record NC_135347.1, on the reverse strand, counting down.
TGTGATTTTTTCTAAATATGTAGAAATTATACTTTTTCCTCTTTCCACAACCCATTTGTTTCTTTTAGAGCCACCTCTGTAGCCATCGAAGAAGCCAACAGGACTGTATATTTAAATGTGTCACGTGCTAATGGCGTTGATTTAGCTGTGAGTGTGGAGTGGGAGACAATATCTGAAACAGCCTTTGGCATGAGTATGTTTAGTTTCTTATGAGAAAAAAATTCTATAACCAAGAAAGATTTATGTAAAAGGTTTACTTTCCCCCCATAAATTGTATCTTATGGATCTGTTAGAAATGGAGAGCAGACCTCTAATTCTGTCATTGCATCCACACATATTTATTGTGTGCCTGTCATGTGTCAGGCATGGTACTGAGCTCGTGCAGTTTAGAGTTTACGGGGAGACAGAAATACCAGATAAGCAAAAATCGAAGTGTAGTTTAATTCTACTAAGTGTCGGGGAAGTTCTAGATGCTTTGTGAACATAAGGTCTTTATTTCCCAGGAATATTGATGTTTGAATTAAGACTTGATGATGAGTAAAGCTTGATTATGTAAGTACAGATCTGGGTTGGAGGGACATGTAAGAGAGAATGGGAAGCAGTCTAATTGAATCCTTGAGGCATAAGGAATATATCATAAATGAAGAAGTTAAGAAGGGAGAGTAGGTATAGAAGTAAGTGTGTGGGGGGGTGGGGGGCTCGTAGAGCTAACATATTCTTTTAAGCATTCAAAGAATATGCTATGGACTTCAGTCTTTATCCTAGGAGCTATGGAAAGCCTTTGAATGCTTTAGCCATGGAGGAGGATTACCACATGGATGTATGGGTGGTTCGAACACAATAGCATTTGCAAGATAATATTTTGGGTGCCATATAGAGACTGCGTTGTAATGGAAGAATAGGATGGATATATGGAGGCAAGTACAAGGGCAAGAGATGATGGTTGCTTGGACTAGGTGGTGAGCTGAATCTGAGGGGGGGGGAGAGGGGAGTATCAGAGATGACACCTAGGTTTCCTCTTATCTGGCTGGATGGAGAGTTGTGTCATTCACTGAGAAATGGTATAGTGATAGAAGACTAGGTGTTATTTTGGTGAAGGGAGTAAAAGAAACATGTTAAGAACTTTTTGAATTTGAGCTGCTTTTGAGAGGAAGCTTTTCTAGACCTCAAAGGAGAGGTCTCTGCTGGAGAGATAAATTTGGGAATGTGTATTGTATCCAAAGTCATGGAAATTGATGTCATAACCTGGAAAAAGAGACTATTGATAGAGAAGGGAAGAGGACCAAGAACTGAGTGCTAGAAGGTTCAAATTGAATGTGTAAGGAGAGAGGCTGACTTAACAAAGGAGACTTTAGAAGATCTGGTGGGAAACCCAGGAGAAAACAGGATTGCAATCACCACCAGTAAAGCCTTTCAAAAAGGAAGGAGTAAATTCTGTCAGTTGCTGCTGGGATGTCTAGAAAGATGAGAACTGAAAAATATTCATTGATGTTAGCAATATAGAAGGCATTAATGATCTTAGCAAGAGCTATTTGTATGGAGGGGTGGGCACTAAATAACATTTTGGAGGGAGGTGAAGAAATGGAGACTTCAAATGTATGGCACTATTGCAAGAATTTTCACTGGGAAGGTAGGACCTAGAGACGTTAGCTGTGGGACTGTATAGGGTTCAGAGAGTTTTTTGTTTGTTTGTTTTAGTTTAGAGAGGACTGAGCATCTTTAAATACTGATGGAAAAGACCTAGTAGATAGAGAAAGATTTAAAATTCAGAAGAGAAAGGGAATATTTAATACTGGTAAACCTTGCCTAAAGGCAGGAGGGGATGGGATCCAATAAAGGAAGATTATGATTTCTAATTCAGTTATTTCATTATATAGACTCTTCCAGTGCTGGGGGCATATTTATTGGAAATTCTTAAATGTCACCAGTCTTTGCCTTCTCTTCATTCTGCCTCTTGAATTATGGGAGAGAAACATTTGCCCATGTGGTCAGGACCACTGAAGGCACGTAATGAAAAAGCTGTGGCACACTTTTGCCTTCAAAGGTGGCAAAATAGAAATTTTTAAGTATTGAATTCTAGGAAAGGAAATTGCCAGTGAATGTTACATAAATGCTACTAAAGCATTATAACTTTTTGAATTGGTAATCTAAAAATGACCTTGACATTTATTCTTACTACTTTGTATCAATACCATTGGATAAAGTTTAAAAAAGAGCTTACTTTCTTTGGGAAAGAGTCATGATAACAGAACATTGGAGCTTTTTTTTTTTTTATGGTTATATTCACTATGTAGAGGGTTTTTTTAGTACAGAATTTTAGGACTTGTACCTGTGATAGCAGGTTAATAAGAAGACCTAGGCAACCATTTCAAGTATGTGAGTCTGCTTTGGTATTCATAGAATATACAAAATGTAAATGATAAATCATTGGCTGGATGTGGTTTCAAATTAATAGTGTAAGTTTTTAAATCTAACGTTTGGCATGTTTCTACAGATAATATTTATTATTTAAAAATTTCTCAGTGATATTTTCATCATTTTTATTAAAGTTAATAAAATCATATCCAGCATATTTCCCTTCAAAGTAAACATTTAGAATTCATTTTTATATATACCTTGGTGAAGGTTATGTGTAGAGCAGAGTATTAACATTTTTTCTTATTTTTTTTTTAAATCGTTGTAGTTATTTTCTGTCTTCTCTCTCTGTCTCTGACTCTTACACAAACTTACATGTAGCTAAATCATGGAAGGATCTTTGTTTATAGTAACAGACAAACTGGTCTCATCATTAAAACAATAAATTTAGAATAGATAAAGTTTAGAAAATCTTACCCATTAACAAATATGATTCATGTTTTTCAGGGGGAATGGATGTTGTGTTTTCCATATTTCAAAGTTTTTTGGATCGTTCGGCTTCTGGTTGGTGTTTCTTTACTGTGGAAGATTCAATATATGCTCTAATGTTAAGAAAATTGTCTATCGGATTTTCTACTGTTTACCGATGGCAAGGAATTTTTATTCCAGTTGAGGTAGACATCATTTCTTTCAGACAAAATAAAATGTACATGTAAATTTTAGATGCATCATGAGTTACTGATATTCTTATTTCTCTTTTCATAGAATTTAAAAATAGAGAATCCTAAGAGTTGTGAGACCTTTAATATTGGTCTTTTGCCCTACCTTGTGATTACTCATGAAGAAGAAAATCAAGAAAAGCCTTCTGTGAACAGTGTGTATACATTCACATCAGGATTCAAATTATTCCTGGTAAAAAAAAATCCTACATTTTTTTTTATTATGGATTGCTTCAGTTAAAAGAAAATCAGATTTTAAGGTTGATTGAAATGGAAGAGAATACTATGTTAATGTGAAAAAGGATCTTTTTGTTTATGTAAAAGTTGATAAACATTAAAAGTTGCTTAAACCAGGGATTTTTTTTTTGTCTTTCTTAAAATGACACTAAAATATGCATATCTAGGGTTCAGATGATTTTTCAGGTCTTGAACTTACTAATTCATACTATTACTGTTACTGTATACTTTAAAATTTTTCATTCCCACTCTTCTGTTTCCCTTGTAGGTACAAACAATCATTATTTTGGAAAGTTCGCAAGTAAAGTACTTTACTTCAGATGGTCAAGATTATTTAATTATTGCAAGTCAAAGAGATGATACTGAATTAACTCAGGTTTGATTCTTTAAAAATGAAGTGCTTTTCTTTTTAATACTATAATTGAAACTATCCAAGATATGATCTTTAGCTCTAGTATAAAAGAAAACAATAATTTGATTCTGGGAAAGTAGTAAAATAGGACGTGGATAGTGATTAGTCACAGTTAAATTTTAGACAAAGTTATAAATGCTACATTGCTTCTGAGAGCATATAAAATAATAAATATGGACATTAAAAAATTTAATTGAACTGGAAAGTATCATGGAAGAAAATCACACAGCTGAACAGATAGTATCAAGAAAAATTCATGATTAACATTGCCAAATGGACATTCACATCATTCCAGGAATCAGTCAAACATTTCTCTAGTAAACTCATAATCCCAATAATGCTTTGTTTATAATTTTTGGCTACTTCTCAAGCTACAGTACCTTCTTCTAATGCTCTCATTAAGTTAATGACCTTGTTGAAATGAAAGTTACCAGGCAGATCAGTAGATCACTGATCTTCCCAACACCAATTTCAGAGAGCCACCTGTAACCAGGTGTTATTTCTCCCTTCGGGTACAATAGAGTAAGTATCTCTTTCTCCTCTCCATGTGGTCCATGACTGCCAGGTGTAAATCTCCCTGGCATCATGGGATTGAGAAAACCTTCTTAACCAAAAGGGGAGGAGAGAAATGAGACAAAAATTTCAGTGGCTGAGAGATTTCATAGTTGAGAGGTTATCCTGGAGGTTCTTCTTATACAGTATATAGATATCCCTTTTTAGTTTATGGTGTATTGGAGTGGCTAGAGGGAAGTACCTGAAACTGTTGAATTGTTTTCCAGTAGCCTTAATTCTTGAAGATGATTGTATAACCATATTGCTTTTACAATGTGACCATGTGACTGTGAAAACCTTGTGACTGACATTCTCTTTATGCAGGCTATGGGCATATGAGTAAAAAATAAGGACAAATATATAAGTAAATAATGAGGGGGGTGGGAATTAGGGCAAAAGAAAATTGTAGATTGCAATACTAGTGGTCAATGAGAAGGAGGGGTAAAGGATATAGAATGTATGGTTTTTCTCTTTATTTCTTCTTCTGGAGTGATGCAAATGTTCTAAAATGATCATAGTGAAGAATACACAACTATGTGATAATACTGTGAGCCGCTGATTGTATATTTTGGATGGACGGGATGGTGTGAGAAGATAGCTTAATGGAAATATTAAAAAAAAAAAAAGGCAGTTCCCTCACTTAGATGCCAGTCTTGCCTTCAGAAGGTTTGGTTGTCCTCTCCGTTTTTGCTATTCAACACTATAGTGGCTCTCTATATTGGATCACTATAAAGAACATAAGTGCTCTAGTATCACCAAGGTTGAAAAGAGATTCCTTCCATGATCACTTATCCCTTTTGATTTCATTTCTTTTCTCCCCTCTATTATAAGGCAATTGAAAGAATTATCTACTTGCTTTGTCTTTGTTTACTCATAGTCACCAATAATGACTGAGTTGCCGAATCCAGTGAATGTTTTTCTCTGTTTATCTTGCCACCTTATCCTCAAATTTTAAACCATGTCTAATCTTTAAAATTCTAAAATTTACAAACACTCTATACCCTTCAAGCAACAGTTTACCCTTCCTCCCATCTCTTCTCTTGGTTTCTATAATACCACACAGACTTTCTTTCTATCTCTCTGTGTCATCCTCAGATTTCTCTGCTAACTTTTCCTCCCTTTTCTGAACTTAGATATATTGGTATTTTTCTGGATTGAGTTTTAGTTCAATTTTTTTCTCTCTCTTCCACACTGTAGGTTATTTTATCAATCCTATGACTTTACATATAAGATACAAACAAGCTGATGTCTTTCAAACTGTATCTGCAGCTTTTCCTCTGAATTCCAGATCTGAATATCTAACTCCACTTGGATATCCCATACATATATAATTTTTAACACATTCCAAATTGAACTTTTTTATTTTCTCTATGAAACTTGTTACTTCTGTACTTACCTTATTCTCAGGAAACAGCAATTTCATAAATGCAGTTGCTCAATCTAGAATCTTGAGGTATAGCTTGCTTGATTTCTCCTTTTTATTCACTCGCATCAAATTTATCATTGTCCTATTGCTTATATCTTTGAATTATAGAGATATCATTTCTACCTTTCCATCTCTACCCCTTTCTTCCTAGTCCAGGTCCCCATGATTTCTTACCCATGCTATTCGAGTAACCTCCTTGTTGGTCTTTGAATTTCTCTGACTTCCTAAGATCCGTTATCTCCTGAGTAGCTTGAGTAATATATATTTTTTTATTAATTAACGGAAAAAAAGAAATTAACCCAACATTTAGAAATCATACCATTCTACATATGCATTCAGTAATTCTTAACATCATCACATAGATGCATGATCATCGTTTCTTAGTACATTTGCATCGGTTTAGAAGAACTAGCAACACAACAGAAAAAGATATAGAATGTTAATATAGAGAAAAAAATAAAAGTAATAATAATAGTAAAAAAAAAAACCTATAGCTCAGATGCAGCTTCATTCAGTGTTTTAACATAATTACTTTACAATTAGGTATTATTGTGCTGTCCATTTTTGAGTTTTTGTATCTAGTCCTGTTGCACAGTCTGTATCCCTTCAGCTCCAATTACCCATTATCTTACCCTGTTTCTAACTCCTGCTGGACTCTGTTACCAATGACATATTCCAAGTTTATTCTCGAATGTCGGTTCACATCAGTGGGACCATACAGTATTTGTCTTTTAGTTTTTGGCTAGACTCACTCAGCATAATGTTTTCTAGGTCCATCCATGTTATTACATGCTTCATAAGTTTATCCTGTCTTAAAGCTGCATAATATTCCATCATATGTATATACCACAGTTTGTTTAGCCACTCATCTGTTGATGGACATTTTAGCTGTTTCCATCTCTTTGCAATTGTAAATAATGCTGCTATAAACAGTGGTGTGCAAATGTCCGTTTGTGTTTTTGCCCTGAAGTTCTTTGAGTAGATTCCCAACAATGGTATTGCTGGGTCGTATGGCAATTCTATATTCAGCTTTTTGAGGAACCGCCAAACTGCCTTCCACAGTGGTTGCACCATTTGACATTCCCACGAACAGTGAATAAGTGTGCCTCTTTCTCCACATCCTCTCCAGCACTTGTCATTTTCTGTTTTGTTGATAATGGCCATTCTGGTGGGTGTGAGATGATATCTCATTGTGGTTTTGATTTGCATTTCTGTAATGGCCAGGGACTTTGAACATCACTTCATGTGCCTTTTGGCCATTTGTATTTCCTCTTCTGAGTGTTGTCTGTTCAAGTCTTTTTCCCATTTTGTAATTGGATTGGCTGTCTTTTTGTTGTTGAATTGAACAATCTCTTTATAAATTCTGGATACTAGACCTTTATCTGATATGTCATTTCCAAATATTGTCTCCCATTGTGTAGGCTGTCTTTTTACTTTCTTGATGAAGTTCTTTGATGCACAAAAGTGTTTAATTTTGAGGAGTTCCCATTTATTTATTTCCTTCTTCAGTGCTCTTGCTTTAGGTTTAAGGTCCATAAAACTGCCTCCAATTGTAAGATTCATAAGATATCTCCCTACATTTTCCTCTAACTGTTTTATGGTCTTAGACCTAATGTTTAGATCTTTGATCCATTTTGAGTTAATTTTTGTATAAGGTGTGAGATACGGGTCTTCTTTCATTCTTTTACTTATGGATATCCAGTTCTCTAGGCACCATTTATTGAAGAGACTGTTCTGTCCCAGGTGAGTTGGCTTGACTGCCTTATCAAAGATCAAATGTCCATAGAGGAGAGGGTCTATATCTGAGCACTCTATTCTATTCCATTGGTCGATATATCTATCTTTATGCCAATACCATGCTGTTTTGACCACTGTGGCTTCATAATATGCCTTAAAGTCAGGCAGCACAAGACCTCCAGCTTCGTTTTTTTTTCCTCAAGATGTTTTTAGCAATTCGGGGCACCCTGCCCTTCCAGATAAATTTGCTTATTGGTTTTTCTATTTCTGAGAAATAAGTTGTTGGGATTTTGATTGGCATTGCATTGAATCTGTAAATCAATTTAGATAGGATTGACATCTTAACTATATTTAGTCTTCCAATCCATGAACACGGTATGCCCTTCCATCTATTTAGGTCTTCTGTGATTTCTTTTAACAGTTTTTTGTAGTTTTCTTTATATATGTTTTTTGTCTCTTTAGTTAAATTTATTCCTAGGTATTTCTTTCTTTTAGTTGCAATTGTAAATGGGATTCGTTTCTTGATTTCCCCCTCAGCTTGTTCATTACTAGTGTATAGAAATGCTACAGATTTTTGAATGTTGATCTTGCAACCTGCTACTTTGCTGTACTCATTTATTAGCTCTAGTAGTTTTGTTGTGGATTTTTCCGGGTTTTCGACGTATAGTATCATATCATCTGCAAACAGTGATAGTTTTACTTCTTCCTTTCCAATTTTGATGCCTTGTATTTCTTTTTCTTGTCTAATTGCCCTGGCTAGAACCTCCAACACAATGTTGAATAATAGTGGTGATAGTGGACATTCTTGTCTTGTTCCTGATCTTAGGGGGAAAGTTTTCAATTTTTCCCCATTGAGGATGATATTAGCTGTGGGTTTTTCATATATTCCCTCTATCATTTTAAGGAAGTTCCCTTGTATTCCTATCTTTTGAAGTGTTTTCAACAGGAAAGGATGTTGAATCTTGTCAGATGCCTTCTCTGCATCAATTGAGATGATCATGTGATTTTTCTGCTTTGATTTGTTGATATGGTGTATTACATTACTTGATTTTCTTATGTTGAACCATCCTTGCATACCTGGGATGAATCCTACTTGGTCATGATGTATAATTCTTTTAATGTGTTGCTGGATTCGATTTGCTAGAATTTTGTTGAGGATTTTTGCATCTATATTCATTAGAGAGATTGGTCTGTAGTTTTCTTTTTTTGTAATATCTTTGCCTGGTTTTGGTATGAGGGTGATGTTGGCTTCATAGAATGAATTAGGTAGTTTTCCCTCCACTTCGATTTTTTTGAAGAGTTTGAGGAGAGTTGGTACTAATTCTTTCTGGAATGTTTGATAGAATTCACATGTGAAGCCATGTGGTCCTGGACTTTTCTTTTTAGGAAGCTTTTGAATGACTGATTCAATTTCTTTACTTGTGATTGGTTTGTTGAGGTCATCTATGTCTTCTTGAGTCAAAGTTGGTTGTTCATGTCTTTCCAGGAACCCGTCCATTTCATCTAAATTGTTGTATTTATTAGCGTAAAGTTGTTCATAGTATCCTGTTATTACCTCCTTTATTTCTGTGAGGTCAGTGGTTATGTTTCCTCTTCCATTTCTGATCTTGTTTATTTGCATCCTCTTTCTTCTTCTTTTTGTCAATCTTGCTAAGGGCCCATCAATCTTATTGATTTTCTCATAGAACCAACTTCTGGTCTTATTGATTTTCTCTAAGGTTTTCATGTTTTCAATTTCATTTATTTCTGCTCTAATCTTTGTTATTTCTTTCCTTTTGCTTTCTTTGGGATTAGTTTGCTGTTCTTTCTTCAGTTCTTCCAAGTGGACAGTTAATTCCTGCATTTTTGCCTTTTCTTCTTTTCTGATATAGGCATTTAGGGCAATAAATTTCCCTCTTAGCACTGCCTTTGCTGCGTCCCATAAGTTTTGATATGTTTTGTTTTCATTTTCATTCACCTCAAGGTATTTGCTAATTTCTCTTGCAATTTCTTCTTTGACCCACTCGTTGTTTAAGAGTGTGTTGTTGAGCCTCCATGTATTTGTGAATTTTCTGGCACTCTGCCTATTATTGATTTCAAACTTCATTCCTTTATGATCCGAGAAAGTGTTGTGCATGATTTCAATCTTTTTAAATTTGTTAAGACTTGCTTTGTGACCCAGCATATGGTCTATCTTTGAGAATGATCCATGAGCACTTGAGAAAAAGGTGTATCCTGCTATTGTGGGATGTAATGTCCTATAAATGTCTGTTAAGTCTAGCTCATTTATAGTAATATTCAGATTCTCTATTTCTTTATTGATCCTCTGTCTAGATGTTCTGTCCATTGATGAGAGTGGTGAATTGAAGTCTCCAACTATTATGGTATATGAGTCTATTTCCCTTTTCAGTGTTTGCAGTGTATTCCTCACGTATTGTGGGGCATTCTGATTCAGTGCATAAATATTTATGATTGTTATGTCTTCTTGTTTAATTGTTCCTTTTATTAGGAGATAGTATCCTTCTTTGTCTCTTTTAACTGTTTTATTTTGAAGTCTAATTTGTTGGATATTAGTATAGCCACTCTTGCTCTTTTCTGGTTGTTATTTGCATGAAATATCTTTTCCCAACCTTTCACTTTCAACCTATGTTCATCTTTGGGTCTAAGATGTGTTTCCTGTAGACAGCATATAGAAGGATCCTGTTTTTGAATCCATTCTGCCAGTCTATGTCTTTTGATTGGGGAATTCAGTCCATTAACATTCAGTGTTATTACTGTTTGGATAATATTTTCCTCTACCATTTTGCCTTTTGTATTATATATCTCATATCTGACTTTCCTTCTTTCTACACTCTTCTCCATACCTCTCTCTTCTTTCTTTTCGTATGTGACTCTAGTGCTCCCTTTAGTATTTCTTGCAGAGCTGGTCTCTTGGTCACAGATTCTCTCAGTGACTTTTTGTCTGAGAATGATTTAATTTCTCCCTCATTTTTGAAGGACATTTTGCTGGATATAGGAGTCAGTTTTTCTCTTTTAGTAATTTAAATATATCATCCCACTGTCTTCTAGCTTCCATGGTTTCTGCTGAGAAATCTACACATAGTCTTATTGGGTTTCCCTTGTATGTGATGAATTGTTTTTCTCTTGCTGCTTTCAAGATCCTCCCTTTCTCTTTGACCTCTGACATTCTAACTAGCAAGTGTCTTGGAGAACGCCTATTTGGGTCTAATCTCTTTGGGGTGCACTGCACTTCTTGGATCTGTAATTTTAGGTCTTTCATAAGAGTTGGGAAATTTTCAGTGATAATTTCTTCCATTAGTTTTTCTCCTTCTTTTCCCTTCTCTTCTCCTTCTGGGACACCCACAACATGTATATTTGTGCGGTTCATAATGTCCTTGAGTTCCCTGATACCCTGTTCAAATTTTTCCATTCTTTTCCCGATAGTTTCTGTTTCTTTTTGGAATTCAGATGTTCCATCCTCCAAATCACTAATTCTATCTTCTGTCTCTTTAAATCTATCATTGTAGGTATCCATTGTTTTTTCCATCTTTTCTACTTTATCCTTCACTTCCATAAGTTCTGTGATTTGTTTTTTCAGTTTTTCTATTGTTTTTGTTCAGCCCATGTCTTCTTCATGTCCTGCCTCAATTTATCGATTTCGTTTTTGAAGAGGTTTTCCATTTCTGTTCGCATATTCAGCATTAGTTGTCTCAGCTCCTGTATCTCATTTGAACTCTTGGTTTGTTCCTTTGACTAGGCCATATTTTCAAACTTCTGAGCCTGGTCCGTTATCTTCTGCTGGCGTCTGGCCATTTAGTCAGATTTCCCTGGGTGTTGGACCCAACCGTTTGGAAGATTTTTCTGTGAAATCTCTGGGTTTTGTTTTTCTTATCCTGCCCAGTAGGTGGCACTCTTGGCACACGTTTGTCTCACGTGTTTGGAAGGGATCCCCCCCCGGTCACTGTTCTCCGCGGCCTGGGGATTTCTGATCCAATTCTCTCAGTTGGTCTGGGGGGCCGTGTGTGGTGGGGTCGCCAGCTGCCGCGGCTTGAGAGGACCCTGTGGCTCATTTATTAATGCCCCTATTGGTGTTTGGTTGGACCCAGTCCCTGCCACTGTCGGAAATTCCCTCCTCTCCCTGGAGGGGCACCGGTCGCCGGCCGCCGCGGCCCGGGGAACTCACCACCGGACCAGGAAGCCTCCCGCGGGGGAGGGGCGTCATTCACCAGCCGCCGCGGCCTGGGGAACTTACCACCGGACCAGGAAGCCACCCGCGGGGTAGGGGCGTCAGGCGCCGGCCGCTGTGGCCTGGGGAACTCGCCACCGGACCAGGAAGCCGCCCCCGGAGGAGGGCCGCTGGTTACCGGCCACCGTGGCTTGGGTAGCCCTCTGATCCAAGACTCGTAGCTGGTCCAGGAAGCCGTCCGCAAAAGAGGGGCGCCGGCTGCCGCGGCTTGGGAAACTTGCCTCTCCGAGACTGTCAGCCGGCCCAGGAATGAGGGAGGGAGGAGCTCCGGCTGCCAGCTACCGCAGCTCGGGGGGTCGCGTGCCGCTCGGGGATCTCACCGCAGCAGAGTCTCGCAGTCAGTCTAGCCAGTCCAGACTGGGGTACGCTGTCTGTCTATTCCCTGCCGTGGCCCCGGGAGCTGTTCTGCACTGTTTCTGTTCACCTAGTAGTTGCTCTGGAGGAGGAACTAAGACGCGCATACCTTACTAAGCCGCCATCTTGGCCCCCTTGAGTAATATTTTTAAAATATTAATTGGCTCCTGGTATTCTTCAGTTTAAAACTATTCAGTTATTTCCAATTATACTCAGAATAAATTCTAAATGATTCAATATGGATTACAAGTGTGGTACCATATCAGCTGATTTATTCAGGACAGTACTGAATTATGCTTGTTGGCTTCTTTCATCCTCTAAAGTGATCTGGATTTTTTTTGGGTGATAAATTATATGGTCACCCTAAGGGTACGTCAGATATTACTTCTATAGTCTTCTCTCTCTTCGCTCTCTGAGCACTACCAACTTCCTGCTAATTACTTGGACCAGTGTTCATTCAGGATATGCAGAATTCTTTCTGCCTTTGAAATTTGGCCCATTTCATTCCTTTCAACGTGAATTCCAAAATACACTCATATTTCTCTATCACACATCCTAATTGTTATCTTCAACACTTATCTCAATTTATAGCTATACATTTATTCAGCCATTGGTCTGTTTGTTGTTTGTCTTTTCCTGATAATTAAAAGATCCTTAAGGAGAGAGACCATTACATTCATTGCTTATATAAGGTTCTCAAGTATTGAGTGAATAAATATAAATCTTTCTGAAATTTCTGGTTTGTATGAATAACCAAGTAGATTCTGAATTTTAAATACCTGAATATCCACCCTGAAACTTTTTATGCATTCCCCCCTTAGAGAGTAAAAAAGATTGGGTGTTTCTCTTTATGTTTTATTTCTTGATTAGTGGGTAATGATATTACAGTATTAGAAATTCTAAGTTGTTCATATTTAAATAAATTTTGAATCAATTTTCTCCTGTCTTTGGCCTTTATTTTGCCCTGTTCTCACTGATTTCTATCAGGATGTATATTTGAAATGGATTGATTTTCAAATAACATTTCTTTCACATATTCTGTGTGTATGCTTGTGCGCTCAAACACAGAAAAAGAGGAAGAGAGCAAGAGAGAGAGCCTTGGGTTTGATATTTTTCATTTATGAAATTATCCTCCTAACTATATAAAAAGGTCCATAAGCATAAAATCATGATGTTACTTCAATTCTCACATGTGCTAAATTCCTGGTGGTAAAAGGCTTTGTATTTGGCCATTTCCTACAGGTCTTCAGGTGGAATGGAGGAAGCTTCGTGTTGCATCAAAAACTCCCTCTTCGAGGTGTGCTGAGTATGACCTTGTTCACCAGAGGAGGCTCCGTGTTCTTAGCTGTTTCCCAGGCTCATACCAGGCTGAATTCCCTTTTATTCAGATGGTCTGGCAGTGAGTTCATTCACTCTCAAGAGGTGCCAGTCAGTGAGACAACCCAAGTTGAGGCTTTGACTTCAGGCGATGATGTTTACTTAATTTTTGCCAAAAATGTATTTCCAGGTGAGAAAATAGAGATATTGCAATATATAGTGATTGGCAAATGATCTACCACTTGTATAGTATGTGTCACATGCAAATGGTTTGGCGGTAATATTTTGACTAACCCATAAAATATTTCTTGATGGGTGACAAGATTGGTTGTCAGCTAGAAATGGGTTTAGGGGAAAAAATATATATAAATCTTTATTCATACAATCTTGTGGTGTTTTGAATCACCACTTTAAAGTTATATTAAAATGAAATTGGAGTTGGCGGGTAAAGGGGAAAGATCTATGAAGATTTTACACCTAGAGTGAAAATAGGTAACTTTTCATATAGGTATACTTGGGGTGCAGTGGATAATTTATGGTAGTAATAAATAGTGTTTAGCAATGTTTGGTAAGACTTATCAAATAATAATATTAAATGAAAGTAATATTTGTTTAAAAATATACTCTGA